>NC_133666.1:172705763-173305763 GCF_037893015.1 Macrotis lagotis
TTTCAGCAATGATCCCTCTTTTTGCCAAGGCAAACTCTTCTACATGTTCCCTTGATCCTTTCCTCTCCTGTTTTCTCCAGCAGATTGTTCTCATTATCTTGCATACTCTTTCTTTAATCTTCAATTTCTCATTATCAATTAATTCCTTACCTATTACCCATGAGCATACCTAAGTCTCTTTCAACCCTTTCTAGATTCTGCCATACTCCCTACCTATTATACTATATCTCTTTCCCCTTCTCAGCTAAGTTCTATTTTAAAAAAATCATGTACTATATTTGTCCTCTTCCTTTCCTCTTACTCACTTCTGAACTCTCCGTAACCTGGCTTCTGACCTCATCATTCAGTTGAAACTGACTTCTCCATGGTCATCATTTTAATTGCTAAATAAATGTCATTTTCTTAATTTTGCTTCTTCTTTACCTTTCTGCAGCTTTTGACACTGGTAATCATACTTTTCCTCTATACTTTCTGCTGCCTAGGTTTTTAATGGCATTGGTCTCTACCTATATGAGCTGTCTATCACTTCTCAGGCTCCTTTGCTTCTTTCCACTCTATGTTATCTCACTTGATGATGTCACAGCTCCCATAAGGTTCAGTTATCTTTCCGTTGAAAATGCCCTTATCTAGCCCAAGTCTCTCTGCTGAGAAATAATACATTTCCTCCTGCCTTGTGGATATCTCAAACTGGAAGTTCTACAGACAACTCTGACTCAATATATCTAAATTCTTTATCTTTTCCCCAAAATCTCCCCTCTTCTCAACTTTCCCTTTATTTCAGAGGGTGCTAACAAGCTCCCAGTTGGCTAAATTCACAATTTCAATGTCATCTTTGACTCATCACGCTTACTCATCCCACATCGATCCTCTCCAATCCATTACCAAATCTTATAACTTCAAGCTTCATAGCATCTTGTATATGTCCCCTTTATCTTCATTCACAAAACTGCAATCCTAATTTATGTATTCATTACCTCTAGCCCAGGCTACCAGCATTCTAATTGTCTCCTCACCTCAAGTCTCTCCACTGCAAATCATCTTCCCCTAAGCTGCTAACCTTTTTACTAAAGCATAACTGTGAGCAAGTCAATCTCTACCACCCACCCCCCCTCACCCAACCTGGCTCCATGGACTCTGTTGACTACATATCACTTACACTCTCACAAAATCAAAAAATGTATTTTGTTTTGTTTTGTTTTCTATAATCAAATTTCTTCTAACCTGGACTCTTCCTACATCTCCAGCTTTCTTATACTTCCTTACTCTCTTCAAACTACTCAATAAACAAGTTATTACTAATTTTGCAATTCCTCTGAGCTTCTTTCTCTAGAGCTTTCCCAATCTCTCCAGCTATTAGTCTCATCCCTTCTGAGATTACCTACATCCACTATGTAAATATCTTCAATGTCCCTCCGAATTCATTAGAATTATTCTCCTTCAGAGCAATTCAGACAATTTTTTTCTTTCTTTTCTTTGGATTCAGTATCTAGTTTTTAGAAAATGTTTAATAAATGCTTGCTGACTACTGAAGGAGTTTACCCATGTACACCAAGGTCTGAGTCCAGGAGGTGTAGTACAAGGCTTGGACAAAGGGGGATATCCTCCAAAATTCAAAGCACAAAAGATATAGCAGTGGTCAGAAAGTAAAGAGGGAGTCAGTGCTAAAGACACAGATGTAGTTGATCAAGGAGCCAAGTTTGTTGAAAGATGATATATACTTCCAATCCTGGAAAGAGATGAGAAAAGTTAAAGAGAAGAAGGAAAGCACCAGGCCAAAAGAAAGGAGGACTTGGATAAATTCTAGGAAGGAGTTGAAGTTCCAAGAAACTGAAAGAGTCATTAAGTCCCTTACTCTAGGAATGTCAACCTTCTTGGGGTATATCAAGCATAAGCAAATAGTGTAAGCAAAAGCTCCAAAAACACAAGAAACATTTGGGGAGAGTAAATACACTAATTTGAATTAGTGGGCCATTGAACAGAATGCTGTGACTGGAATCAGGTCAATTCATAATTCTCAATTTAAATCTGGCCTCCAGACTCTTACTAGCTGTGTGACCCTGGGCAAGTCATTTTAACCTGTTTACCTCAGTTTCTTCATCTGTCAATTGAGCTGGAGAAGGGAAGGGCAAACCACTTTAGTATATTTGCCAAGTAAACTCCAAAAGAGGTCATAAAGAGTGACTGAAAAAATAGCTGTTTCATTCTCTTTCAATTCATTATCTTTCAAAAAATAACTGAAGGGACTTATCAAAAACCTAGCAACAATTTGAATAAAATATAAGGTAGAGAAGTAGAAGAGTCTTTGGTTGACAAGAGAGTCTTTTGAAAAACCACAGGCAGGGGGCAGCTAGGTGGCGTAGTGGATAAAGCACTGGGCCCTGGATTCAGGACCTGGGTTCAAATCCAGTATCAGACATTTAATAATTACCTAGCTGTGTGGCCTTGGGCAAGCCACTTAACCCCATCTGCCTTGCAAAAACCTAAAAAAACAAATCTTTTTACTCTTCTTGCTTTTTCTTCATCCCAAGAGCCCCAAGCAACCCAGGAAAAAAAACAAAAAACAATCTTTCTCATCTTGATTGGGTGAGAATACTAGATATCAGAAGGGTAAAAAAAAAATAATCAGACTAGAGTCAGCATTTCTTCTGAAAATGTCTGAACTGCCAGAAGACTGATAATCCAAAACATTTTAATAATTTATGATCTCACATTTCCGTTTATGTCATAGAAATTTTCAAACAGGATTTTAAAAATAAATTGTCCTAATAAACATTGTAAATCCCCTAAACCTTTAAATAAGCATTTCATTTCAAAATACAGGTGCTATCCACAAGATGGCCCCATAGCTGCAGCATTCTACTTATTCCACAAGAAAATCCATTCATCATTGGAAAACAACTCAAGCTATTTTCCATTTCTGAAATGAGTTCTGACTGATCACTATACAAACAGACAGGCTGAGTTCTTCAATGGTCAGTTTTAATAACTGGATTTCAAACCCAATACCTTCTTTCAAATTAACTTTTCTCCAGTGCCTATTATGCTTGCAGTGTAGAATTCCAACTCCAGAATGTATACTTAGGAAAGACAAAGATATCTTTCAGTTCATTAAAGCATTTCACAAAAATAGGAACCTGACCTTTAGTTTCACTGGCTCAAATAAATCCTTCTTGTATTGTAGGCTAACACAGTGCTATATAACCTGTCAGACATGGAACTTAAACCCTTCTCCTTCTGACTTCAACATTAGCTTTCTTTCCACTGTCATACCAACTCTTAAAATATTGATAACTATTTAAAATAAGAAAACAAAGACACAGAAATACTAGCAACTGAAAAACTTTACTTATGAATAAAGGACAAAGCTATGAAGAGATCCTAGAATGTCTGAATTCTAATGGTCCTCTAATGAAGTAATTCCCAATCTTTTCGAGACTAAATTAAAATTTTGCAGTTCCTCTTCTCTTATTCTTTGTGCTACTAGTATCTGTTAACTTAAAAAGTTTATAAAATAATAATTCAATATTATTGAGAACAAGAGGAAAACTGAGTGCTTGCCCTCCTCCTGCTCCAGGAAGGGTCCTCTTTCATCTGTATTCTAATACTGGGGTGGGGGGTGGAGATTGGATTCAGAAATAGGGGACCATGGCCCCTAAATGGATGGGTTAAGCACTCTTTCTTTAATTCTCTGTATCTTTAAATCCTAACCCTGGGCTTATAGGGAGAATCATAAATATTTAGGTTTAACTCATTCTGGAATTTGTGTGTGTGTGTGTGTGTGTGTGTGTGTGTGTGTGTATGATTAAAAAGGTGTCCCTGTATAAAAAATGCTTAAAATAGGAGAATTATAAGGGTATATTACTATATTACAAGGGAATTGAACAAAAATCAGCAGTAAAAATAATTGGTAAATTAAATAATTATTGATGAACTGAGTAAAATAACTGCTCGTGCATTCCTAAGAAACTGATACAAGCATTAAAACAGGAAGCAGTCCATGGGACCACTGAACAAGCATTTCATATTTCACATCAGTTCTGTACTATGATCTCTAGCAAACTAGAACATATTCTGAATATCTTCTTCATATCTATGGTCAGCTTCTTTAAGAAAGATGTAGGATCACATAAAAATTCCGAAAGACCCATGGACACATCCAGAGCAAAGACTAAGAAGTCTGAATGCAGATAGAAGCATAATATTGTCACTTTTATTGGGGGGGGGGGGGTTTGGTTTTCCCTTTTGTTCTGTTTCTTCTTTCATGACATAATTAATGGGTAATTATGTTTCCAAGAGTCACATGCATAATCTATATTGGACTGCTAGGGTAGGGGGTAGGGAAAGGAGAGAGCAAGAAAAATTAGAAACTCAAAATCTTATTTTAAAAAAATGTTGAAAATTGCATTTATGGGGGCAACTAGGTGGCGCAGTGGATAGAGCACCAGCCCTGGATTCAGGAGTACCTGAGTTCAAATCCGACCTCAAACACTTAATAATTACCTAGCTGTGTGGCCTTGGGCAAACCACTTAACCCCACTGCCTTGCAAAAACCTAAAAAAAAAATGTATTTACATGTAATTGGAAAAAAGAATATAGTATTTACAAAAATAATAATAATAAATAAGAAGGGTGTAACATCAAAATATTCCTACTGATGCCAGTGTGCTTTGACTGAGGGACCCAGGCTCTCTGAGTCTCTTGATCTCACAAAGTTATCTTCCAAAATTGGAAATGTTCCATCTCAGCAATACTGCTCAGTCACCTCTACTCTGAAAACAAACAGAAGTAGCCCAGAACCCAGGCTCAGGATTTCCTAGACAAAACAGGTACTTAACCTGTCATATGGCCACAGTTTGCCATTTTTTCTTGGAGTAGAGGATACCAAGGGACAGCAAGGTGCTCCAGTGAATAGTCAGGATTTGTCAGGAAGCCAGGAGTCAGGAAGACTCCATTTCCTGGGTTTAAATCAGCCCAGATTTTTTTTCTTAGTTTGTGAACCTGGGCAAGTCACTTAATCCTATTTACCTGATTCCTGAAATATAAAATGAGGTGGAGAAGAAAACGGTCAACTACTCCAATG
Organism: Macrotis lagotis; assembly: GCF_037893015.1. Classification (NCBI taxonomy): domain Eukaryota; kingdom Metazoa; phylum Chordata; class Mammalia; order Peramelemorphia; family Peramelidae; genus Macrotis; species Macrotis lagotis. The sequence goes on from NC_133666.1 coordinate 172,710,844, forward strand.
TCTGTGACAAGAAAATCCCAAAAGGGGTCATGAGAAGCTGGACATGACTGAAAAATGACTAAATAACAACAAGAGGACAAGAAGTCCAACAGCAGCCTCTCACAGGAAGCTCTAGGAGAATTACTTGCCATAAAGGGAGGATAAAAAGAGTGGAATCACTCTTTTTAAGGTTCACAAAGTCATCAGTTTTTCCTGTTCAGTGGCCAATAAGAGAACTGTTTCATTATCTTTCATTGCTGAGGCACACATGACCCCCAAAATTTATAGGGAAACACTGCATAATGGTACATTCTCCATGATGTACAAATCCTACTACATTTATAACAACAGTGTCTATGTATTCCATAATGCTTTGAAATCAATTTGTATTTTATTCACTGTTACAGAATCAGCATGTATATAAAAATAATACTTATCTTCATAAATTATATCTTCATTCTACATAAATGAAACCTTGGCCTAAAGCAGCTCTAGACTCACATGGAATAAAGGGCATTTTTTAATGACTTTTGTTTTAGGGGAACAGTGGGGTTAAATGACTTGCAGAAGATCATATCAAGTGTCTGATATCACATTTGAACTCAGGTCCTTCTGACTCCAGTTCTAGTGCTCTATCCACTAAGCCATGAAGCACATATTCTAACAGTGATTGAAAGTAGGAATCATTTGTTTATCCAGAAAATTATTTAATTCCCTTTATCTGGCCACCACCAATATGTAGACAGAACCACTCTCTCCTAACTCTCCCCTTCAAATGTCTCCATGAGTAGGTATTTTCTTTTACTACACTGTAATCCACTTACCTTTTCTCCATTCCCAGGTTGCCCCTTGCCTATCTAATAATTGGGTTAATTTTTCTAAGGACACATATCATAATTTCATAAAGAATCAGTTTCTTTTCTGAGAATACTGGTCTAATAAAGAAAGCAAAGATACTTTTTTTAAAAGGGGAAACAAAAAAATAGAAAGTAGTCAGTGAGAGATCCAGGAATAGGAATTTCACCAATTCAACCAGTCTCCCTTCTTTTCATCTTCTCATTCTATCTCCTTGCAAATTTGCAGTCACTGGAAAGTCCACATAAACAGGTACAGATGTGACTGGGGGAAGTGGTCATTCTCCCCTTCTCCCTCTCCCAGTCATATGGCCTTGGAGAGACCATGTGCTATCCTGAGCATATTGTTCACCTTTCACTTCTTGCAAGATCTCAATTCTCTATTTTCATTCATTTGCGAAGAGAATATTTTTTCCCATATACAAAGTACAGTTGTTTGATTCCCAGAGCTTAATGTAGATAAGAGTTGTGTAATTTATATCTGATAATAAACTACCACAATGCTACAGAAATCCTCATTTACTCATTCATAGACTTCTTGAGGTTTTGATGGTCTAAAGTATTCTCACTAAAAAATTACCTAATGATAATGTAAATTTCCCAAATATCCTGCATTTTTTTCCTTCTCTGACAACAAGTTTGTAGATATCTGAAGCATTACAGGTTTGTTTCCCACAGTGATTTAAAGCTGTCGTGATCATATCCACAATGATTTTGGTGTTTTTGTAACAAATACACCAAGCTCTGATGATATATACTTGCAGTTTCTCTGTCATCAAATTGTTTCCTAACCACCTTGAGGACTGATATTCAAGCACAAACTGAGTCCCACTGGATTATCAGATGGTTGCACATGCTCTCATTTATGTTCTTTAGTTTTCACCAAAGTAGCTACCTGATTTCTTTCTGTTACCATGTAATAGTACCTCACTGACTTCATAATCAAAGATTAAAATATTAAAAACATTTATATTCTTGTAGCACAAATGTAAGGCTTTTTGAAAATCATGATCACTGGTCAGGCACATTGCAAACTGTCTCGAAATCAACATAGATCATTATAAATATGTTGTAGAAATAAACTTGAATTGCTTCTCGTTTTAGTTTTAGGTTATTTTTCCTATTTTAAACTTATTTTCTGCTTATGTTACTATTCTTCTTCTTGGCAGCTTTTCAAATGAACTAGTTGGCAACCCTGCTGAGTTGAGTTGTTGTTAGATTACAGCTGGCACACTCATATAGAAGAAAATGAAGTTATATCTGAAGAGATTTCTTCCTAACAAAGGATAGTTTAGATATAAACCTTTTTAAAAATAAAAATATTAAAATGAACTTTAAGTAACTAGTAAAAACTGTATCATAACTATTTATTTATTTTTTATTAGTTTGATGACTAATTTTTTTCTTTAAGGTGAATTTCCTTATCTCATCAAGAGGACTTCTATAATTCTCTCACATTTTTATTTTTTGTCACATATACATGTGAATAAAATGTTTTTACTTTATTCCCTTTTTAAATTAAAATACAAAAATAAACTTTTTGTAGAACCAAATTCAATGCTGTGTTTTTCTGATATTGAGCTAAATATTGCTAAATTTTGTTCAAATAAAAAACCCATCAAAATTAAGTTTGTCTAGTCTGCTAAATATTTTCCAAACTGTAACTTATTTCATTTAAAATGTTATTTGTAGGGAAAAAAAAAGATATAAAGCAAAGAAACATAATACAGCATTTTGTAGATAATGGTATGTACTTATGATCTAATTGAATTATTTCTTTTACTTTTCTAAACTATTCCACATAAAATATTTATAGTTTTATTAAAGTTTTATTATTTCATATTTAGAGCTTTCTTAATTAGAGGCAGAATAGAATTTCTTATTTTATAATCATATGGCATAAATGATCATTTCAAGCTTTGGGGAACAAAAGTTTTCATTGTAGTTATAAGTAATTAATGAATAAATCTAAAAAAAATTATGAATAGTATATTAAATTCCCCTAGGTGTTCACAATATGTTTTTATTGTTGTCATTGTGGTTGAAAGGGTGTGTATGAAAAAAAATGGGAATCATTACTCTGCTATGCTCTCTTAAAGACTTCAGTAATACTCTTGGACTCATGTTGCAATTCAAGCTATCCTAGGAAATAGGAATTTGTCATGTTATAACAATTTTTTTGAGTCTTAGATTGTCAACAAGAACTAAGTAAAAAAATGCCTAAATAAATGGAGAAAAGCATTTATTAAATGCTTACTATGTATTCTGTACTTTTATTTTAATGGAAGAGAAACATATAGATAGATAGATATAGATGATAGAGATAGATATAGAGATAAAGATAGAGATGGAGATAGAGATATATAGATATATAGAGATATAGATATATAGATATATAGATACACACACACATACATAAATAGGTAGGAAGGGAAGAGTTTGGGGTCTGAAAGGTGAAAGGAGTGACAGAAATGTTGGAAGTAGAACCTGGTGATCATGACCTTTCCAAAAGCAATAATAATGTTAATTTGAATACAGTTTCTAGATCATTAGTGGAAAGGAGTTTGGGAGTGAAATGAAAAAGTGGGTGAAGGCAAGTTGGGAATGAAGGAGACCATGCTCAAGAGGAATTTAGGAATCCTCTCTGGACTATCCCAATTGTGAGTCTTTTCTATATCTAGCAAGTCAGAGATCTTTCACTCCCAACTTGTCTTCTACATTACATTTTCTTCATGTCATCACCAAACTCCTCCTCATCATGCCTCTGTGCACCAGTGCTCCTCAGTTGCAGATTCCTCAGGTAGCTATTTAAACCAAGTCCTTAGTGGTTTACAAGATCCTCAGTTGCTGGCATTCTACAATGAACAGTTCAAGTTCCTACAAATTCCATTTTAGATTCAGCAAGCCTCTAGGATAGCTAACAGGTCTCTATTCTTTAGTTAGTCAGGCTTAGATTTCTAAACCTGTAATAATAGATAGATAGATAGATAGATAGATAGATAGATAGATAGATAGATAGATAGAACAAATAAAAATATTTAAAATTCAAAGTCCTGTCAGACTCTGTGAACGCTTGGACGATACTGTCTATGGAGTTTTCTTGGCAAAGATACTGGAGTGCTTTGCAATTTCCATCTCAGGAGGATTAAGGCAAATAGAAGTTAAGTGAACTTGCTCAGGGTCATGTAGACTCCAGGCACTGTATTCTATGCAAAGAGCTATCTATTACTTCCATGAAAGACAAGGTAGACCTCCTAAAATTCCCCTATTTATTTTTCTCAACCAAAGGTCCCTAAACCCTCTCTTTAATCCCAATTAGGATATTCAATTTCAGTCTCCTTGACTAAGGATGCAAAATAAGCTTCTCCCTTTGAGACTGAAGAAAAACATTCACACCATTAATTCTTTGCCTTTTCAGTTTCTGTCATCCCAAGAAGAGATAGATGTCAGATCATACAAATTACCCTGATGCTTTGAGAAGTCTAAAAATAGTGGTGGTATCACTGGAATGGGGAGGGGCAGAGTTGGCAAACACTGCCAGCAATCTTTCTGCAAAAGCAAATATGAATATATTTCTCTATTACATTAGGTATGTCTGTTTTCATATGTACTGATAATATATACTCTCAGCTCCCTAGCTATAGCTTCATTGTCCAACCTGTCCCCCATCCCTAAAAAAAAAAGCTGGGAATATTGTGTCAAATTAAAATACAGCATGCTTGATATACTTTAATTCTTTAATATTTTAATTCTTAAGTCAACTAAATTCCTTATCCAATCAAATATCTTCTAATTCTGTAAGAGAAAATTATCAAGTATTCTGGATGAAATTTTGCAAGAATTATTAAACTCACTAAGGTCTAGAGACTAAATGCTAGACAGTTAGACTAATGTTTTTTTTTTTGAACTGAGGTGACATTATGATCTTATGAACTTCCCTAAGTGCTTTCTAGGTTGAGTCAATGACTGCTGGTTGCATACTTAATAATTTCCAGAGTGGGCTTCTGTGACCTGCCAGGACAGGTTCATGGAAGACCTACCTATTACCTCTTGGTTTCCTGACCCCAGACATACACCATCTATAGTACCTATTATGTAAATGTGGGAAAATTTCATGCATATTCTAATATTAGAATTTCTAATTATAATAATTATTATAATAAAATTAGAATCAGAATTAATTAGAACTTCAGAATGAGTCAAGACTCAATTAGAATTAGAATTAGAATTAGAATTAGAATTAGAATTAGAATTAGAATTAGAATTAGAATTAGAATTAGAACTCATTACTGGAGTGGGAGTAATTTGTTTGTTGTTATTCATACTTCTTTCCAAAAGGGTATAATTAGATTAAATTGTTAGATCCTTGAGGGCAGACACTGCACACCTTAGCCTGAATCAGCCTCACCTGGTTGATATTGTAGGTAACCAACCAAGTTAAGGATAGCTGATCAGGTCTCAAGACCATTCAGTAAGGGATGTCTACCCCAAGCATGTGAAGATTTTTCTCAAGAATTGGGGATATGAGAACAATTTGTTTCAATGGCCATGAAGGTGGCTGCAGCAGGTGCTGTGGAAAGCTAGAACTTAGTTGGACTTTTAAGCCATTAAAGTCATCCACCTGTATCCCAGACCATCACCAGTCATCAGGATTTCTCCCCTGCCACTGGACTTTGATGACTTTGGAAGAGTGAAAGTGAAAAGTTTGTGCAACATTGCCTCACTTAAATATAATTCACAGGCAACTTAAAACATCACTCTGAGATGTCATTGGTGCTCTTCCAGAAGAAAAGATGAGCAATAGCATTAATGTCATCTATCCTCTACTTATTCCCAAAAGAAAGGAGCACTTTAAAGTGAAATTTGTCTCTGACAAACAAGTAAAAAAGTATACTTGGAGGGTAAATCCATATATTCTTAATTTGTCTTCTCACTGGTTTCCCTCATCTACCATAATCTGCTGGTTCCCCTTTATTTCAGGAAGAAGTTATGTCATGCTGCCCTCAATGGTTCACTCTTAATGATTTTGGAGGGGGAAAAAGAGTTTTGTTACTTTATGGAACAGTAATTCCCAATAAGTCTGATAAATGCAGTATCTATTGTTTCTTATAATGAAAATAGCTTGCTATTCATCTCCATAATAATAAAACATTTTTTATATTATATAGGTGAATGGATAATCAAAACCCTGATGTAGATAGATTTTGGGGAAAATGCACTGAAATTCTCAACAAAACAAAGAGAACCTTTTGTAAAACACTAACTATAATAACATCACATTTATATAGAACCTGATAGTCAACAGAACATTTCCTCACCATCTATTGATATAGATAATGCAACTTATATACATTACAGAGTTGATAGAGACCTTTAATTTCTTCTAATCCAGTGTTTTAGTTTGACAGCTAAGGCATCAGAAGTCCAAGAAATGATGGACCTTGCACAAAATCACACAGGTGACACCTATTTTACAAATAAAGAAAATGCGATATAGAGAAGTCAAAGAACTCACCCAAGGTCATATAATTTGTAAGAGGCAGATTCAAAACTCAAATTCAGGTCTTCTGAGTGCAAATCCTTGGCTCTTTCTAGTACAGGATTCTGATTCCCTAATTCTATGCCAAGTATAAAAATTCAATTAAGTCAAAAAGTACACATTAAGTATTTACCATGTCTAAGGTTTGGGGTTGTAGGTATTGGGGGAAAGAGAAAGATGTTTAAAAAAAAATCCCTGACCTCAAAGGATTTAGAACATAGAATTTTATATTTGGAAGCATAGTTCAAAGTTATTTTGTCCAGCCTCCAAACCAAATAATTAGTCATTGAAACAATGATCTTGATTTTTATGAAGGATTTACTAAAAAGATAATATCTGGATTTATTTTCATTGCATATCAACAAGGGTAACTGCAGTCATTTATATTTAGATTATAATGATATGCAAGACTATGTAAGCAAACCAGCAGTTGATGAAATTCAATCTCTTCTCGGGCTTAATTTGCATAAGATAATTATAAAATGAAGAGAATGAAAGAATCATTCAGTAAAAAAAAAGTACCCTTTAACAGCTACTTGAAATTAGATACAGATAAGATTTGCTAGTTATTTCTGATATTCCTGAATATAAAATGAAGACAGCAGGAAAGGCATGAAGCAGGTAGCACTTGAATGGAGTTTTGAAAGAAGCCAGAGTTTCTAAAATTTCAAAATAAGGAATGAAAGCTTTACAGGAATGAGGGATAGCCAATGCTGCTGTCCATTCTCAAATCTTTTCTTCTTACATTTTCCGAAATAATTTTTTAAAGAACAGATTTCCTAAAAATCCAATCAGTTCAGTTCCCTATTCAATAAACTTCATTGAGAGAGAGAGAGAGAGAGAGAGAGAGAGAGAGAGAGAGAGAGAGAGAGAAGAGGAGAAGTACATAGAGTGGAATCATGATTCATAGTGAGACAATACCCCTAAATCAGTGTTTAAACAGAGATATTAATGACATAAATATAAATTGACCCCTAAACATAGGAATAGGAGAATCACCTGATCACCTGAAGAAAAGGTAAACCAAAGCCCCAAAGGAGTATTTGTTTTACAATGTAGATCTTACTTGTAGTTTCCTTTGGGTTCTTTGAAGGCTGTGTCTTCACCTACATTAAAACCAAGATTTGAGAACCTCTGTCTAAGTATTTATTACAAAAGAGCACCCCATCCAATGTTTTATATGATTTCCTCCACCTTTGCTCAGAAGGAAAAAAAGTCAAATAAAGCAGACAAATGATAGAAATACTAAAAGCTTAAAGTTTCCTTTTGGAAAGGAAAGAACAATGTAAGGTTGAGCTCCTTTTCTATGGGATTGAGATTTAAAAGAAAGGAAAATCAGATTAGAGTGATTAGGTGGTGGCCAGAGAGAATACTAAGGAATGGAGGTAGCAGGATGAAAAAAAGATTTAGAAGAATTAAGGCACAGAGAGAAGTAGAATGATGGAACTTTTTGATATAAAGGAGTCATTTTTTTTTTCATTGCTGAAGTAGAACACTTGGAGATTTTGGCAAGATCAAGTTTGTTACCATCCCTGTTGTGTGACTAAAATGGAATGGAGAATTGAATCATCAAAGTTTAGGAGACAGGAATTGAAAGTCTAGGGTAATATATTTTACATGATTGCACATGTATATTCTATATCAAATTGCTTACCATCTCAGGAAGGAAAGAGAGGGAGAGGAGGGATAAAATTTTGGAATTTAAAAGAGTTTAAATTTTTTTTACTTTATTTTTTATTTAGTATTTTATTTTCCCCAGATACATGTAAAAACAATTTTAACATTCATTTTTCCTTTATTATTCTGCCACCTCCCTTCCCTTCCCCCCTTCCTGTGGTAGTTAACAATCTGGTAAAAGATATACATATACAATTTTATTTAATATATTTCCATATTAGTCTAGATCAGTTCATAACTTCACCCATAATATTTTAGTGTCTTAATTACCCAATATTCGCTTCAACATTGATCATTCTCCTTTTTTGTTATTTTAACCAATTTGACAAGTGTGAAGTGATACTTCAGAGTTGTTTTAATTTGCATTTCTCTTATCAATAATGATTTAGAGCATTTTTTCATATGATGATATAAATTATAATTAGTTTTAATTTCTTCATCTGAAAACTGCCTATTTTATATTCTTTGACCATTTTTCAATTGGGGAATGACTTGTAATCTTATAATCTTTGACTCATTTGCCTATATATTTTAGAAATGAGACTTTTATCAGAAATTATTTTCAATTTCTACATGCCTTCTAATGTTGAGTGCATTGGTTTTATTTGTGCAAACCCTTTTTAATTTAATATAGTTAAAATCATCCATTTTGTAATTGATAAGGTTCTCTATCTCTTGTTTGATCAAAAATTTCTCCCCTCTCTGAAGATCTGACAGAGAGGGTATTTCTTTTTTTTTTTTTGAGGGTATTTCTTATACTTTTGATTGGTGAATGGTATCACCCTTTATATCTAAATCCTATAACCATTTCAACCATATTTTAGTATAGGAAGTGAGATGTGCATTTATGCCTAGTTTTTGCCTTACTATTTTCCAGTTTTCCCAGCAGTTTTTGTCAAATAGTGAGTTCTTATCCAAGAAGGTAGAGTTTTGGGATTTATCAAACATTAGATTACTATAAGCATTTACTACTGTTCCTTTTGTTCCTAATCCAATCCATTTATCCACTTCTTTATTCCTTAACAAACACTAGACAGATTTGATGACTGTTGCTTTTTTAATATAGTTTACCTTCCTTTGCATTTTTTCATTAATTCCATTGATATTCTTGACTTTTTGTTGTTCTAAAGGAATTTTGTTAATATTTTTTCTAGTTCTATAAAATAATTCTTTGGTAGTTTGATTGTATGGCACTGAATAATTGAATTAATTTGGGTAGAATTATCATTTTTATTATATCAGTTTATTATATCTAGAAGTGGTATTGCCAGGAAACTTTTTTAAATGGTATAGATTGTTCTTACTTGTATTTGGGGAAAAATGGAAAGAAATAAAAAGCGGGGAGAGAGAGAGAGAGAGAGAGAGAGAGAGAGAGAGAGAGAGAGAGAGAGAGAGAGGTGCTAGGGTGTGTGAGAGATATCATCATGCATGTTCAAGTCCCCTGGTATAAGGGCAGCAGTTAACAAGAGGAAAACTCTGAACCAGGTAGTGAAGTCTTTGAAAATATTAGGGAGGAATGACTTGGGAGCCATAAATATGTACCACTAGGATCTTGACTGAGTGATAAATTAGAATGAGCTGAAATTTATAGAAGAAGTTGCTAAGTGATGGAGGCACAGAAAGGATCTGAAGGTGATCAGAGACTTCATTCCCCTTTCCCCTGGTAGTAGAAAACAGAAGGAGGAAGGTTTGAGAAGAAGTAGAATCAGTTATAGAGGCATCTCTGTGAAAGCAAGAGATATTCTAGAGGAAGAAGATGAAAATGAAATATGCTTCCTCATCATCTCTCTATTTTTTATTCTGTTTTCTTCAAAACTCAGTTCAAGCACCTTTTACTCCAAGTCAACCTCAAGCAACCTCAATCTTTTTTTAAATATTTTGATAACTATTTTAAATATAATTGATTTCCTTCAAAATTCTATGTATTTTAATTTATATATTAAAACAATATTCTGAGAAGGGGTCTATAAAATGCCCTAGATTAAAAAAGGGGTTAGAAACCCTTAGAGAAAGCTAAGTGGTACACTGAACCAGGATTCAGGAAGACAAGTTCAAATCTAGCCTCAGATACTTACAAACTGTGTAACCTTGGTTAAGTCATTTAATTTCTGTCTGCTTCAGTTTTCTTTTTTATAAAATGATGACAATAATGTAATCTATCTCCTGGGATTGTTGAAAGGATCAAACGGAACTTAGCATCAAATGGAGAAAAGATTGTATAAAGCACTTATCATAGCATCTGGTATATAATAAACACTTAATGTGTGTATCAATATACAAACAAAAATTAAGAAGCCTTTTTCACATTTTTCCTGATCCTCCCAGTCACTAAGGCTCTTCCTGCACTCTCCTCCCAATTTTGCTTTCCCATGTCATGTTGGACTCTTCCTGACCCCCCTTTTGGAGTTTTCTTTTCAAAGATGCCATTTCTTTCTCCAGCCCGTTCTATAGATGAGAAAACAGAGGCAAATAGGGTTAAGTGACTTGTCAGGGGTCAAAAAGCTAGGAAAGGTGTCTAAGACCAGAGTTGAACTTAAGTCTTCCTAACTTCAGGCCTAGCACTCTATCCATTGTGTCATCTCACTCCCCCTCCCAATTACCTTGTATTTATTTTGTATATATTTTACATGAAACAGTATAGCATAGGGGATAGACAGGGGGCCATGAAGATCAACATCCAAGTCCCTCCTCAGACACCCACTGACCATATGATCTTGGGCAAATCATTTTACCTCTCAGTACCAATAGCAATATAAAAAAGTCAGGAGGAATTTAAAGTTAGAGGAATTTAAATTTAATCCCTCAAGTCATGGAGTTTTTAGACTGAGATGGTCGTGATCTTTAGGATCTATACATTATGCTCCTTAAGACTTTCTTTTTTATTTTTATTTTTTGGTTTGTTTTTTAGGTTTTTGCAAGGCAAACGTAATTAAGTGGCTTGCCCAAGGCCACACAGCTAGGTAATTATTAAGTGTCTGAGACCGGATTTGAACCCATGCACTCCTGACTCCAGGGCCCGTGCTTTATCCACTATGCCACCTAGCTGCCCTCTTTAAGAGTATAATAATTACCTAGCTGTGTGGCCTTGGGCAAGCCACTTAACCCCGTTTGCCTTGCAAAAAACCTTTAAAAAAAAAGATTTTCAATATCATAGAATTTGCTGCTGCTCTGCTTTATAGATGGAGTTTTTTTGTGGGAAATTCACTATGCCAAAGAAATTATAGGTGAGGTCCTGATTCCAACATTTTGTTTATATTTATTTATGGATAGGTTACTTTCCCCAATAGCCTATAAACTTCTTGAAGTACATAGCTGTTACATTTTCATCCTTGTATGCTCAGTGCCTATCACAATGTCTGAAATACAGGAGGTATTTTATAAAGTTTAATAATTGAATAATTGATATAAAAAAGATTTATGTAACCATTAAAAATACTCTTTTTAAAAAAGAAAATTCTGAATTATGACCTAGAAGAGTACCTACTTCATTAGGAAATTTTATTTTTTCTTCTTTCTGCTTAGCTCTTAGGATGCCCATAATGTTTTGTTTTCCTGCATATGCTGAGCACTAGATTTTATTTTTTGCCTTGGAAGTAATTGGGTTTAGTCAAATTTGTCTTCCTCTGACATAATGCACAGTGAGTATGCTTACCATTATATATTGAACATTACTAGTGCTTAAACTATATTGACTTTTCAACAATACAAACATCAACTCATCTAGGAACAAGCCCTCAACCTGATTCCTAAATATCCAAGTAAGTATGTCACACTGGTGCTCATGGCAAGGTTCCCTCTGTGTCTATCCAGAAGTCATAATCCAAGGTGGTTTTCTGACAAGTCTCTATCACTTGAGCAAACATGATACATTTAACTCTCTGAATGCAGAGAATACAAGAATCTTTCCTGTTATTCATCAATAATCAGACTGATGACTGGGGCTCCAGTGGGTTTTTATGGTTCTGGCTAAGGGCATTTATATCTAAGCTCCGACTGGTGATTGATTACCTCAGTTTATGATGAAAGAAAACTACCAATTAAATAAAATGTCAATACCATGTATTTATTAGTGCTAGGTGGCTTTAATGAATAGAGCTCTGGGTCTGCAGTCAGGAAGACATGAGTTCAAATCTAGCTTCAAATACTTACTAGCTTTGTAACCTTAAGCAAGTCATCTAACCTTTGTTTGCCTTAATCCATAAGGGAAGAAAATGGCAAACTCCAATATCTTTATTTGCCAAAAAGCCCAAATGGGTTCACAAAGAGTCAGAAATAACTGGATAATAAGCAATCAGTTGTTTACCAGATTTGGAACAGATATTAGTACTTTGTTGGGGTTTGTTCGGTTTTTTAAATCAGATTTGGAGGATTTACCTGTCCATGGTCCAGAGTCAAACCAGAAACAAGGATTGTTAAAGGGGAAAAAAAAGTATGTGTTTATTATGTAACAACTACTTAGTCACAAAATGGGGGTTTAAGCAAAATGCAGTCATATTAAATTAACAAACTTATTTTTCACTATGCTAAATCCCCAATTGGGCAGTATGTGTATAAAATGCCAAACTTTGAGTCTGAAAGACAAGGATTGGAAACCAGCCTCTAACCTTCTTGGCTGTTTGACTCAAGAAAAATCTTAATTTCTCTGCCTCCTTCACAGAATTGCTGTGGGAATTCAATGAAACAAGTATGTAAAATGCTTTACAAACCTTAAAGTATCATGAAAATGCAACATTCTATTATTAATTTATACTTCAAATTCTTAATCTCTCCTCTCTTTATTACCAGAATGAGCTACCCACGCCACTCCATGCCCATCAACACTTTCTTTCCTAACATCAGCAGGATCCAGGAGAAGAAAACCCACACAGAAAATCACATAGATTGATGTCCTTATTGAATAATGCAGTTTTTTAGATCCAGGAGATTTAGACACACACTCTTTAATTTCCCTAATTATTTTTCTTCTCTATTCCCAGACACCTTTAGTAGAAGGAAGGAAGGAAGGAAGGAAGGAAGGAAGGAAGGAAGGAAGGAAGGAAGGAAGGAAGGAAGGAAGGAAGGGAAAAAAAGAAAGGAGAAATATTATTCCTTGGATTTGCACTTTCTATTCATTTATTTGTTGAAGCCCAGAAGTCATGCCCTCAAACAGTCCAGCTTAAAGCACAGTATTGTTCAGAAGCTGGCTAAATATAACTCAGCTCTAAACAACCAAAGAACTCACAGAGAGAGAGAGAAAGAGAGAGAGACAGAGAGACAGAGAGAGACAGAAAGAGACAGACAGACAGACAGACAAAGCCCCATATTTTCAGTGGAGTCTCCATGTTTCCATTTGAGTCCGCTCCCTGACAGCCCTATGGGAGAAAGTGACTCTTCCCAGAACAAACACAGTAACAACTCTGCCCCCCTCAGATGTGGACAGCAGATCTCTCTCAGTACTGAGTGAACAATAAGGAGATTAAATATAAAACCTGAGGGCCCAGCACATATTGTTCAAGGATTATTCAGATCCTGCTGCTTCCCTCCCCGACCCCAGGCCTGGGGAGTGGGCCACAAATCAAGGTCACAGACACACAGAGAAAGTCTCTAGCACCCTCTACTGGCCTGTCCACTTGGAATTACTAAGCCTAGTCAGCAAAGACTTTAGGGTTTTCAAAAACAAAGGGCAACCCCTCCCCCAACACAAGATCCTAGGAAAATGAAGAAAGACCAATGAAAAGGGGGATACATTGAAAGCTAACTCGAAGACAAAGACCCTAACTCAGAGCCAGCTAGACCTTCTGAGAATATAAATTGGCCTCCAGCCCAGAAAGACTTCTTAGCAGAGAACAGTAAAAAAAAAATTGGAAAAATTGAGAAAATTGACACCTTGTAAGAGAAAATTAACACATTGCAACAAGAAAACGAATACTTGGAAAATACAATTGGACAAGTGCAAACAGAAAATAATTCTCTCAAAAACCACAATTGGGCAAATGGAAAACTCCTTCAAAAATAGAAATGATCAATTGGAAAAGAAGATACAAAAGGTATATGAAGAAAATTCTTCTCTTAAAAAAAGAATGGAATCCACGGAAACTAATGATTTCATGTGACAACAAGAATCTGTTAAACAAAACCTAAAAATCAAAAAAAAAATAGAAGAAAACATAAAATCCCTCACCAGCAAAACTACTGACCTAGAGAATAAATCCAGAAGAGATAACTTCAGAATCACTGGGTTTCCTGAATGTATTGAGTACAAAAAAAGCCAGTATCAATATTTCAGGATCTATTGAAGGAAAATTGCTCTGATATCATGGAACCAGAGGGCAAAATAGTGATTGAAAGAATACATCTATCCAGTCTGGAAAGGGATCCCAAAATGAACACACCAAGGAATATTATGCTCAGATTCCAGAACTATCAGATAAAAAAGAAAATCCTGCAAGTAGCCAGAAAGCACAATTTAGATACCAAGGAGCCACAGTAAGGATCACACAGGACCTGGCTACATCAACATTAAGGGATGAAAGAACCTGGAATATGATATCCCAAAGAACAAGGGACCTTGGAATGTAGCCAAGAATTCACTATCCTGCAAAAACTGAGACTTCTCTTCCAGGGGAAAAGATGGACATTTAACAAAAGTAAAAGACTTCCAACTTTTCCTGATGAAAAGACCAGAGCTAAATAGAAAATTTGGACTTCAAACAGGAGACTCAAGAGATACATGAAGAGGTCAAAAAGGGAAAAGAAAAAAATTACTATCCAATAAGATGAAACTGGCTGTATCCTCACGTGGGAGAAAGAGGCTCATAACTCTTGAGAATTAGAACTTTATTAGGGAGAATATACTTAGCCAGAAATAATGGACACTCATGACTTGTCCATGACTCTGATAGAATGATTTAAAAACAATATCTCTTTTAAAAGGGGAAACAATAAAGAGAGTGGAGGATGAAGGAGGTTGAATGGGGTAAATCACTTTACATGAAGAGATACAAAGTATCTATTGCAGTAGAAAGAAAGGGAGGAGGTGAGAAATGCCTGAATCTTACTCTCATTAGATTTGGCTCAAAAAAGAATCAACATACACATATTCAGTTAAGTTAAGAAACAGTTTGCCTTTCAAATGTTAAAAGGGGAAAGGGAGAAGGGGGAGGAAAAGAGGAACTAACAGAATGAAGGGAAGTAAGAAGGGGCAAAGGGGAAAGATAAGGAAGGGAGGTGGATTTAAGGGGGCAAACATACTGAAGGAGGTGGTATTCAAAAACAAAATACTGGGGAATATAGATAAAGTGAAAAAAGGGGAAAATACAGAGGGAAGATAGCATGGAGGACAATAAAGAGTTACTAATTATAACTTTGAATATGAATGGGATGAACTCTCCCATAAAACATAAGTGAATAACAGACTGGATTAAAAACCAGAATCCTACAATATGCAGTTTACAAGAAACTTATTTGAAGCAGAGAGATACATATAGAGTAAAGGTAAAAGGGTGGAGCAGAATATATTTTGCTTCAGCCAAAGTGAAAAAGGCAGTTATAGCAATCCTTATTTCAGACAAAGCAGTTGCTAAAACAGATCTCCTTAAAAGAGATAAGGAAGGAAGCTATATCTTCTTAAAAGGTACCATAGACAATGAAGCAATTTCAATACTAAATATGTATACACCAAGTGGTATGGTATCCAAATTCTTAGAGAAAATGAATGAGTTATAGGAAGACAGACAGCAAAGCTCTACTGGTGGGAGATTTCAACCTTTCTCTCAGATTTAGATAAATCTAACCATAAAATAAACGAGAAGGAAGTTAAGGAGGTAAATAGAATGTTAGAAAATCTAGACATGATAGACCTTTGGAGAAAATTGAATGGGAAAAGAAAGTAAAATACTTTTTTTCTGCAGTACATGATCCTTACACAAAAATTGACCATGTAATAGGGCAAAATCCTTATAATCAAATGCAGAAAGGCGAGATAGTGAATACTTCCCTCTCAGATCATAATGCAACAAAAATCATCTGAAAGGGGAAGAGCCAGGATTGAGGCGTGAAGGCAGCATCTTCCGAGAACTCCAATGCCCCAAACCCCCATAAACAAAGGATGGCTCTAGCCAAAATTTAGTGGGCAGAACCCACAGAAAGACTTAGTGATACATTTTCCCAGTTCAAGATAACTTAGAACTTCCGCAGGAAAGGTGTGCTTCAGAAGCACTGGGGGTTGGAAAAAAAGCCATGGTGCACCCCAGAAATCACCAGCAACAGCTTGAAGGGGCAATGAGAGAACTCTGCTCACCTGGGTGAGTGTGGAGTGAGGAACACAGCCACAGAACCTGCAGTGAGAATCAGGAGAAAGCAGCCTGCATCCCCAGAGATGGTAATGGAAGTCTGCAGAGATTTCTCTGCTCTCCCAGGGGTAGGACTCTCCTGTTTGCCTACACTCACATATTGCAGTTTGAGCTTCCATACTAAGATAGCTGGATCCCACCTCATAGCCCCAGAGCAGAGGAAAGTACTGGGCCATGTACATATCAAAGCACAGGCAAGAGAGCATAAGACCTTGGAGGAATAAAGGTCCCAATGGGGTGTCCCCCACAAAAAAATCCCAAAGCCTTGGAAGTGCTGTAAATTAGTTTTGGATTGAGGAAATGAGTAAACAACAGAAAAAGAAGGATCTAACCAGAGAGAATTACTTTAGTCCCATGTAAGATCAAAACACATACTCAGATGATGACAAAATCAAAGCTTCTGTATCCAAAAACCTCCAAGAGAAATAGAAAATGGGTTCAGCCTGTGGATGAGCTAAAAAAAAGACTTTGAAAAGCAATTAAGGGAGGTAGAGGAAAAACTGGGAGGAGAAATGAGAGTGATGCAGAAAAATCATGAAAACCAAATCAAAAGCTTGGTGAATGATATAAAAAAAAATACTGAAGAAAATAATATTTTAAAAACCAGTTTAGGCCTAATGGAAAAAGCAAAATAAAAGGCAAATGAGGAGAAGAATGACTTAAAAAGCAGAATTGGCCAGCTGGAAAAGGAGATTTAAAAAAGCTCTCTGAAGAAAATAACTGCTTCAAATGCAGAATGGAACTAAAGGAAGCTGATGACTTTTCAAGAAATCAAGAAGAAATAAAACTCTTCCAAAAAAGCCAAAAATTAGAAGAAAATGTGAAATATCTCATTGGAAAAACAACCGACCTTGAAAACAGATCCAGAAGAAATGATTTAAAAATTATTGGACTATCTGAAAGCCATGACCAGGAGAAGAGCCTAGACTTCATTTTTCAAGAATTGCCCTGAGATCCTAGAAGCTGAGGCTAAAATAGAAATCAAGAGAATTCACCAGTCACCCCCAAAAGGGATCCCAAAAGAAAAATTTCCAGGACTATTATAACCAAATTCCAAAACTCCCAAATCAAAGAGAAAATTCTAAAAGCTGCCAGTAACAGACAATTCAACTACCAAGGCTCCATAGTCAGGATTACACAGGATCTGGCAGCATCTACATTAAGGGCTCATAGGGATTGGAATATGGTATTCCGGAAGGCAAAAGATCTTGATTTACAACCAAAAATCAACAACCCAGAAAAACTGAACATCCTCTTTCACGGGAAAAAATGGACTTTCAATGAAACAGGGGACTAAACTTTCCTATCAGGATGACCAGAGCTGAACAAAAAATTTGATCTTCAAGTACAGGACTCTGGTGAACCATAAGAGGGAGTGGAAAAGAGGGACTAACTATGAGGAACTTGATGATGTTAAACTGCTTGTATTCCTGCACAGGAAGAAGATATGGATAACTCATATGATATTTCTCATTTATAAGAACTGTTAGAAGGAGCATATATAGACAGGACATAGGAAGGAGTGGAATATAATGATATGATGCGGTAATGGGATGGAGTTAATGGGCAATGGGGGAAAGTACTGGGAGGAAAGAAAAGGAGATGAAGAAGAAGCTGAGAGATTTCACATAAGAGTCAAGAAAAACTTTTTCAATGGAGTGGAGGGGGGAAGGCAAGGGGGAATGAATGAGCCTTCATTCTCATCGGCAATGGCTCATTTAATTTAATAGGGTAAGGAAATCTGTCTTACACTGGAGAAGGATGGGAAGAAAGGGACAGGATGACATGGAATGGGGGGAGGGAAGGGGAGAATAGATGATAGAAGAGAGGGAAGATCGAGGGAGAGGGTACTCAGATGCAACACACTATTGGACAGGGTCAGGATGAAAGGAGAGAGAGAAAATAGAATTAATGAGAGTGGGGAGAAATAGAATGGAAGTACAGCTAGTAATAGAAACTAAGGGAAAAATATTGAAGCAACTTTTCTGGTGGACTTATGATAAAGAAAGCAACTCACCCCAGAGACAGAGCCATTGAAATCTGAACACAGACTGAAGTACATTTCTCTCTCTCTCTCTCTCTCTCTCTCTCTCTCTCTCTCTCTCTCTCTATTCTTGAGGTTTCTCATCTTCTTGGGGGGAGGGGGGTTATGTTTACTCTTCTGTTTACTCTTATAACATTCAATTTACATCAATGTCTTGCAAAAAGTGATGAGTACATATTACTATTGTATATAATTGGAAAACAAATAAAATGTTAAAATGTTTTTAAAAAATCACGTGAAATTATAGGCCATGGAGAGACAGACCTAAAACTTAACTAAATAGTCTTATTTTAAAGAATGAGAGGGAAAGAGCTGCAGCTGCAGCAAACACAGTTGGGCCAGGAGCCTGGGTCTGTGGCAGAGGGAGCAGCTTCCAGACCTCTTGGCCCAGGGATCACCCGAGACAGCTGTAAGGGGTAGTGAGAGAACTCTGCTGCACCATAGTGGAGCACCAACCTCAGAGCAGCTCTGGTGAAGAACCTGCAGCAGGAATAAGTGGAGCCACCCAGTACTTCCAGAGCTCCCAGCTCCCAGATGGTAAGGGGATCAGGGGAGACTGCAGAAGTCTTTCTGCTTTCCCTGGAGGAGAACTCTGCTGTTTGCCCACACTCAGATCCAGGTTGTAGTTTGGGCTCCCACACCACCATAGCCAAGCAGGGACCTCTTTACAGCTCTAGGGCAGAGGGGAAGGTCTGTAGTCATCCACATCCCAGAGCACAGGCAAGAGAGCAGTCAGAGCCACTCATAAGACCTTAAGGAATTAAGGTCCCTGAGGATTGTCCCCAAAACCTTGCAAATGCTTTGGAAGCACAGTAAATCAGTCATAGGCTGAGGAAATAAGCAATCAACAGAAAAAGAAGAATCTGACCATAGAAAGCCTTTGGTCCCATGGAGTACCAAAATTCATACTTAGAAAATGACAAAATTGAAGCTTCTGTATCCAAAACCTCCAAGAGAAATAGAAAATGGGCTCAGGCTATAGGTGACCTCAAAAATCTTAAATAAAATCTTACCAAAGCAATTACAGCAATTTATCACTAGAATAATACACTATGACCAAGCAGGATTTATCCCAGGAATGTAGGGTTGGTTCAATATTAGGAAAACTGTTAGTATAGTTGATTATATCAATAACAAACCTAACAGAAATCATCGATCATCTCAATAGATGCTGAAAAAGCCTTTGACAAAATACAGCACCCATTCCTACTAAAAACACTAGAGAACATCAGAATAAATGAACTGTTCCTGAGGATGATAAGCAGTATCTATTTAAAACCATCAACAAGCATTATATACAATGGGGATAATCTTAAGGCATTTCCAATAAGATCAAGGGTGAAACAAGGATGCCCTATCACCACTACTATTCAATATTATAATCAGAAATGTTAGCTTCAGCAATAAGAGAAGAAAAGAAATTGAAGGAATTAGAAATGGGAAAGAAGAATCAAAATACTCACTCTTTGCAGATGTTATGATAGTATACCTAGAGAATCCTAAAAATGATCTAAAAAACTATTAGAAACAATTAGCAACTTTAGCAAAGTTTCAGGATATAAAATAAACCTACATAAATCCTCAGCATTTTTGTATATGACTGGCAAGATACATCAGAAAGAGCTAGAAAGAGCAATTTCATTTAAAGTAACTTCAGATAAGATAAAAGACTTGGAAGTCTACTTATCAAGGCAGACTCAGAAACTCTATAAAACAACTAGAAAATGCTTTTCACACAAATAAAATCATATTTAAATAACTAGGCACATATCAACTGCTCAGGGATAGGCTGAGCTAATATAATAAAAATGATAATTCTACCCAAATTAAACTACTTATTTAGTGCCTTACCAAACTTCCAAAAAATTACTTTAATAAGCTAGAAAAAATTGTAACTAAAAAGAAAAAGTCAAGAATATCCAGGGATTTAATGAAAAAAAAGTACGAAAGAAAGTGGATTAGCCTTACCAGATCTAAATTTATATTCTAAAGCATCAGTCATCAAAACTCTGGTATTGGGTAAGAAATAGAGTGATGGACCAGTGGAATGGACTAGGTGCAATAGCAGGAAATGATTATAGTAATCTGCTGTTTGATAAACCCAAAGAGTTCAGCTACTGGGTTAAAAACTCTCTCTTCAATAAAATCTTCTAGGAAAATTGGAAGTTAGTATGGAAAAAAATCTTAGATTAGACCAACACATCACACCCTATACCAAGATAAGATCCAAATGCATATAGGCTATAGACATAAAAAAACAATACTAAAAGCAAACTAGAAGATCAAGGACTAGTTTGTCTGTCAGATCTATGGAAAGGGAAGCAGTTTATGACTAAGGAAGAGATGGAGAACATGATTAAAAAGAAACCAGATAATTTTGATTACATTAAATTAAAAAAAACCTTTTCCACAAACAAAACCACTGTAACCAAGATCAAAAGAAATGTAATAAATTGGGAAACAATTTTTACAACTAGTATTTCTGAAAAAGGACTCATTTCTAAAATATAGAGAGAACTGAAACAAATTTATAAATTAAAAAAACCAATCCACTCCCCAAATGACAAATGGTCAGAGATTATGCAAAGGCAATTTACAGGTGAGGAAATCAAAACTATCCATAGTCTTATGAAAAATTGCTTTAAATCACTACTGATTAGAGAAATGCAAATTAAAGCAGCTCTGAGGTATTATCTCACACCCATCAGATTGGCCAATATTGCAATGTTGGAAGGGATGTGGGAAATCACTAATACGTTGTTGGTGGAGCTGTGAACTCATCCAACCTTTCTGTAGAGCAATCAGGAATTATACCCAAAAGGCAATAAAATTATATATACCCTTTGATCCAGCAACACCATTACCGGGTATATATCCTGATGAAATCATGAAAAAGGGTAAAAACATCACTTGTACAAAAAATATTCATAGCAGCCCTGTTTGTGGTACCAAAGAATTGGAAATCGATCATCAATTGGGGAATGGCTGAATAAATTATGGTATATGTATGTTATGGAACACTATTGTTCTATTAGAAACCAAGAGCGATGGGATTTCAGAGAAGCCTCAAAAGTCCCGCATCAATTGATGCTGAGTGAGATGAGCAGAACCAGAAGAACTCTGTATACCATAAAAGCAACATGGGGCTGATGATCAACCTTAATGGACTTGTACATTCCATCAAGGCAATAACCAGGAATAGTTTTAGAGTACCTGTGATGGAGAATGCCATATGTTTCCAGAGAAAGAACTGTGGAGTTTAAACAAAGACTAAAGTCTATTACCTTTAATTTTTTTTAAAAAAGTATATTATGTACTACACAATTTTGCTATCTCTAATATTTTATTTTCTCCTCAAGGATATTATTTATCTCTCAGCACAATTAATTTTGATCAATGTACAGCATGGAAACAATATAAGGATTATCAAACTGTCTTCTGGAGGGGTGGCTAGGTGGCATAGTAGGGGGCAGCTAGGTGGCATAGTGGATAAAACACCAGCCCTGGAGTCAGGAGTACCTGGGTTCAAATCTGGTCTCAGACACTTAATAATTACCTAGCTGTGTGGCCTCGGGCAAGCCACTTAACCCCATTTGCCTTGCAAAAAACTAAAAAAAACTGTCTTCTGGAAAGGGGGATAAGGGAGGGGAGGGAAAAATCATAAAATTCAAAACCTGACAAAAAATGATAGGTAGAAACTACTATTGAATATAATTGGAAAGCAAATAAAATATTAATTTAAAAAAGATGAAGAGCTTACATCCTCAGGAGGGCAAGGAGGGGAAAAGAGACCACTGTTCCTCCAAACCCCACTATCATCAAGAGTCAAGGAGAGAACAAAGACAAAATCATGGCATGAGTGAAGCAATGCACTGTTAAGTTTTTAAAGAGGTTAAAGGAAAGTAGAGAAAAAAGAAATACAGTAGGAAAAATAAAGAGGAAAGAAATGACTATATCTTGTAACAGTGACATTTAACAATATATATAAAGTTGGAGGTGAAGGAATCAGGAATCTCATGAATCTCATGTTTGAATAAAGAGGAAAAAGCTAAAACATACATATACATAGATACATACAAGAAATATATTAAAATCAATAGGAAAACAAATTGGGATCAGAAGAAGAAAGAAGGGAGTTTAAGAAAGAGTAGGGTTTTAGTAGACATATTCACAAGCAATTCAGATTTAAATGACACAGAACAAATCATAAGGGGAGGTTTTTTTTTTTAAATTAACAAAAGCAAGACCATCAATTTATGCCTGAAGTGAGTGAATAGAGAAAAGAATAGAATAAAATCACTCCATTTATAGATTAACAGCATTGGTCCCAATCTGACTTTCTTCATCTTCCTTTTCTTTGAAAAGGAGAAAAGGAGGAAAGTAAAGAGATGAAAATTGTAATAGCAAAATGGAGAAAACACAACAATAACTTTAATGAAATAATTCACTCACAAAATGGAGGGAGATAGAATGGATTAGAAAACAGAGTTCAACAATAGCTTCTTTGTTAAAAAAAAAAAAGCATTTCAATCATAAAGATTCAAATGGAGTTATGATAAAAGGCTAATGTAGAATCTATAATGTCCCAGGTAAATAAAAAAAAAGCAAGAGTAGAAATCATGATCTAAAAGAAGGCAATAATAAAATGGAAATCAATAAGGATTGACTTTTAAGAGGGGGGACTAAACCAAGATAGTGGCGTGAAGGCAGGAATTTCTTGAAACTCTTCCCCAGAAAACTCCAAATGCTGTAATATTATGACTCTAATCAGATTCTAGAGTGGCAGAACCAACCCACAGAAAGACCAAGTGAAACAATTTTCCCACCAAAGACAACTTGGTAGATCTGTGGGAAAGGTGTATTTACTGGTTGGAAAGAGCTGTAACACAGCCTAGGTCATTACTGTGCTTTGCCAGATCAACCAGTTCCAACCTTCCAGGAACAGTCTGTGGGGCTTCTTGGTCCCTGGGGTTTCCTGGATCCAAGCAGTTGGAACAGTTTCCAGAACTCTTGGTCCAGGGATCACTGCAGACAACTTGGAGAGTCAGTGAGATAACTCCAGAATGCTCAACCCACAGATAGCAAAGGGGTGGGAGGAGACTGCAAAAGTCCCTCTGCTATCCCTAGGGAAGGGCCTAGTCTTGGCTTCCATAGTGAAAGAGGACAGCTCCTCATAGCTCCATAGCAGAGAGTAGTGCCTGTGGTCATCCACAGACTATAGCATAGTCAAGAGAGCAGTCACTCTCATAAGTCATTGGAGGAATTAAAGTCCCTGGGGAGGGGGCGTGCCAAAGCTTTGGAAGCATGTTAAAATCCAGTCATAGGCTGGGGAAATGAACAAACAACAGAAAAAAATAAGAATATGACCATAGAAAATTACTTTAAACCCATGGAGGATCAAAATATACACTCAGAAGATGACAAAGTCAAAACATCTGTATCCAAAAATAGATAGAGAAGAATAGAAATTGATCTCAGGCTATGGAAGAGCTCAAAAAAGACTTGAAAAAACAAAGAAGGGAAGTAGAGGAAAAATTTGCAAGAGAAATGAGAGTGATACAGGAAAATCATGTAAACCAAGTCAGAAGGTTGGTCAAGGAGATATGAAAAAAAATACCAAAGTAACATCTTAAAAACTTAGGTCAAATGGAAAAAGCAGTCCAAAAGATCAATGAGAAGAACAATACCTTAAAAAGCAGAATTGGCCAGATGGAAAAGGAGATTAAAAACACTCTCTGAAGAAAATAACTCCTTCAAATGTAGAATGGAGCTCAGGGAAGCTGATGATTTTGTGAGAAATTAAGAAACAATGAAACAAAACTGAAAGAACGAAAAACTAGAAGAAAATGTGAAATATCTCATTTGAAAAACAACTAACCTAGAAAACTGATCCAAGGGAGGTAATTTTAAAATTATTGGGTTACCTAAAAGTCATAACCAGGAAAAGAACTTAGAATTCATTTTTCGAAAGCAAAATTTCCCTGATATCCTAGAAGCAGAGGATAAAATAGAAATTGAGGGAATCCACCAATCATCTCCTAAAAAAGATCACAAAACAAAAACTCCCAGGAATATTATAGTCAAATTCCAGAATTCGCAAGTCAAAGAGAAATATTATAAGTAGCCAGAATGGAAACAATTCAATTACTGTGGCGTTACAGTTAGGATTATACAGGATTGGCCGCATCTATATTAGGGACTCTTAGGGCTTGGAATATGATATTTCAGAAGGCAAAAGAGCTTAGATAACAACCAAGAATCAACTGCCCAGCAAAACTGAACATCCTCTTTCAGGAGAAAAGATGGATATTCAATGAAATAGGGGAATTTCAAACTTTCTTGTTGAAACAACCAGAGCTGAACAGAAAATTTGATCTTCAAGTATAGGACTTGTAAGTGATAGAAGAGAGGAAAGGTCATGGGAGAAGGTAATCAGATACAACACATTTCTGAAGAAGGATAGGGTGATAGGAGAGAGAGAATAGAAAAAATGGGAAATGGGAGGAATAGAATGGAGGAAAATAATTAACATAGCAACTATGGGTAAAAAATAGTAAAGCAACTTCTCTTACGAATTTATGATAAAGAATATAACCCATCCCAGAGACAGAGCCAATCTGATTACAAACTGAAATACACCCCCCCCCATACTTTATTTCTCTTGAGATTTCTCTATCTTTGGTGGGGGGTTATTTTCACAACAAGATTATTTTAGTAATGTGAAAATATCATTAAGAAAAGACTTTGAAGAAAGGAGTCAGATACATTGAGATTTAATGATATAATCCTAACAATGTATGGGGAAAGGAATAAATCACGGGATTAGTAGATAATACTATAAAATAAAGTAATAGCAATGGAATCCAACCTTTTATACAATCAAAGAAGTCACTGGAGGAGAATTTATATCTCTAAACTCATTCCTCAGTAAAAGAAAGAAGAAAGTGATTCATTAATCAGGAAGGCAATATACTTGGTAAAGCAGCAAATCAAAAACTGACCCAAAATACAAAAAAAGAAATTCAGAAAATAAATGAAGAAATATATAAATCTGAAAACAAAAAGTGAACCTTGAAATTATGAATAAATTAGGATTTGGATTTTTAAAAATAATAAGAAAATACATAAATCATTAACTAATTTGATCCCCCAAATGAGAGAAAAACCAAATCACCAATATTAAAAGTAAAAAAACAGTATTCATGCATATTATAGTGAGTAGGAATATGAATACAACTACAAATTGCTTTTTTATACAAATAAAGGAAGACCAATAATTAAAGGATATTAGTTACTCATTGCCAATATAATTAAAATGGTAATCTTACCTAAATTATTTTATAAATTGAGATTCATACCAATATATCTACCAGGGAGTTATTCTATTGATCTGTACAAAATAATTTCAAAATTCACTGGGAAAAGTAATAGTAAAGAATTTTGAAATAATGTAAAAGGAATAATGGAGTTGGTCCAGAAACATCAAATCTTATACTGTATTGTTATTAAGTAATGATTATCTAAAGAAGACTTATTTGTCAAAAATTCTTGGACAACTGAAAAACAGTTTGACAAAAATTATATTTTACACTAACATATAACATGTCACAATAAACTCCAAATGGACATATTAAATACTAAAGGTTATATCACAAATAAATTAGAAAAGCAGGGAAGAAGAAACTTTTCATAAATCTAGAGGAAAAAAATTTCTACCTAAACAAGAAATAAAGATGTCTATAAAAATATATTGTATATTTTTTATTACCTAAAATTGAAGAGCCTTTCACAAGTTTAGCATTAAGAAACTACTCAACTGATTTAGTGGAAGTTGGGGTATTTTCTCTTCCTTGTTCTATACTCAGGCATTTTGGTTTGTGGACTGTTTGTCCTAAGGAGCCTGCTTCTAATGTCAGCAGCTTTTCTCATATTTATTCATTTATTAACAAGCCCCTAAGCAAACATTCCAGGTATGATTTTGACTATGGTAAAAATAAGAACTCAGCAAATAGGTTGTCCAAAGTGTGGAGTAAATAATGGCATCTTATATGGGACAGGTAGAATCTCACATAAGAGAATTTTAAGCATAAAAGAATAATATTGCACATCACAGAATGATTAGAACAGAATTTAGAATCAGCATATGGCTACTTTTCTAATTGACTAGAAGATTAATATTTAAACATTTTCATAACACAAATAAATCTTTCAATACTGCTAGGCAGGTAATTTCTTGTAAATCCTGCAAATCAAAAGAAAAAACTTGTATTCAAAACCATGCTTAACCTAGCACATCCCATACATACTTTTCCAGTTTTGTTACAGCTTACACTCAACTCAATCAACCACATACTTTTCAATCAGCTGATACTGGCTATTTCTTAAATAAGACATTCCATCTCTTAGCTCCAGAAATTTTTTTCTATCTCCTCACACCCCACCCCCCTACCCCCTCCCACCCTCCATGCCTGGAATGTTCTCCCTACTCATCTTTGCCTCCTGGCTTTGCTGGCCTAAGTCCTAGCTGAAATCCAACATTTTTACAGTAATCCTTTCCTCATCCCTCTTATAACTACTATCTTAATTTTAGTGCTATTTCCAGTTTATCTTGTCTATAGCTTATTTGTACATGGTTGTTTTCTTATTGTTTCCTTTTTTTAGACTGCAAGCTCCTTGAAAGCAGAGACTGGTTTGTTGTTGTTTTGTATTTTTTTTTTTGTCTTCCCAGCATTCAGCATATTGTTTTATACATAGTACCTAAATAATAAATGTTTATTGGTTGACTGTCTATCCAATCAAAGTCAAGTTTGATCTTCCTTTGCAAACTTCCTTTGCTTTGCAAGCATTCTCCTTTACTGGCAAACTTCCTTTGCCATTAACTCACTCCTGTTGCTGACACAACAGCAACAATAACTAATCATTCCATTGTACGTGACTTTGGACTCAAAGACCTGCAGATCTTGTTAGCATATAAAGTCACCTATTCAAGAAAGAATACAAGAGGCAAGGTATGCTTGCCTGTTTTTATTTTCCAAGATATAAAAGATATCACTAATAATAAAATGAAGGAAAACATCTTGGAAAGACCCCAGAATTCTGACCAAAACAACAATCAGAACTTAACAGATGATGAAATATGCACTACATAACTACATATCTTGGCAGAGTTGATGGCTTTAGAAGTAAAGAAAAAGACATGAAGTCTTTTAACCTGAACATTGCTGATTTGTTTTGCTTGACTATCTATCTATATTATGTATAATATAGATAGATAGCTAGATAGATAGGTATCTAGATAGATAGATAGATAGATAGATAGATAGATAGATAGATAGATAGATAGATTTTATATATATATATATATATATATATATATATATATCCACTAAGACAGAAAACAGAGAAAGAGAGAGAGAGAGAGAGAGAGAGAGAGAGAGAGAGAGAGAGAGAGAGAGAGAGAGAGAGAGAGAGAGATTAGTTGGTGCAATAGAGTGTTGTATTTGGAATCAGAAAGACCTAAGTTCAAATCTTATCTCAGTCCCTTACTTAACTGGTATGAACCTATGTCAAGTCTCTTAACCTCTTAAGTCTCTATTTCTTCATCTATAAAAATGGAGATAATAATGATTCCATAATGGCATCACAATGTTGTTCTGAGGATCAAATGACATAATATTGTAAATTACTATGTGAGCCTCCAAGTATTATATAAATGTTAATTATTACTGTTATTTATAAAGGAAAACCTTTTTTGAAGGTAAAAGCAAGGGAAGAATTTAGGAGTGATAAGTATAGGGGGAAATCAAGAAAACATTTTCAAATACTCAGAAGTAAAAAGTTCAGGAGAAACAAATAAGCAATTTTATTACTATTTTCTTAAACTATATATGTATTATACACATATATGTATCCACATAGAGGGAGACATTTCTTTTTTTAAAAGCTGCACATAAGAGAAATTAACTGTCTCTTACAGAGGCCTTGCTCTGGTTCTTTTTTGTATTTTAAAATGTTTATTTTCATTAATTATTGCTACGTTCACAACAAAAATAATTATTAAAAAACAATGTATTTCTTTCTACTGTTCACATTCTTCTTTCCTCTCCACTACTTCTGATTTTCTCTTTAGAGTTTCACACATAAACATTCTTTGTTTTCTTGCAAGGTAAAAGTTTTAAAACACAATAGACATCTCTACAGAGTAAACATTAATTTACCAGCTAAGACTCTTCATGAACATGAATTTCTTAATGAATTTGTCTGACACACATCTTGTCCCCTCGAGCTGCTTAGTAGGAATGATTCAAATTCCACCCTTTTACTGAAAATTCATATTTTCTTCTTTTACGCTTAAGTTTATCTTTTCAGAATACATTATTTTAAGAAAGAAACTAATTTCCTTTGTTTTCAGGAATATCATATTTCAACCTGTTTTCCATTTCTTGTGATTAACAAATAATCTTGTATAATTTCTTTGCAATTTGAAGGGTCTTAATTAATGCTCAAGAATTCTTTTTTTATTGTTTCCCTTATAATTCTAACTGAATTAATTTTTTTGTATGTGAAATTTTTTGTCCATATAAAGAATTGAACTGTCTTAGGATAACAGGTTCTCCCTCAGAGGAGGTCTTCAAGAAGGGATTTTATGACCAATCAATGAGGATGTTGCTTAGATGGGACTATACAATCACTAGAGACAAGTACATATAGTACTGAGCAAGAGTAAGGAAAAATATCAAATCCAGCTTCAGATACTTACTTGCTGTGAGACTCTGGGTAAGCCATCTCTCTGTTTCTTAATCTCCTCAACTGTAAAATGAGAATCATAATAGCATCTACCTCTCAGGTTGTATGAGGATCAAATGAAATAATAATTGTAAAGCACTTAGCATAGTGCTTCTATCCTGATTCTGACATTTTTCTGATTCTGTGATAATGAAAGAGGGCATTCTAGGTAAAAGCATCTAAGTGGAACTGCAGACTACATTTTCAAGAACTAAGTTGGAACAATCCGAATTGAGAGGGAATTTCAGTAGGATTGTTAAAAAGGTTGGAAAGCTAGGCATTGTTCCCTCTCCAAAGGGTCTTGAATAACAGACAACTCCAACTCAGACATGGAGAAAGTTGGAAAGAAATCTATTCATAGGTGGTAATAAGTACTGCAAAAGGAATTGTGAATAAACATCAAAGGGCAGAACCCCAAGCATTATAAGCATTCTGAGGTTACGCACTGGCTCAGACTGGATTGGACCAACTCTCAAGAATCAATTGTATCTTCAAGTTTGCATACAGACGCTCCTTGAAAATAAGCAAATGTTACAAATCAGGCTTTGCTTTATTGTTTTGTTGTTGTTTTGTCAAGAATTAAGAAAGTGATGGAGAAAATATTAATAATACAGATTAATTTATAATTAATTAATTTAATTATTAGTTGTAACTAAGAAAATGAGACTACAAAGGAGTCTCTTGGATCCAGTGGGAGACAGACATGTCCTATTCTTTGAGTAATTGCTGGAAAAGACTATAATAGCAAAAAATGGGAAATAATACTTCAATCATACCAATTTGGGCTTAAATTCTGGGTATAAAGTAATATTTTTCCCCCTCCCTTCCAGGCTAGTATGTATAGAAATACCCTTTCCCACAAAATGAAGTTGTGGGGTATATGTAACCATTTTGGATCTTCTAAGCATCTCTTTGACTTTTTTACTGCATTTTTTTATTTTCACATTACTACAATAGTCATATTGTAAAAGTAAGCATAATCCCCCACACAAAGTAAGCATAATCCCCCATACACACACAAAGAAAGAGATACCTCTAGAAAAAGAAAAGAAAATACATGTGCTTCTGGCTGTGTTCAGCTACAGTTCTATCTTTGGGATGGGTAGCATTCTTTATCATAAGTCCATCAGAAAAATTGCTTCAATATTTTTCCCACAATTGTTATTGCTAACTATATTTCCCTCCATCCTATTCTTCCCCACCCTCATTTATTCTATTCTCTCTCCTTTCACCCTGTCCTTCCTCAAAAGTGTTTTGTATCTGACTACCCTCTCCCATGATCTTTCCTCTCTTCTATCACCTATACCCCCTCTCTACTCCCTGTGTCTCCTTTCTCCCATCCTTTTCCTCTCCTATTTTCCTCTAGAATAAGACAGATTTCTGTACCCAATTGAGCATGTTATTTCCTCTCTGAGTTGCTTCCAGTGAGAGTGAAGTTTCACTCACTGCCCCCTCAACTTCTCCTTTTCCACTCCATTGCAAAAAATTTTCTTGCCTTTTATGTAAAGTAACAGCCCTTTCTTCCATTAATTCCTTCCTCACTCATTAACTCCATTTTATAATATATTATAACTTCATATTCAATTCCCTGCTGGGCCTATCTATTTATGATCCTAATAAATGAGAAGAATCATATGAATTATCAGTATTATCTTCCTATTCAGGAATATAACCAGTTCAACATCATTAAAACCATCATAATTTGCTTTTCCCATCCATCCTCTCAAAGCTTCACCTGAGTTGTGTTCTTGAAGATCACATTTTCTGTTTGGTTATTTCAACAGGAAAATCTGAAAATCCCCTATTTCATTGAATGTTCATCTTTTCCCCTGAAAGAGGATGTCCAGTTTTGTTGGATAGTCGAATCTCAGGTGTAATCTAAAATCTTTTACCTTCCATAATATCATATTCCAAGTCCTATGAGTCCTTAAAGTAGAAGCTGCTATATCCTGAGTTTTCCTAACTGTAGTTTCACAATATTTGAATTTTTTCTTTCTGGTTGCTTGTGATATTCTGTCCTTGACTTGGGAGTTATGGAATTTGGCTATAATATTCCTGGGAGTTTTTATTTTGGGATCTCTTTCAGGAGGTGATCAACAGATTCCCTCAATTTCTATTTTACCCTCTACTTCTAGGATATCAGGGCAATTTTCCTGGGTTATTTCTTGAAAAATGAAGTCTCAGTGCTTTTCCTAGTCATAATTTTCAGGTAGCTCAACTAATTTTAAATTCTCTCTCCTGGATTTGTATTCCAGGTCACTTGTTTTTCCAATGAGATATTTCACATTGTCTTCTAGCGTTTCATTCTTTTGATTTTATTTTATTGTTTCTTGATTTCTCACAAAGCCATCAACTTCCCTTAGCTCCATTCTACATTTGAAGGAATTATTTTTCTTCAGAAAGCTTTTATATCTCCTTTTCTATCTGGTCAGTTCTGCTTTTTAAGACATTCTTCTCATTGGCATTTTGGACTCCTTTTTCCATTTAACCTAAACTGGTTTTTAAGATATTATTTTCTTCACTATTTTTTGTGTCTCCTTAAACAAGTTGCTGATTTGGTTTTCTTGATTTTCACACATCACTCTAATTTCTCTTCCCAATTTTTCCTCTTCCTCCCTTACTTTATTTTCAAAATCTTTTTTGAGCTCTTCCATAGCATGAGACCAATTTATATTTTTCTTAGAGGCTTTGGATACAGAAGCTTTGACTTTGTAATCTTCTGAGTGTGTATTTTGATCTTCTAGAGGACAAAAGTAAGTATCTATGGTTGGATTTTTTTCTTCTGTTATTTGCTCATTTTCTCAGTCTATGACTTAATTTTAACTCTTTGTTAAGGTGCTGCTTCAAGGGTGGAGGATGCACTTCCCAAGGCTTTTGAGGATTTTTGCAACAGTTTCCAGGGATCTCAATTCCTTCAAGGTCTTATGAGGGGCTCTGACTGCTCTTCTGGTCTGTGGATGACCACTAGCTATCCCCCTCTGCCTTGGAGTTGTGAGGAGGGTCTCTATTCTGCTGTAGCAGTAAAGCTCCTTTTCCTGAGACCCAGGACCCAGGATGCCACCTGGATCTGAGTATGGGGAAAGTAACAGAGACCTGTCTCAGAGGTAGCAAAGAGACATCTGCACTCTTCCCCACTTTCCTCACTGGCCATGGGTTGAGCATTTGGGAAGTGAAAGCAGCTGCCAGGTGGCTCCCTACCAGGTGACTCCCCAGGCCTTCTCCTGGTTCCTGAGACTGGATCTGCTGGGTACAGTACTCACTCTGGTGAGTTTTCTCACTTATCTTCCAAGCTGTTCCTTAGTAATCTTTGGGCTCAGAGGTCTGAAAAATGATAATTTCAAGGTAATTGGAGTGGTCTGGGAGACAGCTCCTGGGATTTCCTACCTTTACTCTACCATCTTGGTTCTACCCCTGTACCTCCTCCCCATTCTAACTACTTATTAAGAACTTGCTATACTAATTACGGAGGAAAGTGTGGCCATGGGGATCAGAACAAGAAATGATTTTAATACAGATTTAACTTAAAATTATGTCCTATATATATTTCCCCCTAGAAATTCAGTTATTAAACATTTTAAGCACATAGCTGGTACTTTCATTTTTAGATTGAAAGAAAAAGTCATTCAAACAGATAAGAAGGAGTATAAGAAGTTAAAAGAAAAGATAACTATAGCATTAGTGTCACAGAAGACAGAGGAGAAAAAAAATTTTCAAGAATGTAAGCTGGCTAACAATTTTGACTGACAAAGTCATGTCACAGGAGATGAAAACTAGAGCTTAGTTGAAGTAATGAGAGATATTTATCCTGGAGAAATGAATACTTAATGAGGAGAGGTTAGTAATCTTTCATGCCATTTGGAGAGCTGGTAGGAGCACTATTTTCTAGGGTCTTGTTATGTAGGATAGGTTAGATTTTCCTAAAGCTTAGTCCCATGTAGACTCTTTAAAGGTACAATTATCCCTTTGACATCATGGAGATTAAGGGCAAGGCACCTGTAATCTGGAAAAATATTCATAAAATTTGTTGACCCTTCCTTCCTACCAGAGATATCAAAATTATTATGTATTCAAAGATAAAATATATTGATATTATACATATATTTTATACATTTCTGAGTTTCTAAACTTTTTCCATGTCAACTAAAGACCTTCAAAACTTCCACAGAACTCTCCTAAAACTCCCATTTAATTTCTTATGCTGGCCCATGATATAGCAAAGTCATGATAGGAAAAGTCTCAATGTGGAAAGGACAACTGTATTTAAACTGTCTTCCAGATTAGATTGGCTCAAGAAACTTGGGCTTAGGCAGTATGTTACTCCCTGGTGGTTTCAGCATAAAAACAGCCAGCACACAAAGGAATAGAGCTCCCTGATATCATTGGCACAGGAGAGTGTTAAGACTACATCCTTCTCTAAATGTCTTACCTTCTCTGAACTGACTTGCAATGGTGAAGTATCTCTTGACAAGTTTGTTCCATTAATCCCCAAAGTACAGAGTCATTCATTACTCCTAAGGGAAAGCCAAGGTGAAAGCTGTGGAAAGAGATTTCAACTTCTTGTTAATGATTAGGGCTTGCCTCAAAGTGGAATTGGCCAACTCATGAAGTAATGAACTTCCAGAGGTAAGTGGATGACCTCTTTCTCAAGGATCTCATAGAGGATATTTCTATTTAGGTAAGGATTGGATTATAACAATTTTGAATCATGGGAAAACAGAAAAAAGATAGAACAGACAGCTTTTCAAGAAATTTAACAATGAAAAAAAAAGTAAAGAGCCAGTGATGCAAGGAATTCATAACTTTGGAGAAGGTACTTATATACAGTGGAAAAAATGGGAAGAGAAGACAAAGCTTTTAGGGCTGTACATATAAGGAGAAAATCAATAAATATCTGTGAATGAGTGAACGAATCCATTCAATTCAATGATCATTTATTAAGGGTTTACTATGTGCTAGACATTGTGTTTGATGCTACTGGGGATACAAAAAAGAACAATTATAGTACTTTGCACTTGTGGGTACTACAAGAAAGAGAGTAACTTTTATCTCATTGCCCATTCCTGTTCTTCTCTTGCTCCAATGGGAATAAATAGAAGTGTGCAACTGAGAAAGGGGGAAAGCAGATACAAAAAAAGGAGAAGGCAAAGGGATAATATTTTATTGATTCTGATTCCTGGCATCAATCAAAGGATGCTGCCAAGAAACATCTGTTTTACTTTACCCTCCCTCATTCATACTAGCACTGTCAAGACACAACAGTTAACATCCGAAATTGGGAGGCTCTTTGTCAGCAACTCTTGCACATTTTCCAGGCTAAGTGTCTCAAGAGTGCACCATTCTTTTGCTCTCCTTACAGCTGCTCAGGAAATTTATGACAAGCTTGTAAAGAAAGGTCTGGGCTGACATATTCCTTGACTTGAAAATGGAATATTGTTATTTAGATTCCTTTCTACACCATGTCTGCCCTACTTGTTTCAGACTAGGGTGTTCCAGAGTACAGAAAGGAGAACAAAAAGAGTCACTGAATATTATTAGTATATTTTTCCACCTTTGGAAAAAAACAGGAGCAAGTGAGACAGGATCCAGAGGTACAATCCAATATAATTCAATGTTTATTAATATAGAGAGACTGAGAGAGAGAGAGACCAGAAAAAGTTCAGACTGTGACTTGTCACTAAGAAAGATGGACAATTTTCACCAGTATTTTCAGTCTTCTTTATCTCTACAGATTTGTATAGAACAGAAAAGCATGATGGGGAGGAGGATGAAAGCAGTTTCCTCATCAATGTCACTCAGCACTTTTTTTATTTTAAGGACATAATACTTTCTCTAGTTAGAGCAGTATGAAAAGAACTATGATCTTAATGGGTTTAGATTAAAGACTGGAATAAAATGAGACGGTAGATCACCTCAAAAGGAACAAAATAGAACATTACATTACAGCATTAATACTATTTAAGTCCTTGGAAAGTCTTCTTATGGAAAATGAGATGAGTTTGGTAGAATCAAAACAAAAATTTCTAAACCACTTGTTGGCCATTACTGGTTGCCATCATTACTGCCAAAGGCTGCCAAAGAAAGAGGATTTTTTTTCTTGGTAGGAAATCTTTATTCTCACCATTATAATCATCATCATCAATTAATTGTATGGGTTTCCTGACCGGTATACAACATTGCACTAAATTCTTTAGTGAATGTTCATGATAAGAGATAAGTTTATCCTGACTCTCCAGAAGTTTGCAATCCAGATCTCCCACAAAGAAAATTGGTATAGAGAGCAATGCTTTTTTTCAGCTAACTATTTGTGCATTTGTAATGTTGAGATAAATGATCATCATGAGGATTTTTTCAATGGATATATCCCACTGTGTGAGATTGGTAATGGCTTGAATCAAAGTGGTTTCCCCTTCTGAAATATGATGGCCTCTCACTCCCATATTGATAAGGGAAGGGATGAAGATGGGGACCTGGAACTCTTATTTTCACATATTGTGATATATTTTATATAATTATAACATTATATATTTATGTGTATATTGGGTATGTTGTATCTTTCATATATGTGATAGAACTTGTGTCTTTAAAATTTTATTTTTAAATTTATGGAATAAAATGAGCATTTCCTAACAGTACAATAAAAAAAGGTGATTGCATATTAAACTGTAAATCTATTATGTACAACAAATATACCACAAAATTATCTTATAAATTTCTTTTTTTCTTAATTTCCCCACCCCTGCCCTGCCCTAGACATGGCTATCTTTAAATAGAAATAGGTATATAAATGTAAAATAATTCTAAATATACTTCTATTTATCAGTTTTCTCTGTATGTATTTATCATTTTTCTTCATATAACCTTTATAGTTAATTTGAGTATTTATAATAGTCAAAATAAATTATTTGCTCAAAATCACTCTTAAAATAATATTGTTGTTGCTCTATACAATGTTCTCTTGATTCTACTCATTTTACTCTTCATTATTTTGTGTCTTTCTATGTTTTTCTAAAATCATTGCTATATGTATGTGTGTGAGGTATAACATTAGTGTAAGAGATCCAAACAGATAAAGAACTGAACTTGTAGCTGACTTACTTGATTTTATAATTGGTCCTGTTTTTGATATGTTCAGAGACTTTGAAACTTCATCCTTTAGATTAAGATAAATTATTCTCATTTTTTGTTCTTTTGCACCATTTTGAATAACCTGATAATTTCATGAAAATTTTTGGAAATCCTTAGATCAAAGTACTTAAAATACAATCATTATCATCACAGAGAAAATAGGAGTTTCAGATGGAATCACTGTTATGACCTCAGGTAATTTCTGAAATCTTAATTAAGAATTGTAGAAGGATTGCATCTGAAACAACATTATTAACTGTAGCACTGGGTTGATTGAGCGAAGGATACTCCAAAGAACAGACCAAAAGAATAAGTTTGGGGAAATAGTTCCATTATCAAGACAAATAGTTCTAGGGGCAGCTAGGTAGAGCAGTGGATGGAGCACCAGCCCTGGAGTCAGGAGTACTTGAGTTCAAATCCGACCTCAGACACTTAATAATTACCTAGCTGTGTGGCCTTGGGCAAGTCACTTAATCCCATTGCCTTGCCAAAAATTAAAAAACAAAAAACAAAAAAAATTTTTAAAAATAGTTCTAAACTGAGACTCAGTGAGAGCAGCTTTTGTGTCTAGAGGCAAGACATCTATGTCAATTGACTGAAATTCTAATCATAGCATCATAGATCAGAAATTCCACAAACAGTATTGCTCTTCAGTTTAAACACTAAGGTAGGATATGGTTGCCTACATTTGTTGATGGCTGAACAAAGGACCAAGGATTTCCTTTTCCCTTATGTTTGCTCTACTATATAATGATGACTCCAGGTCACATGTTGGATTTTTCTACACAATCTTCTTTCTGGCAGGTTGAAGGAGTATGAGAAAGGAGAAGGGAATAAGTACTTATTTGTGGCAGTGGTAGCTGTAGTGCATGTGCTATGTAAACACTTTCTAAATGTTGTCATTTGTTCTTTACAACAATCCTGGGAGATAGGTACTATTATGAATCTGATTTTGTTATTGTTCTTATAGTTCAGTTACTTCAGTCATGTCCAACACTCTTTAATCTCATTTGAGATTTTCTTGACAAAGATGCTGAAGGGATTTGCCATTTCCTTCTCCAGCTCATTTTACAAATGGAGACACTGAAGTAAACAGGATTAAATAACTTTCATATATTCACCCACTAGTGTCTGAATCTGAATTTGAATTCAAACCTTCCTGACTCTAAGTCTGGCACTCTGGCTAACTAGCTCTGGCTGCTTCTAGTCTCCTACAAAATTTGTATTTTTCTCTCCTCTGACTCCTAAGGACATTTGTAAGTGTCCCCATCACAATCCAGATGGATCAGAGATAGCCCTATTGACCTGGCATTTCCTTCAGAGCTTCCAAAGTTTGTTGTCCTAGAAAAGCCTGTAGTCTTGACACCTATGGAGGTATCCTCAGGAGATTCCCTCAGCTCCTCAATACCTTTTGCTAAATCTCTTCTCATCAGCCCTAAGCAGCACCTCCAAGCTTTCTCCTAACTGTGCAGGGGTAAGGTATAGAATGTGGCTTTGTCAAGGAGTACTCTCCACATAAGAAACTGCTGGGTCTTTCATAGAGGTTATCTAAGAATGTTAACCACCCAGAACATTGGTTTTCCAGGGGGCCAAAAATCAAATCATAGAAGACCACAGGAAATTAATAGCTCTACCTCTTCTTTCTTATATTTAAAAGAGGATAGTAGGCTTGTTCCCACCTCCAGAAAGTTCCAGGGCCAGAAATAATACCTCTTTGCATTCATTCCCTTTCTCCTACACTGCCAGCATTTTCCATTCCCTGATGCAATCTAAACTTTGCCTGTGGATGGATTTATTTTCCAATTGTGTCCAAACAATAAACTCAATCAAATCAAAAGAAGTGCCCTTTGCCCCCACCTTTGATGCCCATGAAACTGGGGGAACCTTTATAAATAGCAGTGATAGAAGACTAGGTCTAACTTTATCCATGCCTTCATAGTTCTCATGTCTACACTGGTCTTTCATGAACTCTCAGTTTGCCAAAATAACACTACATAGGAGTTTAAGTAGAAACCAATCAGGAAAGACCATATGTTAATGTAGGTCACCAGGGTGACTGGTCAACACTGTCTGCTAAGCAATCTCCCAAGCTGAACCCTTGCATATCACATCAAATTTGCATTTCAAGATTAATTCATGACTGTAGTATTCTAGATATAAATATCATAAGAGATGTTTAATTAAAATAATATACTGAATTTAGAATGTATACCTTTAGTAATTAATAGCAGCTGAGATTAAGATGTAGAGTTATTTCCATTTTCTTGATAGTATCTTTCAATGAACTAATTTGAGATTTGACTGTGGTCTCCATTTTATAGGAGTATATCAAAGGAAGGAAGAAAAAAGAAGGAAGGAAGGGAGGGAAGGAGGAAGGAAGGGAAAGAAAGAGGGAGAAAATAAAAAAGGGAGGAGGGGGAGGGAGGGAGGGAGGGAGGAAGGAAGGAAGGAAGGAAGGAAGGAAGGAAGGAAGGAAGGAAGGAAGGAAGGAAGGAAGGAAGGAAGGAAGGAAGGAAGGAAAGAAGAATGGAAAGGGGAGAAGGAGACATGGCAAGACCAAGGAAATAAGAGAGAGGGGAGAAGGAAAGGAGGGAAAATGGGAAGTAGGAAAAAGGAAGGAAGAGAAGAAGAAAGGAAGAAAGGAAAGGAGGAAGGAAGACATGAGAAGGCCAAGAGAATAAGGTAAGAGAGAGGGAGGGAGGAAAGGAAGGCTGGAGGGGATAAAAGAAGAACATTAAAACTTAGCCATGAAGGAAGTATATATATATTAGGCTAAATGGTGCTGATACCAAATTTAAGTTGATTATAACCAAATTTGTTCAAGAGGTAAGCAAATTCCTTCATGAATTAATGAGTTCCCCATTTGTGTTATCAATCAGAAGTTAGATAAATATTAGGCAGAGGTGCATTAGAAGAAATGGAATTTGAATATTTTTGTTCTCTACTAAAACTAAGGTTCTATTTTGCCTCAGGGATTGAGTCTCTGTGAAACAAGATTTCCAATAATAGAGCTACCCTTTTAAATACAATAGTTACAACTAGCAACCTCAGAAACATACTCATGTAATTATGAACTGCCTTGGATCTTACTGTCTGAAGGCCATTTCACCCAGGTTTCTCCAATACCCTTTAATGGGATTTAGAGACAACTAATCTTTATGTCATTAACTAAAGCATGTACCAATAGTGTTAACTCAGTTTTACCAAACCCTTGTGGTAGGGAAATGCAGAATGTTTTCTCCTAGAATCAGGTCCTTGGTATCTCCTGAGGATGCCTTCATTCTAGCATCTAAAGCTCAATCACACTTAACTCTTTCCTTTTGTTTGCCCCTATATCTAATTAATTAACAAATCTTGCCATTGTATATCCTCAACAACTCTGTTGTTGATCACCTTTCTACTTACGCCCTGGTTCAGTTCTTAATCAACTCTTGTCTATATGACTGAAATAGTCACCTCATTGTTTTCCTAACCTCCAGTATTCACTTTATAATCTATGTTTTACAAAACTATCAAATTGATATTCCCAAAGCATACATCTGACCTTGTTACCCATCCCCTTCTCAAATAGCTTCACTTTCTCCCTAGCTCCTTTTAATACAGAATAAAAATTCTGTCTACCATCTAAAGTCCTTCACAATCTCTAACTCTCTTTCCAGACTGATTTCATATTAGTCCTTCATACATATTTCAGACAAACTGACTTGATATTCCCTGTATTACCCAATTTATCTCTAACATCCATGTCTTTGAACAAACTGTGCCCACATGAAAGTCAAAAAACATGAATACCTTGAATCTATGGGAAATTGGAAGTTAAGTCCCCACAAACATCAAAAACTTTCATCTTTCACTAGATATTTCTGCAAATGCATTTTCTGCACAAAATTCTTTAATACAAAAATTCTGATACTATACACTTTTCCTAACAGTAAGTAATCAGGAAATAACCAATCAAATATGGTACACAAAATAAAATTGGTAACATGAAAATCATTTTTCTCACTAGTAAGAGCTTAGAATTCTCTCAAGTTTTTTTGTTAACATCTCAATAAAATAATTATAATTGGTTTCAGACAATATTCACTTTTCATCCATGAAATTTACAATACCATCTTGATATCACTTCTGACATTGTCCTTCATGGCTGATGGAAGTGTAAATCTTGAAGGACAAACAAGCTTGAAATAATCCATTAGCAACATCTGCTTCATGCCACCCCATTCCTTAAGGGTCTCAGATTATGAGAGTATATGCCAGAGGTCAGTTGAAGTTTAATCTTGAGGCTGCAATCGGCAATGGCATCAGCAATTTAAATGTCTCTAGCCAGCTGGCCAATTATACTGAGTCACCCTAGCAGGATACCAGTCACTCCATGAACTTGCATCTGTCATGCCTCTCATTTTAAACTCTATCATGCATAGTCACAAATGTGCTGCCAACTTAAAAGTGAAAATGGGTTTGCTAATAAAATCATACTATTGCTTATAATTGCAAAAGTCAAAAGCATGAATTTTGAGGATTGACTGTATATACAAGTGATAATCATCAAAAAAATTTGGTGCCATAAAATCTCTTGCATTGAGCAATGGAATAGATTAGGTACACAAAAATGTGAATAAATTTAAATGATCACAAAAACCAAGTGCTTGATAAACTCACAGATCACAGCCATTGGAACAAGAACTAACTATTCAGTAAAAACTGTTCAGAAAAATTGAAATAGTTGATAGAAATTAGGAGTAGATCAACATTTCATACCATATAACAAGATAAATTCCAATTGAGTACATCATTTAGATATAAAAGACAATAACATAAGCAAATTAGGAAGAACATAGAAGAAATCACCAAAAAAGAATTAAGGTAAAATGAAATTTTAATTATATAAAATTTAAAAGGTTTTGAATAAACAAAATACAGCTAAAATTATTAAAGAAGCAGGAAACTGGTTTTTAAAGTCTTTGCAGCAAATTTATCTAATAAAGTTCTCATTTCTAAGGCATAGGGAACTGAGTCAAATTTATAAAAATGCTGTGGCTGTTCATTCTTGCCTTCAGAAGATGTTATGCTATTGTTCCTTTGAAAGATATTTAACTTTTTTTTACTTGTTCATTATTACTTCCATTCCAACATGTCATTCTTCAAATGGTATTTGAAATTTTTCCTGCTTTTTTTATATGAACAAAATGAACACTTTTTTTTAAAGTGCCTTAAACTGGTCTGGTACCAGAATCTTTTTTGTTGCATAAGTTATAAATTCTGAGATTATATAGCGTTTTATCCTTACCTGCATTTGCCTTGCATTCAGAAAAGAATTCCATGACTGTGTTAGCATTAACAATGGGATCTGGATTTCTAGAGCTAGAACAATTGGTTCATACATGATGAAATAACTATTTAATCATTAATACACAGATAAAGGGATAGTTGAGATTTTATGTTAAATTTTAGGAAATATCTCATGCAATCATACCTGATGAAGGCAATTGCAGTCAAGCAATTCTTATGAGCTGCTGCAGAAGTGTATTGACTGGAAGGGTGATTTACTCTTTCTGTGGATTCAAGATGGACTTGGCCACTGTTTGAAGTACCCAAAGCAAAATACCTTTTTGACTACTCTGCATGCAGTTCTCCCAAGTGTCAAGTTAGTTTTTGCAACCAAATTAAGCCAATGAAACAAAATCTAAATTTTTTTATTGTATTTTTTTTACTCAAATCCTGTTCTTCCAAACATCATGCCACTGTGATGTTTCTCTTGAAACTGGTATGTTGCATATCCAAAAAGGCATTGGTAAGATTTGAGTACAATGCTTATACTGTCAAGAGTGGGTAGGAAAATGTCACCTAACTCAAGCACTAAACAAATGTTTGGATAAAATTTGCAACACTTAGGTCCTAGAGTAATTACTCGATGATTCTTGGATTTTGTTTCTTCTAAGCAATACTGTGAGAACACTGGTGTTCATTTTGGTTTTTGCAAGAGAAGAAAATTATTTTTTGATTAAGAAATTTACTTAAGACCAACTTGAATACCATACCTTGCTCTGGAAGAGAAAGAGGGATAGTTACTCTTAAAAGTACTGTAAACTTTCCTGTTTTGGCTACATTAAATATTGTGCACATGGTAAAAAAAAATTTATAAAAATGTTTCTTTATTGATAAGAATTTAAAGAATATAAATAAGCAGTTTACAAAGGAAGAAATACATACTATCAAAAGCCATATTTTTAAATGCTCTAAATCACACATAAGAATATGGAAATTCAAACAACTCTGAGATGATATCTTAGACCTATTAGATTGGCTAAGCTGACAAAAATGGAAAATGATATGCTGGAGGGTTTAAGGAAAATGGATGGATTAATACTCTGTTGGTGGGTCTGAATTTTTCAATCTGGAAAGCAAGGTGAAACTGTACTCCCCCCATTATTAAATTATTTATTTCCTTTAACCCAAAAGTATTTATAGCACCTCTTTTTGTGGTAGCAAATAATTGAAAATTGAGGGTATGTGCATTAATTGGAACATGGCTAAAGAAGTTATGATAGATAGATAGATAGATAGATAGATAGATAGATAGATCGATAGATAGATGATATAGATAGATAGATATAGATAGATGATAGATAGATGATAGAATA
This sequence comes from Macrotis lagotis, assembly GCF_037893015.1. Classification (NCBI taxonomy): domain Eukaryota; kingdom Metazoa; phylum Chordata; class Mammalia; order Peramelemorphia; family Peramelidae; genus Macrotis; species Macrotis lagotis. Next base: position 172,753,821 of record NC_133666.1, read on the forward strand.
CTATTGTGTTTTAATAAATGATTAAAGTTATGATTTCAGAAAAGCTTGCAAAAATGTATATGAACTGATTAAGAATGAAGTGAGAGCCTGGAGAATAATGCAATAACAACAAAATGTAAGGACAATCAACTCTAAATGCTTTAGTACTCTGATCAACACATTGACAAACCATAATTCCAAAAGACTCAAGGTAAAATATCCACAACCAGATAAAGAACTAATGGACTCAGAGTACAGATCAAAGGATATTTTATTTTCCTTTCTTCCTACCTTCCTTTTTTCACATTTTTCTTTTCTTTTTGAAGAATTATTTAACTTATTTTAAGCTTAGTAATAAACATCAACAAAAATAGATCTACAAATGAACAAGAACATAAAAATACAGCAAATGACATAATCTCCTTTATTTATACTTTGTCTTCCTTTCTATCTATCTGTCAGTATGTCTAGCTAGATCCTCCTTTTGGGTTGCTGTCACATACCTTAAATACCTCAATAAACTAATAAAGCTGGAAAAGATCAGCACTCTCCAGACTTCCAGCAAACTGTTTTTAATACATTCATTAATAGGAAGTCATTTATTAGTTAAAATAAGCAATCATTAGATGCAGAATAAAATGATGAAATAAACACATTTACTGAGAACCAAGAGAGATAAATTTATAGTGAATAACTCCTAAGAGTGGAAAGATAGTCTATTTGCAGGCAAGTATTGCTGTCTACAAATAACCCACATGGACATGATCAAATTCAGGACCTATTGGGGTGGCTAGGTGGCACAGTGGATAAAGCACCAGCCTTGGAGTCAGGAGTACCTGGGTTCAAATCAGGTCTCAGACACTTAATAATTACCTAGCTGTGTGGCCTTGGGAAATCCACTTAACCCCATTGCCTTGCAAAAAAACCTAAAAAAAAAAATTCAGGACCTATTTAGAGCCAGTGAACACCCACTGATTTGCTCACATCACTGAAAGAAGGTCTTTTTTAAAATTATTTTTAGTCATTTCCGTTTATCTTAAGCAAAATAAACAAAATGATGATCCCATTAGAAGGCATCTGTTTGACTTTGAAAGGAAATAAAAAGGAACAAGAAACTACCTGATTAGAGATGTTTCTGCTATTTATCTCAAGTCAGAGATAGTAATCTTAAAGATTGTGAATATTCTAATATCTTTGAATAGGTGGAAGTTGGTCCTTATGGCTAGAGCAGAATACAGGCTTCAGTTCAAAATAAGGAAGACCTTCAGAGCAATTAGTGTTTTCAAAAAATGGAATGGATTATCTCAAGGGGTGGTGTATTCAATTTAATTCAACATTTATTAAGTACATGATAAAAATAATCACATATTGTTTGTATTTGTATTTGAGGTTTGTAAAGTTTTAAATATATGTGTGTATAAATATTCATATTTTCATACTTGTATATACTTACATATGGATGTTTAAATTACCTCACTTGATCTTTATAACAGGTATAAGGTACAGTGCCATTATTATTCCTATTGCACAAGATGAGAAAATGGAGATTTAGAAGTTAAATAATTTGCTCACAGTTACACAGTTAGTAGACTTCTGACAAAAGATTTCAATCTCCAAGTCCAGTGCTCTATCAAAATGCCTATTATATCAGAAGCAATGCGATGAAAAAACAAACAATGAAGTTGTTGTTCTATTGGGAATGGGAAGAAATGAGAAATAAAAAATAATTAATATTAATTAAATGAAATATGAAAAGTAATGAGCCAAACAAAATATCTAAGAAAATGGAGGCTTTTAAGTAGAAACTTAGTGGGTCTCTGGGAAGGTCATAGGTATGTATTATAATGAAGAGTCTAGTAAGGACCATATTAGAGTAGCCTTAGAAATCCCTTCTACTGTAAAATCAGGGGTGTATGGGGTACTCAAGGAGGACTAGCATCTCTGGTGTGAGAGCTTGCTGGGTCCTTTTTAGGCTGCTTATTCACTTTTGATTTCCATACTTTTCACTCAATTTGTGACTTCAAGAAGCTGTAGCATGTGTAGTAGCCATACCCTGGTAAAAACTATGTTGGCAGACAAGCTAAACCAGGTTGAGGATAATCAACAGGTCACAAACCCATCAGTGAGTTAAGGGAATGTCTAACCGAAGTATGTGAATACTTATTTGGGTGAAATGGACAGATGAGAACAATTTGTTCCAATGACCATGAAGGTACTTTGAAGTAGGCACTGTGGGACACAGTCAAACATCGAAGATATCAAGGTCATCCACTGTCACCAGTTGTCATGACTTTTGGCTTACCACTAGACTTTAATGATTCTGGAAAAAAAGAGTGAGACTGATGACTCTGTACAACTCTGCCTCACTTAAATCCAATTCATGGGCAAGTTAAGACATTACCCATAATGGCAATAGGTCCTCTTCAAAAATGAAAGATAAATAACTCTAAAATAAAAAAGAACACCCAGTTGCCTTTGATGGATTTAAAATACTGGGTTGCAGAAATATGTATTTTTTCAGGTACTGAAAGAACTTGGAGATATGATTGCTAAGCTATTAGTGATATTTGAAAATAATGGAAGATTGGAGAGCTACTGAATATCTGAAAAAGAAAAAAATACTGTCTCTTTGTTTTAGATAGAGAAAAAATAGAACCTACAAACTATTACACAGCATTGACTTTGGTCTGGATTTCTGAGAAAAGTCTAGAATGGATCATTTTTAATGAAATTTTTTTTCAATTATCAGTAATCCTCATTCCCTCCCACATGTCTCCCCTCCTGAAGAAAAAGAAAAATCATACCCATATAACAAATGTTAATAGTCATGTAAATTAGATGAGATAATATTTGTTCAGTATTTAATAAAATGTCTAGGACATAGTGGGTTCTATAGAAGTACTACCATTATATTATTATTATTATTATTATTATCAAGCCAAACAAATTTTATTGATCATGTCCAAAAATATATGTCTCTGGGTATGTAATCCATCACCTGTCTCAGTAAATGACATTATTTTTCCTCTTTGGTATTCTGGAATTCTGCATGGTCATTGTCTTGCACAGAATTTTACAGTTTTCTCCAAACTTCCAATTTTCAAATTTCCAAAATTTTCTAAAACCAAGGTCAATTTTTGTACTGTTGTTAAATTGTTCTCCTGATCTACTTATTTAACAATTCATACAAATATTTCCAAATTTCTCTGAAATGTCTTTTTCCTCATTTGTTACAGCACAATGGTTTTCCATTGCATTATATACATAATTAATTCAATCATTCTCAAACTGATAGTCATACTCCCTAGTTTCCAGTTCTTTACTACTGCAAAAAGAGTTGCTTTAAATATTTTTCTAAGAATCAGACCTTTCCCTCATTCTTTGATATCTTTGGGTTTTGAGTCTAGTAGTGGTAACACTAGGTCAGAATTATGCACTTTAGTCATTTTTTTACCACATAGTTCCAAATAGCCTTCTAGAATTGGTTAAACCAATCTAAAGTTCCATTAACATTGAATCAATGTACCTGATTAACAATAGTCATTTTCTTTTTTGAACTGCTTTGTCAATCAGATGATGGTATGAGGTAGAATCTGATATTTACATTAGTTTGAACTTCTCTAATTATTAATGATTTGGAACTATTTTGGTATTTTCACAACACTCTAGATAAATTTTCTTTCCTTGTTATCTGCTTATTCATATACTTTCACCTTTTATCAATTGAGAAATGGCTTTTTTGAAGGGATCAATAAATATATATATAAAAAAAGATAAATTTCTAGACATGTTTTCAATCAGCAGGAGACCTAAAATAGAAGGAAATCTTTAGCAAACATCAGAAAATTACTTGCATTGGTTCTCACTATTTTAATGATTGGTTGATATTAACATATGGGGCTTTGATTTAGAATGTTTAACTGCAAGCAAACTTACTTTTCATCATAAGTCATGACGTATACTTTGAATGTGAGAATCCAGTCAAGCAAAGAATAATTTCACCTAACATCCAAGTAGAAATTTCTTATGTTAGTTAAGTCCTTTTGACAATTTTTGAGAAAAGACTTATATGCTACCATGGAAGCATTTTCTTTACTCCATTTAGAAACACTCAAACTTATTTTCACAAAAAATTAGCAATAATTTGAAAATAATTTATTTTTTAAAAAAGAGAACTAAAATGTGTCAAGTAAATGCCATTTAATTCAAAGCACTTTGTTTGGAGGCAGAGGACCTAGGTTAAAATCTTGATTCTAGGGGCGGCTAGGTGGCATAGTGGATATAGCACCGGCCTTGGAGTCAGGAGTACCTGGGTTCAAATGCGGTCTCAGACACTCAATAATTACCTAGCTGTGTGGCCTTGGGCAAGCCACTTAACCCCGTTTGCCTTGCAAAAAAAAAAACTGAAAACCTAAAATCTTGATTCTATACTTAATATCATTACAAACCCTGAATAATTTATACAATCTCTTTATGTCTTAGTTTCCTTATTTGTAAAATGAAGGGTCCATTCACTTTTTTTTTAGGTTTTTGCAAGGCAAACAGGGTTAAGTGGCTTGCCCAAAGCCACACAGCTAGGTAATTATTGAGTGTCTGAGACCGCATTTGAACCCAGGTACTCCTGACTCCAAGGCCGGTGCTTTATCCACTAAGCCACCTAGCCGCCCTGGTCCATTCACTTTTAAGGTTACAACTCTAAATATGATATCCTATGGCTTTTGTTGAATCTTCAGGGCAAATACACACCTATGCATATATACATGGGCATATATGTGCACACACATAACATTTATTAAACTGTGCTCTGTAGACTCACTAATTTTGTAAGAGAAATAATGAACTTGACCCATATCATCAACAAATCTAGAAGACAGTGATGGAAGTTTCTATTCCCTGGGCCTTCAGCTACAGCTAGACATAATGATTGCTAGCATTTTAATCATCTTGAAGTTTTCACATGACTACCTCCCACCACTAAGTAAACTAGACATGTATCACACTGAGTTCTGGGGATTCACTTTTCTTGAAGAATACTGTCTTGTGGTCATTCACTGCCTGATGAAACATACAAAATGTTGAAAGACTCAGAATCATCACAAAATTTCCTTTATTAAATAACTGAATACAAAAAAATGTCTGTAAAGAGATTTTTCTTTTTGGTCTCTAGTATAGCTTATTTTTCCACTGATGGGTTGAATAAAAAATCCTGTTTTAAAAAAAGGCTAAGAGCCCAAATACTTATTCAAAACATGATATATATGTTCCTTCTTTGTTTTGGAAGAGAACCAACGACATTACAAGTGATGCCTTGACTTGCAAGTGAATTGTATTTAAGTAAAACAGAGTTGTATAAATTCAGTGGCCTCAGGGTCTCTACCAAATCATCAAAGTCCACTGGCAAGACAAAAGTCAGGATAACTCAGTTTTGGATGACCCTGGTTTCTTCACTGTCTGACCAAGGTCTAAGGGTTTCAAAAGGGCCTGCTTTAGTTGCCTTCACTGCTATTGGAATAAGTTGTTCTCATTTGTCCTTTTCACTCAAGGAAGTTTTCACATGCTTGTAGTAGACATTTCCCTAACTCACTGAGTGGTCTGAGGTCTGTTGGTTACTCTCCACCTGGTTTTGTTTGTCTGCCAAGACAGTTTTACTGGGGTGTGGCCACTGCACATGCTACAGATTCTTGGAGAAAAAGATGAGAATTGAGTGAAAGGTGTGGACATTAAAGATGGATAAGCAGCCCTAAAAAGGGCTTGGCAAGCCCTCATACCAGAGTTACCTTGAACACCCCATACATACACCCCTGAAAAATATGATAATGAGGGAGTTCTTGTATCATTCTCTTCATTTGGAATTTTTACTACTGAACATCTAAAACTCATGAGAATTTTAATGAAATTTCCTGAAATGTTATTTTTTCATACTGATTTCAACCTCTTGGAATGAAAGAACTATACCATTATATTATTGTAAAGGGAAGAAAGGAAGAAGGGAATGAGGGAAATAAAGACATAAAGAGGAAGGGAAGGAAGGAAGGAAGGAAGGAAGGAAGGAAGGAAGGAAGGAAGGAAGGAAGGAAGGAAGGAAGGAAGGAAGGAAGGAGGTGAGGAAGGGAGGGAGATAGACAAAAGAAGAAAGAAGGGAAGAAAGAAAGAAAGGAAGGAAAAAGGAAGAAGGAAAGAAAGAAAGATCCCTTAATTATATAAGTATAATCAAGAAAACTAAATTCTTGTGCTGGTCACATGAAGTCTAAAATTTCTTATCTTATTCAACAGATTTAGTCTATCATCTCTCTGTCACAAGGTGGGTAGCTTTTTCCTTTATCAGTTCTCTGGATTTATGGACAACCAAATGAGCAATTATGATTTCAGAGGATTGATATAGCTGACCATTTATGACAGAGATAATAAACTAATATGCAGAATAAAAATGTATTTTGACTCTCACATTATAATTATGTTTGTATATGCCCCATTCCATTAGATTTGTACCACCTAGAGAACAAGATTTGTGTTATTCATTGTTTCTCCAATATCCAGGGTTCAGCATCCTGTAAGTATAAAATAAATGCTATTTAACTAAAAAAAATTCAATTATTGAACAAATTTTAAAATGCCTCAACATTTCTACCATCCTAAGAAAATGAGGATTCCCAATTTGATTATTTATTCATCACCTGATAGCTTTTAAAAGATCTCCCTAATTTGGACCAAGTGTAGTTTTAATATATAAAACACATATTAAGTTAAATGTACATATGTGCAAAAATTCACTATCATTAAATCAACTTGTATCAAATAAAAGTTTTCATTTGTATATTAATTAAAATTTTGAGTATATCTGAGCAAATTTTTTGTCTCTCAAGATAACAAAGATTGGCACAGCTAGGTGCACAGTGGATAGAACACATGTCCTAGAGTCAGGACAACTTGAGTTCAAATGCGACCTCAGATATTTAATAATTGCCTAGCTCTGTGACCTTGGACAAGTTACTTAGCCCCATTACCTTAAATAAATAAAAAATTTTTTAAAGATTACAAAGATTCCTATCTTTCCAAAAATGTATGTACTCATTCAAGCAGATAGGTGACTCAAACAGAGCAAAGGACCTGGAGTCTGGAAGACCTGAATTCAAATTCGGCCTCATACATTTTCTAACTGGGTGACCTTGAGCAAGTCACAAAGCTGTTTGCCTCTGTTGCTTCATCTTTAAATGAGTTTCACCAGTGTCTTTGTCAAGAAACTTTTAAATGAGGTCATGACTGAAAACTGGAATTAGAATAAGTTAGATATGATTGAAAATGATAAACCATAGTAAAATGAAATCATCTAAGCATTTTCAAATAGTATTTATTTTTAAATCAGTTGTATGTATTTATTCTAGGGATCTATTTATATTTATGTGATTGTACTTCTGTGACCTAAAACTGTGGGAGTTTTGGAGTAACTAAGTTACCTTAGTTTGACATTTTCATGTATGGAAGTATATAACATCCTCTTTCTGTAGAATGGAGGATTCTGGAGGGCAGGGACTGTTTGAGTTTGGATCTTGATGTCCTCAATGCTTACTCAATAATTACTGAATTTTCTTGACTCAAATTGAATTAATCACTCTCTCTCTCTCTCTCTCTCTCTCTCTCTCTCTCTATATATATATATATATATATATATATATATATATATACATATGTGTGTGGGGGAAACAATTCTAAACAAACCTAATGAGTGTAATTAACAAAAAGAAAATATTAAAATTAAAATTGTACCATACCTGAATCCCTGATCAAGGTTTTAAAAAAATCTCTACTAATTTTACCAAGTGTCTATATGAGTTCCATAGCTGCATTTTGTTTATAGTATAGCAATCTAAGCTTTTTAGATTCACATATTCTTCCTGGACAGTGCCAATTATGCTGAAACAAATATGTGAGGGTTTGTGGGGGATTTTTTTGACCTATAATATAAAATAGTACTACAGTGGTTTATTTTTTTTAATTAAAATCTGATTTTAAATAAAAGGTAAATGCCCAAACAAGTGAATTGAAGCAGTTCAAAAAAAATACCAACTCTCCTTCTTTCTGACTAAGGTTTTTGTAAGCTTAGTCATTTTGAGGCCTTTAATACCCTTCTCTTTTTTTTATCAAAGGATAAGAAGCCAGCTTAAGGGAGTAATCGAAATATGATCCTCACCCCTTGGATTTTCAGCCTCTTGGGGCAGAACTGTATCTAACTTTTTGTGCCTTGCAGTCCCATATATATTACTAGTACTCAACAAATGTTGAATAAAAACAAGTTCTCCTTTTTGTGTGTATTTCAAGCAATCGATAAGAGTGAAATCTGAGCAGGTTTAAAACTCTGATTAGTGTTGCCCTGGGCTTAATGTTGGGACTTCAGACATGCAACCAAAGAAAAGGCATCCCTCAGGACTTGGGATATATTTCCTTTAAGAAAAATTAGGTTAAAAAAAACACAAGCAGGGAAATTAAGCTGTGTCTGGATTTTTAATGAAGGAACCAAGTTGTACTAAAAATTTAAGGGACATCACAAAAGGGAAACGTGCAGGCTGAGGAGGAGGGGCAATCCCATCTGTTTTGCCTTGGTAAGGAACCATATGTATTGGAGGAAGTGGGGGAGGGTAGATGATGGAAATTTAGATTGATTGTATTTTAAAAGAGCCTTTGGTGTCAGAATCCTGGTTGGTGAATAAAACTGTTCAAGAGTACAATTAAGCTTGTGTTGGCAAAGGTCTAAAACAGATTAAGAAATGTTGATGTAATTGATTGGCACAAGGATTACTTAGGATAGGAGTCAGAGCTGGTAGTTGGCACTGGTAGTAGTGGCATCAGGAAAGAACATTACCAAGGCAAGCAAAGGAAACAGGTCTATCAAAATTGGGTCTGATATATGGGGATCTTAACCAGAGATCAATGGATAGAATTCATCAAGTTCATAAACTCAAATGAAAAATAAGTGCAATTAGATCAGTATGATTAATTTTCTTTATAATCTGATGTATTTTATTTTATATATTTAAATAATTATGTGTTAAATAATTATACATTTAAAAACATTATTTTGAGAAGAGTTCCACAGGCTTCACCAAATTACTCCACAAAAATTTAAGAATCCAACGAAAAGAACATTGTATACAGTAACAGCAATATTGTTTTAGGAATGACTTTGAGCAGTCAACTCACTTTGACTATTAGAAATAAATTAAAAATAAAGGACATATGAATTGAAGTGTTTTCTACTTCCAGAGAAAGAAATAATAAAAAGATACACTCCTATTTGTGTCTAATGGTAGCCCCTTGAGAGGGGGAAGGGAAGGCTGGGAGAGAAGGAAGAAAAAAAGGAAAAAAGAAATTTCCATGATAACTGTTGTATATTTGGAGGGACTAGCAAGTTGTGAATGATAGATTTTCAGTTTCATGTACAATCATCTTTTTATGGACTTTGTTATGAAAATGCTTGTTTTGTTACCTGAATTGAAAACTAAATAAAATTTTAAAATATAGAAATAAAGAGAAATATAAAAAAACAAATAAAAAAGAACTTTCTGATTATTAGGCCAGAAAGAATCTCAAGAAGAAACTTAAAACTCTGCAGAGGGATAGAGCACCAGCCCTGGAGTCAGGAGTACCTGAGTTCAAATTTAGTCTCAGACACTTAATAATTACCTGTGTGGCCTTGGGCAAGCCACTTAACTCCATTTGCCTTGCAAAAAGCCTAAAAAAAAAAAAAAAAAAAAAACTCTGCAGAGCTCCCTGAGAAACCTCAACCTTCAAATTGGGGGTGAGAGAGTAGAACTTTTCATCCTCAAAGTCCCTAAGTCACTCAACTGGTTCACCTTAGTTAAGTATGGGTTTTTTTGGTTGTTTGTTTTGTTTTGTTTTTGGCAAAGCAAATGGGGTTAAGTGGCTTGCCCAAGGCCACACAGCTAGGTAATTATTAAGTGTCTGAGGCCGACTTGAACCCAGGTACTCCTGACTCCAGGGCCGGTGCGCTATCCACAGCGCCACCTAGCAGCCCCACCTCAGTTAAGTTTGAATTCAGGTCCTTCATCTATATAGAGTATAATCCATGGAGGAAGAGGGGATGGGAGAGAGGAGTCATTTTCATTTCTCACCCTCAAGAATTTGCAATGTCTAAATTGATAAGGAGTCATATCTTTGACTTGACTTACCATTCAATGAGATGCCCCTGAGCAATTTTATCAGGGATTTTTATCCTTTTCATAAGAGTTCATTCTCTTGGGATAATAGTTTTCCTGTGCCAGGGTCTACAGTTTGCCTTTGATTCTTCCATAAGCTAATTTTTTTTTAGCCTCAGCTGGTGGAACATACTACCCCCACCAGCTGCTTCTTTCAATCACTGTCCAGTCTCTAATGCACAGGGTTTAGGGTATTCATTGCATTTCACTATGCCCTGGGGGTGTTTCTGCTTGTGCATATATGATGAAATCTTAGGAACAGGCTGCTTTTATTGTGAGTCACTTCCACTACTACCATCTGAGACTTAGGATGGTCTCCTTTTGAGGACTATAAGTTCAGTACAGCTGTTGTTGTTTTTAATCTTCTTTCTTACCCTCCTTAGGAGAAAGTCATTACCTACTTAATATTTAGCCATCTTTTTAGAGTGCAAGAAATTATTTAATATAGTGTAATGAATTGGAGTACAAATTAACTATCATATAAGTGAATGGTGATTTCAGAGCATGATGAAAATCTTGTCTTATCCGATTAAAGTCTGTTTTACTTGAGAAATTTCTTGGTTCTAGATTCCTTGTGTAATCCTAAATTCACATTCTTTCAAATCCAAGACGTTCTTCCAGGTTCCCCTGGAAGCCTATTCTCTATCTGCTAATACATTTGAAGTTCCTTTTTGTAGGGTTTATTTATTTATTTATTTTTTGGTTTGAGTTTTTTTTGCAAGGCAATGGGATTAACTGACTGACTTGCCCAAGGTCACACGGCTAAGTAAGCATTAAGTTTCTGAAGTTAGATTTGAACTCAGGTCCTCCTGACACAGGGTCAGTCCTTTATTCACTGCACCACCTAGCTGCCCCTCAAGTTCTTTCTTGAAGCCACCTTCCCTCCTGTTGTTGTGATTCCCTTTCTACTGAGGGTTCAAGATTTTAAATTTAAAGCAAATGTAAAGTAAACCACTCTCCAATCACCCATGCTACTGTTTTATTGTTATTCAGTTGTGTCTGAGTCTTTGTGACCCCATATGGGATTTTCTTGGCAAAGATACTGTGGTGGTTTACCATTTTCTTCTCCGAATCATTTTACAGATGAGAAACTGAGACAGACAGTTAAGTGACTTGTCCAGAGTCACACAGTAAGTGTCCTGAGTTCAGATTTGAACTCAGGAAAATAAGTCTTCCTGATTCCAGACTGCAGTGTAGTTGCACCATCTAGTTGCACCATCTAGTTGCCTCAACTCAAAATTTTACCCTTAAATTCAAAGCAAACTGCCCTCCAATTATACCATGCTACAGTGGACAACTCAGTTCCATATACAACCATTTTCCTTATCTCTCTTTTTAACTCAACCTTTTCTCTCTGTTTCTCTCTCTCTCTCTCTCTCTCTCTCTCTCTCTCTCTCTCTCTCTCTCTCTCAATGATCATCTATTTCCATCCCCAACCCATCAAACAATCCCCACATCAACAATACTAGTGTAGAAAGAATTCTAACACTGATTGGGGACCTTATTCCATGAATTAAAAAGAAAATTAAAAATATTCTGACTATTCTATTTATACTGAACATTAAAAAGATCATCAAATTCTTTTTCAAATATCAATATTTAAGGGATGGGAAGGAAAAGAAAGGACAATCCTTTTTTTTGAGTTTTCAAAATTTTCTTTTTTTTCTTTTTTTAATTTAAAGATTTTATTTGAGTTTTACAATTCCCTCCCCCATTTTACTTCCCTCCCTTCACCCCACAGAAAGCAATCTGTCAGTCTTTACTTTGTTTCCATGTTGTACATTGATCCAAATTGAGTATGATGAGAAAGAAATCACATATTTGAGGAAGAAACAAAAAGTCTTAGAGATAAGATCAGACAATAAGATATCTGGGTTTTTTCCTAAATTAAAGGGAATAGTCCTTGAACTTTGTTCAAACTCCACGGCTCTTTATCTGGCTACAGGTGGTATTCTCCATTGCAGTCTAAAATTGTCCCTGATTGTTGCACTGATGGAATGAGCAAGTCCATCAAGGTTGACCATTGCCCCCATGTTGCTGTTAGAGTTTACAGGGTTTTTCTGGCTCTGCTCATCTCACTCAGCATCAGTTCATGAAAATCCCTCCAGGCTTCCTTGAATTCCCATCCCCCCTGGTTTCTAATAGAACAATAGTGTTCCATGACATACATATACCACTGTTTGCTAAACCATTCCCCAATTGAAGGACATTTACTTAATTTCCAATTCTTTGCCACCACAAACAGGGCTGCTATAAATATTTTTGTGCAAGTGATGTTTTTACCCTTTTTCATCATCTCTTCAGGGTATAGACCCAGTAGTGATATTGCTAGGTCAAAGGGTATGCTCATTTTTGTTGCCCTTTGGGCATAGCTCCAAATTTCTCTCCAGAAAGGTTGGATGAGTTACAGCTCCACCAACAGTGTAATAGTGTCCCAGATTTCCCACAACCCTTCCAACAATGATCATTATCCTTTCTGGTCATATTGGCCAGTCTGAGAGGTATGAGGTGGTACCTCAAAGAAGCTTTATTTTGAATTTCTCTAATAATTAATGATTTAGAGGAATTTTTCATATGGCTATGGATTGCTTTGATCTCCTCACCTGTAAGGGAAGGGACGATCCTTGAAGGAAGACCCTAGCAATTAGAAATAATATAGAAAACATTTAATAAGTGAGTGTTGAATTGATTTGGAAAAATAATAGGAAAGAAAACAGAATTTTGAATGAAAGAAACCAGAATCAAACCCTGGTTATACTCATTACTATGTAACTTTCTATATTCTTATAGAGTTTGGAGTAAAGTCCAAAATCCCTTTTAATTCTAGATCCTACAGGTTGAAAACTAGAAAAGTTTCTAAGTTGTGATAAGCTATTCAGAAGTTCCTTGAAGTGTGTATAGAAGGAAATCTACCAGGAGGATTGCTATAGGACTTAGAAACTGGATTCTGGCTTCAGATGTCACATACAGTCAGCATCTACCCCCACTATTATTAGGTTATCACTAGTTTTATTACCACCAAATATTTTGTATTTTCCCAGGAGTGTTTTGGGCAGCTCTGACCTCCACAAGTTCCTAAGCATAACCAAACCCATCAGTATCAGTGAGGTCCTAATCCTTCTCATTCTCTTAATTAAATTATTATAGCAGGGCCTCTGCCAGACCTATTTTTACACTCTTCCAGCTTGTTACCATGCTTTGCCTACAGTAAACATTTAATAACTATTAAACTTAGTTGAAAAATCTGGACAGGTAGGTAGAGTATTAAGGAAGGTTGACAGTAGGTAACAAGTGAGATTCTAGCAAGTAGGCAATTGGTAACATCACACTCTAATAGTAGAACAATGATGGATGTCCTGAAAAATAAAAATAAAGGTATTTTGATGGTTAGTTTATCAGATGTCAAAAATATATTGGGGGTGGGGCAGCTAGGTGGTGCAGTGGATAGAGCACCAGCCCTGGAGTCAGGAGTACCTGAGTTCAAATCTGACCTCAGACACTTAATAATTACCTAGCTGTGTGGCCTTGGGCAAGCCACTTAACCCCATTGCCTTACAAAAAAACTTAAATATATATATATATATATATTATATATATATATATATATATATATATATCGGTGGAAGGGATTACACAGAACTCAATATCCTAAAAGAATCAAAAAGACCAAGTTCTTAATTCTATAGAAATTGAGGCATTGGTCAAGGACTCAAAAATGGAATTAGCAGAAAAGAGGAAGGAGACAGATTATAAAAGACTTTGAATACAAAACTGAAGATTTTTATATTTGATCCTTGAAATGATAGGGAGCTATAGGAGTTTATTGAATATGGGAGTGGCATGGTCTAGCCTATGTTTTTAGGAAGATCATCTGATAACTAAATGAAATATGATCTAGAAGAATGCCCATAATGTTGAATAATTGGGTATAGGTGCTTACAGAGAACAGGAAAATGATATTGACCCCTAGGTTATGAGTCTGTTTGACTGGATAGATAGCGGTGCCATCAACAGTAATAGCAAATTTTTAGAAAGAGGAAGCTCTGAAGAAAAAAAAAACAGAAAGTTCAGTTTTAGGTATGTGGGATTGAAGATGTCTTCTTGATGTCCACTCATTTCAGTCAAGTCCATCTCTTTATGATCCAGTTGGAGTTTTTCTGGGAGCCTGGCTCAGGGCAATGGGGGCAGTTTCCTGACCTATAACCCAGGGAGCACCGGGCACAACTTGGGGGATCAGCAGGGGGACCAGAACATGGCTGTGGCAGCCCAGATCCAGGAACCAGAAGCAGGTGGAACCAGTAAGAAGGAGCCCCCCAGGAGTGAGTGTTGAGCCTAGGTAGGGGAGGAGAGAGAGACTGCTGAGGTCTGTCCTCTGTCCCTGAAACAGGACTCTGGGGCTCTGACCACATTCAGATCCTGATCACAGTCTAGACCCCCCCATAGAACAGCAGCACCCCCCACCTCAGCCCCATGGCAGAGGGGTATGCTTGTGGTCATTCACAGACCAGAAGGGATGATAGAGCTTCACACATGGAGATTCTTGTGGAGGGGGGGTGTCCCATTAATACTCAAAACCCCAGTAAGCACCCCAAAAACCAGGCACAGGCTGGAGAAATGAGTAAGCAGAGAAAAAAGAAGAACACCATTGAGAAATACTTTGTCTATGATCCCAAGAAGAATCAAAATACTCAATCTGAAGATGAGGAAGTACAAGCTCCTGCATCTAAAGACTCCAAGAAAAACAGAAATTGGGCTCAGGCCATGACAGAGCTCAAAAAAGACTTTGAAAATTAAGGTGAGGGAGATAAAAGAAAAATTGGGAAAAGAAATGAGAGAGATGCAGATAAAACATGAAAAAGAAGTCAGCAGCTTAGTCAAGGAGATTCAAAAAAATGCTGAAGAAAATAACGTGTTAAAAATAGGTCAAATGGATAAAATAGTTCAAAAAGTTATTGAGGAGAAGAATGCTTCAAAAAGCAGAATTGGCCAGATGGAAAAAGAGATAGGAAAACAAATCTTTCAGATGTAGAATGGAACTGAGGGAAGCTGCTGATTTTATGAGAAATCAAGATACAATACTTCAAAACCAATTAGAAGAAAATGTGAAATATCTCATTAATAAAACAACTGATATGGAAAACAGATTCAGGAAAGATAATATAAAAATTATTGGAATACCTGAAAGTCATGATGAGGAAAAGAGCCTGGACATCATTTTCAAAGAATTACTACAGGAAAATTGCCCAGATATCCTAGAAGCAGAGGGCAAAATAGAAATTGAAAGAATCCTCTGATCTCCCCAAGAAAGAGATCCCCACCAAAAAAACCAGGAATATTATAGCCAAGTTCCAGAACTCCCAAGTCAAAGAGAAAATATTACAAGCAGCCAGAAAGACACAACTCAAATATCGTGGAGCTGTAGTCAGGATCACACAGGACTTAGCAGCAACTACATTAAAAGCTCATAAGGCTTGGAATATAATATTCCAGAAGGCAAAAGAGCTAGGAATGCAACCAAGAATTAACTACTCAGCAAAACTGAACATCCTGTTCCAGGGAAAAAGATGAACTTTCAATGAACCAGGAGGATTTCAAATGTTCCTGTTGGAATGGCCAGAGCTGAACAGAAAGTTTGATCTTCAAATACAGGATTCAGGTGAAGCATAGAGAGTGAAGGAGAAGGGTAAAATAGGAAGGACTTAATGATGATGAACTTCATGTATTCCTGCATAGAATATTCCTGCATCTATAAAAAGCTCCTTCTACCAATGAAGTACAGAAGATAGATGAATTTAAAGATATATAATATAGTTTAAAAATGGAGTCAAATGGCTAAATGGGAAATGTAATGAGAGAAAGGAAAAGGAGAGGTGGAATAGGCTAAGATATTTCACATAATAAGATTTTTTATTACAATGAGCTATTGCAATGATATGGAAGGGGGG
Source organism: Macrotis lagotis (assembly GCF_037893015.1). Classification (NCBI taxonomy): domain Eukaryota; kingdom Metazoa; phylum Chordata; class Mammalia; order Peramelemorphia; family Peramelidae; genus Macrotis; species Macrotis lagotis. Next base: position 172,769,956 of record NC_133666.1, read on the forward strand.
AAGGCAAAGGGGAATGAGGAAACCTTCACTCTCATCAGAGGTGGCTAGGAGAGGAAACAGCATATATACTCAATGGGGTATAGACATCTAGAGTAAGAAGGAGAGAAGGGGGTCAGGGTGAAGGGGATGATGTGAGTGATGGAGGAGAGGATGGACCATGGGGGAAGAATGGTCAAATATAACACACTTTCTTTTTTACTTCTTGCAAGGGGCTAGGATTGGATGGCCTGTCTGGGACCATAAGGGCGGGTGGATGCTAGGCCTAAAGGGTGGTATGTGGGCTTGGGGCCTCTTGGCCCCAGGACTGGGGATCTGTCTGCTGTGCCACTCAGCTACCCTACAGCACATTTAAGAAGAGGGACAGAGTGAAAGGAGAGTGAAAATATAGTATATGGTAGTGGGGAAGCATGAATGGAGAGAGTTGAGATCAGCAATGGCAACGGTGGAAAAATATGGAAGTAGCTTTTGTGATGAACTTAGCATAAAGAATGTGATCCACCCATGACAGAGCTGGAGGTGTTAGAACACAGACTAAAACACAATTATTATTATTATTATTATTATTATTATTATTATTATTATTATCATTATTATTTATTTTGGTGAGGGTGTGCAAGGTAAATGGGGCTGGGGTTTGCCTGGGGCTGCACAGCTGGGTAATTGTTGGGTGTCTGAGGCCAGATTTAGACCCAGATGCTCCTGGCTCCAGGGCCAGTACTCTGTCTGCTGTGCCACCTGGCTTCCCCTACTATTATTATTATTATTATTATTATTATTATTATTGTATTTTATTTTATTTTATTTTATTTTGTGTCTTTTTTTTGTTTTTGCAGGGTAATGTGGCTGGGGTGGCTTGCCCAGGGTCACACAGCTAGGTAATTGTTGGGCATCTGGGGCCAGATTTGGGCTCAGGTGCTCCTGGCTCCAAAGCCAGTGCTCCATCCACTGTGCCACCTGGCTGCAGATATTATTATTTTTTTATTTTAATTTTTTTTCTCTTTCCTTTAGAGCTCATGCAGGCCTATATTTGGGGGGTATTATGTTTACTCTTAAACAAGAATATTTTAGTAATATATAAAAAATCATTTGTACAAAAAAGAATTAATTAATTGATTGATTGATTGATTGATTTTTTTAAAAAAAGAAAGAAAGAAAGATAAATCTCCCTGAATCCAGGTCATTAGTTTATTCAATCTGACACTTAGCTGCCAATCCAATACATATTGTTTAATAGATAGTTGAAGATATGAAACTAAAGTTCAGAAGAGTTGTTTTGCCAAAAAATCCCCCATGATAGGATATTCAAGACTTGTTCACATAAAGAATTCAATATAATATCAATGTATCAATAAAATGAACCAGAAACTCCAGATAAATTATAGAAGTAGTTTAATTATCAAAGTGGGATACTCACATTGGAACAGTCTAGGGTAGCCACTAGACAACAATTATGGATTTCCTCCAAGACCATACCAGGGGATTTGTAATGAATTGCCCTCCATTTTATCAGTAAAATATGATGCACTTTTCTCTGCTTAAATGGTAGGGGAGGATGACTTATGGAAGGTTAAAAGGGAGATAAAAGGATTTGGAAAAGGTGACATAATGAGTGGGATAGTGACTCTATTTTTTGCTGCTCTGCTGTTGTAGTCTTGTCTGATTCTTCTTGACCCCATTAGGGAGATATAATGCTATCAACTTGCTGCAATGATGAGACTGTTGAGATTACATAACATAAATTTGCAATTGACCCAATCAATATAATTTCATGATTTTCTCTAACTTTACTCAACAACATGCAAGTAGGAGCAAAAGGAACAGATGGGGGAAATTATCCGAGGCTGAATCTTGTAAGAGCAAGATCAGTGCTAGGATAAGAGGCCATAAGAATACTGAGAAAGGAAAACAGGACAGAATTCAACTTGTTCACCAAAGGATCAAGATAAGGAAGAATATAACCAGTGCAGGGAGTGCCTAAGAAAATCTGAAGGGTGGAGGGACTGGGGTTCACAATGAGGACAGAGAACCAGGTTTAGAGATGAAAGATGGAATAATGACATGTTATAATCAGGTAAAGGAATTTCAGAGTTCAAGAACATGAAAGTAAATCATTTTTTGAAGGATGGCAAAATCAAGGGTGTGACCAGACATGTTTTGAAATTCAAATGACATAATGGATATAAAAGCTAGCTATAAATCTTAAATTACTAGGTAAATCATTATTATTATTATTATTATTATTATTATTATTATTATTATTATTGTGATTATTTTATTGCAATTTGATGGTGATTCCATTTTCTGAACTTTCTATGAATCCTACCGAGCTCAAGAAATATTTATAAATCAATACATGAATGTTTTAATAAATATGTAGAAATTGACTGAAAAAATATGCAAGCATAGTACATTTTTAAGTTTAATCATTATTTACATTTTCTCCACCACTTTCTTAAGTCTACTCTAGACAATTAACAAAACAACTCAAGTCCTGATTTGGAGCATTTACCAATTTCCAAGGTGTACATACTTACATTGACAATTTTAATTTTAAGTAATCAAATTTAATTAAATCTTTCCACCTGGTTTTAGATATTGTAGTATACTCCTACTATGACCATCTCTCCTTGAAGCTGAGTCGTGGTGAAGGTAATGCAAAATGAGTAATTTGAGGAACTGAGAATTCAGGAAGTGTGTATATTTGTTGTTGTTCCGATGTGTCTGATTCTTTGTGACTCCATGGGCCATCCTGTCCCTGGGTATCTCTTGACAAAGATGATGGAATAGTTTGTCATTTCCTTGTTAAGTAGATTAAGGCAGATAGAGGTTAAATGACTTGCCCAGAGTCACATAGCTGGTATCTGGGCACAAATTTGAATTCAGATCTTCCTGACTCCAGACCCAGCTCTTTATTGACTGAATCCCCTAGCTGTACTGTGTGTATGTGTGTTCATGTGTGTTTGATTGTGAGTGTATGTGTGTGTGTGTATGTGTTGTGTGTGTGTGTTGAAGTCCCATTGTATGAGGATTAGAGTCAGGAAGGGAAGAAAAACTAAGATCCAGTCACTGAATTCATTGGGAAAAAATATTCTAAAGTTCAATATGTAACAGTCATCAGCATCATTATTAGGTGGTCATTAAGAGAAGACAATGAGCAATGGGGTAGAGACAATCTGGAAGTGGACATGGGAAATAAAAAGTACTCCAACTCCCTCATCTCAACCAATATGTCCAAGCTATGATTGAAGGTACAATGTAAAGGGTATGCAGTGCTGTAAAGGGTGATCAGAGAAGCTTAGTCAGCAGGAGGAAGTCGGGTTTTATTGAGTACAAGAAGATGAAAGGAGTGGGAAAGTATCAAAAACCCTCTGAGTTCAAGAGAGAGGAAATACCAAGGTCACATAGTTTGTTATAGAACCTTAACCAGAAACTTGTTTTATTGTCTCCAATCCCATTTTATTCACTTTGTACCAACAACATAAAATATACATATGCAAAAAATGTATATGTGTGTATATGTATTATGTATGTGTGTGTGTATATATATATGTGTGTGTGTGTGTGCATATGTTTTAGAGAGAACATCAATTTCCCCTCTTTAGCATTTTTACCTTTTTTGACCCCCACAATGTGGGAAATTCCCCCTCCCTCAAATTTTATTCAACTTTTCCTAAGCTTCCCTATTTCAAATTATGATTTTTGTGAGAAAACTAAAGCCATACATATATGCCTCTAAATTAGTAGAGTATTTTCCCCAAAACAGTACTGTACTTTTTTTTTCCATTTTCTTCAAAAAAGTGCTTTCTACCAATGTTCCACAATTTCTAAAACTTTCATATTTCCACTCCCCCAAATGCCTAATTAATACAAAATGACTACTTTATAAATATGGTTGACTTCTTGACTGATATCACTTAAAAGTCCTCAGAAAAGATTTCAGAGGTAGGATTCAATCACAATTCCTCACTGCATCTTCAGAACCCAAATTAGTCAGTGTCAGCATGCCTTACATCCTATGTGCCTTTTTTATAGAGCCAGGGAAAATTAGTGAGTTACAATTCTGTAGCATTATATTTCTAGGTTTGGTACATGCATTGCTTTGGAAGGAAGAAAATGTTTTTTCACCATAATTGTTCATTTTTGATATGTAGAATTGAATAGGATGATATGCCACATGCTGAAATAATTTCTTTATTTTAATGTAGTGTTATTCCCACTCTACATAAGATGTGTACTATTAATTAAAATTAGTTTGGTCAGGAAAAGAAAATTTTCATCATAAAAGAGGAACATTTTCCTCAATTTTAGTTTAATCTCATTACTGTGCTTAACTGAAATTCTAAGACAGTTAGACAACTCAGTGAATAAAGTCCTGGACCTATAGTCAGGAAGACCTGGGTTCAAATGTGGCCTACTGGTTGTTTGATCCTGAGAAAGTAACTTAACCTCTGTTTGTCTTAATCCACTGGAGAAGGAAATGGCAAACTATTCCAGTATTTTTGCCCCCAAAACCTCCATAGATAATAATATTGGCATGCTTTGATCTAGAGGGTCATGAAGAATCAGATAATCAAACAATAACAAGCTATTGTACCATTCCCTAGTGAACTGTCTATTACTACTTGAGAAATCTACACTATATTCTCCTTCAAGAAAGTCATGAGTTGATGTCAAAAATTTATAGTGATAATGTTGCATGAGGATTCTCTCATTGTTTTAAATGAAGAATTTAGCTGAATTTCTTTCGGTCCAGAAAGCAGTCAGGAGCAATGGGAAGAAGTTGGAGAGATACAAAACTAAACTTGCTATCATGAGTAACTATCTAGTAACTAGAGCTATCTAGTAACTAGAGCTGTCAAAAGTGGAATAGGCTGCTTTGGGAAACTGAAGATACACCCTTCCTGGACCCTCACTGGAGGTCTTCCTACAAAAGTTGGATGAATGTTGGTAGAAGTTTTTACAGATGGAAGTGGGATCTTTGAGTACTGAAGTCCCTTGCAACTCTGAAATGATTTTTGTCTTCAGTCTATGCAATAGTAGTCCCTCTCCCTCATCAACCACTAACAATACAATCATGAGGACCAACTATGACTATGATAAATGCAGTGTACAGAAGCAGCAGACCACATTTCTAGGAGGGAGGTCAAGCAGGAAATCCCTGCCCTTCTCCATCCTCAGTTAACACTGAAGTTTTAAGAAATGGAACAAAGTGTAAAACATAGACCTGTCATGTTGTGATGTTATATCTCAGGGAGGAGAAAACATTTCATGAAGCAATTTTATCTATTCATGTGTCATATTTTTACCACAAACACAGCTTAAGAAAAGTTTTTTTTTTAATCTAATAAGAAATAGCAGAATGCTATTGCCTTTTTCCTCTGGGCATTTTCCTTTCCTCTATTTGCTGTCCTGTTTGTTATTGTACCTGCTCCTCTCCTTTCAAAATGTATTCATTCATTCCCTAAACATTTATTGAGCACCTGTTCCCTACACCCACACATATTTTCAATATTTATGTGTGAAGCATTGTATAAGAAATAGTCTAACAGCAGCCCAAACTTTCCCAAACACTTGCCTAGAGCTTTTGATATAATAATGAAAAGCTTTAATACATTATGGCTTCCCTAAGAAAAATTACTACAAAAAAGTATTGCTATTATTTCTTTGGGGTATATAAATATGGCATGTTTTCTGAGTTCAAATGCAGACACTTAGTGGCTGTGAGACCTGTACAAATCACTCAATCCTGTTTGCCTCAGTTTCCTCATCTGTAAAATGAGCTAGGGAAGATAATGGTAAACCATTCCAATGTTTTTGCCTAGAATACCCCAACAGGGCACACAAAGAGTTGGACATGACTAAATAATGAATGGTCTTTTTAAGCTATTATCTTATACCCAGGAGATTGCACCTTTCTTATGGTTGGATTTTGATTCATTCTTGAATCTCCTAAAGTTTCTAAAATAGTGCCATGTACATTGTAAGTTCTTGAAAACAGAATTAAATCTATACTTTGTAGGATTGTGAAGTCTACAGTATAACCACTGAAGCATCACAGTCCAAGGAAATGGAGCAGCAATTGGAGATAGTTTCCAAAAGGACATCAAGAGTTATGAGGCAGGATGATTCAGTGCATAAAACTCTGATTCTAGAAACCCTCCTCTGACCCTTATTTTTCACTTAAATTACCTTAAATTACCTTAAATTACCTATGCATTAGTGATCCCATTCAGTTTTAAGAACTGATTAGAAAATAGAAAAATTTGAGACTGATTGTCTAAATAATTACAATTTTAAATAAATTAATGATCTTTTAAGTGCCTTCTTATGCTAGGCACTTTGCTCAGAACTAGAAAAATAAACATAAATAGGAAATTGTAGAAAAGCAATTTTAGTGAAAGAGGGAAAATATGTACATAGAAAATGAAACATTTATACATTTACTATTTACAATTAAAAAATTATAATATATTAAATATTTTTGTAAAATAATTCCTGAAAGGAGGGCACTAGTAATCAGCAGGACAAGATCAGAGATTTACATATGAAGGTAGCACTTAAATTGAACTTTTAATAAAGCTAAAAATTCTACTAGGTAGAGATGAGAAGAGAATAAATTTCAGGAAATATGAATGGCTTATGCAAAGTGGAGACAGGAAATAGAATGTATATATGAGAGATAGTATTCAGACCACTTTGGCTGAAAGTAAAGTAAACCTAGAAAAAAGTAGTTAAATAAGGCTTAAAAAGTCAAACAGAAGAATACATATTTTATATTTGAGTCAATAGATAAGATTACCAAGCCTGGAATCAGAAAGACTCATTTCCTCAGCTCAAAATTAACCTCAAACATGTAACTGCTATGTATCCATGAGCAAGTCACTTAACCCTGTTTGTCTAAGTTTCTTCATTTATAAAATGATCTGGGGAAGGAAATGGTAAACCCTCCCAGTAATCTTTGCTGAGTTTGATACAACAGAAAAATGGCCAAACAGCAACAAGAGTGAGCCACTGGAGAAGGAAAATGACATAGTCAGATCTGTGTTTTAAGAATATCTATATAGCAACTGAAAGAAGAATGGATTAGGAGAGGAGGGAAAACTTGAGGGAGGGAAAAACAAAATAGTTCAAACAAAAAGAGATGGTAAGGATCTGAATAAAGATGGTGTCTTATGAGAGAGGAGAGAACATAGATGTATAAGATGTGGTGGAAGTAGAATCAATGATCAGCAGTACTTGGTGAGTGAATGAATCTAAAGAGAAGGACAAAAAAGACAAGAGGATGATTCCTCATCTGGGAAACTGAATGATTAGAAGTATGCTGGTGCCTTCAATAGAAATAGAAAAGTTGGAAAGAAGAGGGAGTTAGGAATAGAAAGATAAGGAGGTCTAAGATGTCTATGGAGCATCCATTTTGACCGCAGTTCAAGAAATAGCCAAGGAAATTAAAATGAGGGCTACACTGATAAACCCCATACTTTGTAATCTCTGTCCAAATCTCTAGACCCTAGTCTATACCTACATAGGATCATTGATTCACAGTTAAAAGTTACATTAGGGAGCAGCTAGGTGGCGTAGTGGATAAAGCACCGGCCTTGGAGTCAGGAGTACCTGGGTTCAAATCCGGTCTCAGACACTTAATAATTACCTAGCTGTGTGGCCTTGGGCAAGCTACTTAACCCCATTTGCCTTGCAAAAAAAACCTAAAAAATAAGTTACATTAGAAGCCATCTAATTCAATGTCTTCATCTTACAAAGGAAGAATTGACACTAAAAAGGTCAAGTGACCAAGGTCACCCAACAAGTAAATACAGTAGAAATTAAGCAGGACCTCAGATTCCAAATCCAGTATTTTTCCCCATTGTATCATGCTGCCATTACACAATGGCAACACCAATAGCTTAACTAGCTAATTTTTAAAAGAGCTAAAGCTAATCCAGTTAGAATACACTTGTCAAAATATTTGTTTTAAGTCTACCAGTTTAAAATAGCTTTTAAACATTTTCTAATTCTATTTGAAGTGAGTCAGAAACCAATAATTAATTGTCCAATATTAATATTTCTCCACAAGTCTTATGCCACCATGGAAATAAAATGTGATATTAATTTCTTAAAGGATGAATGCAAAGGGGAATGTAAATCCCAACACAGCTTCTACCTGGCTGAAATTAGTTCAAGAGTAGGTCTTTGAATGCAAACTTTAGTGGAGGAAAAAAGGACTTTTATAAAATATCATTCATTAAATTCATTGGTGGAACTGTTACCATTTTCCTCAATAAGGAACAACACAATTGTGCTGTGAAAGCAGGAGGCAGCTGTTGTTACCGAAAGCCCTAACAAGTATGTACCCTACTCTCCTGCTCTGGAGGTACCCAGAGGCTTCTTATCAACCATATAACAATAACAATTTGTTTCTTTTTATCTTCTTTTTATTGATATATTCTGTTCCAACATCACTTGAATTTATGAATATATACTTTGCCTACTCAGTGAATTATCTTCTTAAACAAAGATTAAAAATGAAAGAAAAAAGTAATTCAGTAAAAATCAACCAATACATCAACTGAGTCTGACAGTATATACAATAGTCTGTGCTAATTTTCTTCAGTGTCTGCAAAAGAAATGGGGACATATATTCTCAGTTCTTCTCCAGAGCCAGAATAATCCTTTAAAAAATTAAACAATATTCAAAAACCAAGAAATGTTCATTTTTTTCTAATTTAGACTTTTCAGTCATTTGCACAAGTATTCTCCTAGACTAGATTGAGAAATGACATATTAGCTACTTAAGGCTGAACAGGAGCTAATGTATATAGCAGAAAAAAATACAAAATCTCAAAAAAGGCCTTGTTTGTATTTCTCTTATAAAGAATAAGCAACTTTACTTCAAATAAAATCTTACAACTACTTCACAAGCTTGTTTTTTAAGTTAAAATTCTTTTTTTAATTAAAAAAAATCAATTTTCTCTCCCTTTCTCCTCCCCATCTCCACAATCCACTTGGGGGAAAAAAGAAAAAGAAAATCCCCCAGAATAAAAATGCACAGTCATTTCTAAAACACTTCAGGGCTCATAAACAGTATGAACCCATTAGATCCTTGCCACAATCCTGTGAATTAAATGCCATCATTAACATAGATTTTATACATAAGCAAAGAATAAAAATAGTGGAAAATTATCCTATATTCAGAATCCTGTGTCTGAATTTTAGGAAACTTCAAGTTAAGAAAACTTCATCTCTCTGCCTTACATGTGTGTGCAAATGTGTGTGTATGTGTGTATTTCATTTATTTCTTTTTAATCCATTTATTTTTAACTTAGCTCCCAAGCATTAGAATACCTAGCACAATACAGTGATTTTTGTTTGTTTGTTTTGCTTTGGATTTAAGTATAACAATGAGGTCTGTCCAAAAATGGAATGGACTTCCTCATGAAGTATTGAACTCCATGCCCTATAAAAACCCTCTCTCAGGGACATTGCAAAAGAGATTTCTCAGTTGGGTGGGAAACTCAGCCAAATAACCACTATCTAAACCCAGACATAACTTCATCATTAGAGCTGAGTCAGGAAGGCCTGATGCAGACACTACCAGGAACGGTGCCCTGAGATCATTGCCGGAGTGTCAGTGAGGTGGGGCAAGTCTACAAGAAACTCAAGGGAGGGAGAGTCATAAGGTCAGCCTACGACATTGCCTATGGTTTCCTCCTGATCCCAATCTGACCTTTATACTGGAAAACTTTACTTCTGCACTAGACATTCAACTCTGACTCAACTTCTTAGATTTTAGCAAACTTCATTCCTCATTGCCACCAGAGTTGAGTTAGGTTTGTATACTTAAATGGTGATTCAGACAACCTTCTATGCTTTGAAATGAATTTACTATTTTTTAAAAGGGAAACCCTAGGCAGCTTTAGAGCCACCTGGCAGAAAGGCAGAAAGAGCCCCTGAGACTATTTCCCCAGTCAAATAAACCTTTCCTTCTCCCTCACAGGACTTCCAAGAGAATTTTTTTATAAACCTTTCCCTTAAGAGACGGGGCAGTTAAGTGGTACAGTGGATCTGGAGACAGGAAGACCCATCTTATGAATTCAAATCTAGTCTAAGAAAATTAATAATTGTGTGATCCTGGGCAGGTCACTTAACCCTGTTTCCTCACTTATAAAATTTAGATCTGGAGAAGGAAATGGCAAATCACTCCAGTATTTGCCAAGAAAACCCCAAATGGGGTCTTGAAGAGTCAGACACCAATGAACAACAAAACAATGAAATCTTTAAGGGATGCCTGATAGCCAAAGCCATTTGGAGCACATTGTCCATTGAGTCACCCCTTTCTTCAACACTTTCATGGATTTGTGATCACATCTACATGACCACTGACTCTGACCACCTGACACCTGAAAATAACCATTAATTAAACAATGTGAAAGGGTTTTTCCATCCCTCTACCACTACAAAAGCCCTAGGTTGATGTTGTTCAGTCTTGTCCACATTTGGAGTTTTCTTGGCAAGTTACTGGAGTGGTTTAAAATTTCCTTTTCCAGCTCATTTTATAGATGAGGAAACTAAGACAAATAGGGCTAAGTGATTTGCCCAATGACACACAGCTCAAAAGTATCCAAGGCCATTTTTCAACTCACAAAAACAGTCTTCCTGATTTGAAGCCCAGTGCTCTATCCACTTTGCTACCTTGTTGCCCAAAGCCCTAATTATTCCTTTTAAAAAAAGGAAAGCAGGGAATTATGAGTCTGTCAAAATTATAAAATCCTGTAGAGATGATGAATGGAATAAAAGGCAGAAAACTAGCCTTGGAACTAAGAATACCCAAGTTTGAGTTCTGTCTCTGACATATACTGTCTGTTGGGCCATAGGCAATCCCTTAACATTTTAATGTTTTAGGTAATTCTCTAAAATAAGTTTCAGAGAAGATGCTGCTATTGGTTGATAGAAAGGGTTTCCTTATCTGAGAGTTTCCAATTTATTTGTGATCACAGAACTAATTCCTAGTCCTACACACAGACACTATCAGGACCAGGTGATACCCAATGTTAGAGACAGTTTGCAAAAAAAAAAAAAAATGAGAATTCATTAGGTTAGACTCACATATGTCAAAAGAACCTGGACTGGATATGGAGCAGCAAAAAAGAGGTCTCATTGGCTTGTAGATCAGACCTACAGGAGTCTCTAGTATGGCCCATACCTAAACAAGTGTCCACCCTTTAACATGTCTGATAGTACAACCAGACAGACTGAATCTATCATTTGAACACAGGAGACAACCAAGTGAGGAAACTCTTTCCATCAGTTCAAGGCCATCTTCTGCAATTTTTAGTATGAGGGAACTGCCCAGAGCTCTGAGAGCTAGTCCAGAGTCACACAGATAGAATGTGTCAGTTAGAGGAATCAAACCCAGGACTTTCTGGCTCTGAGAATGCCTCTCTATCTCTCTAGCATGTTGTCTTTCTATAGGACTTCTAGAATTGTAGCAGACTTAGAATCGCCTGCTTTCCTTTCAAAAAAATGTAACTATATATATATATATATATATATATATATATATATATATGTATATATATACACATATATATATCGCCTGCTTTCCTTTCAAAAAAATGTAACTATATATATATATATATATATATATATATATATATACATACATATAGTACTATAAAAATGATGAATTCATTGAGTTTAGAAAAACATGAATGGACTTGTACAAAATAATAAGCAGAACCAAAAGAACATTGTATATAGCCTCAGCAATATTGTTTTATAAACAACTTTGAACACACTGAAGTCATTTTGGCTATTATAAATAATCAAATTAACTACAAAGAACCTATGATGGAAAACTTTATCTGTATCCAGAGAAATAATGTGATAGAATTATGTATAGAATGGTTTTAATAAATGTACATATATGTATAAATACACACAAACATGCATACATATTTAGTTCTAAAAGTAGTCATCTCTAAGATAGTCATTTTATTACATATTTAAAAGTGAAAGCAGGTTGCACATAATAGACTTGAAGTTTAATGTGCAATCATCTTTTTATATTACTTTTATATTAATTTTGGTAGTATACTACAATTATGGAATTGGTAGTATACTACAAGTATGGAATTTTTTATTTTATTTCATAAATTAAAAATATAATGAATAAAAAATTTTTAAATCCAAAACATAGAAACTAGGACTCTATTTTCAATAAGTTAGGGGATAATGAAAGCACAGAGTAATGTGAGCATAAAATAAGGGGATAATCATGCTGTCACTTATTAATAATAATAATAATTAACATTTAAATAGGGCTTTAAGTTTTACAAAATGTTTACTCTAGTCTTCCAATTTTTTGCTTCTTCTCAGGTAAAAGAAGAAAGAGAGGAAGAAATGAGCAAGAATCTTAAGAAAGAAAGGTTCTGGATGAATTCCTGTGGGGAATGGGATAAGAAATCAATTAGAGAATAGTAAAAAGAATTCCCTTACTTTAGTCTTCTCTAGGTATCATCCACTCAACTTTCTGCTTTAACTCAATCTCTAGAATTTTAATCCTTCCAATAGTTTCTATTGTTAAGTCATTTTCAGTGATGTCCGACTCTAGATGACTCCATTTGGGATTTTCTTGGCAAAGACATTGCAGTGGTTTGCCATTTCCTTCTCCAGTTCATTTTACAGATGAAGATACTGAGACAAAGAACGTTAAGTGACTTTCTCAGGGTGGCACAATTAGTATCTGAGGAGGGATCTGAATTCATGAGGATCAGTCTTGCTGATTCTAAGTCCAGTGCTCGATCCTCTGCACCATTTAGTTGCCCTTAAGTTGTTGACCCAGTCTCATTTTTAGTGAACATTCTCTTCAATTCCAGTTCAGACTCCATCTTTCTGTCTCCAGAAAGAATTTGCTTCTCCATCACTTTAGAGCCAATAATTATATATCAGCAAAGCAGCAGTGGGATCTAAGATAGTTTCTAAATCTAAGATTCATTCTAAATATATTTATGGACATTGTGTAGTATTGAGATCCTAGATCATACTTTACATTTCAAATGCTAACACAAAGTTACAGAATAGGAGACAACATACTATTTGTAGAAAGAGAGATGGATTTGGAGGTATAGTTGACATTTATAACAAGGTTAAGTGTTTTACAAATATTGTCTCTTTTGAGCCTCCCAATAACCTCATTATACAAATAAAGAAACAGCGATTTGCCCAGGTCACACAGCTTACAAATGCCAGAGACCAGATTTGGACTCAGATTTTCCCAACTATAACACCTATCTTCCCCAAGGTCTTGATTTCAGATCCAAGCTCTGCTCCTTACTGCCTATGGTAACTTTGGTTAAGTCACTTATCCCCTAAGTAAAATGAAGGGGTTAATACCCTGCAGCATAATGCTTGGCACATCATAAAGGCTAGATAGATGTTAGCTAAGGCTGCTGCTGCTGCTGATTTATAGTGTCCCTCAATTAGAATGTAAGAACCTTGAAAACAGAGATTATCTCAATGTTTCCTATTTGAATCCCTGATGCTTAATATAATTTCAAAGCATAACATGTAAGAAATGTTTTCTTTTATTCCTTCAATCAAGAATATGTAGAAAAATATAAAATAAATAACAAACTCATTTAGAGAGAGCATTAGTAGTTTGCTTTGACAAGAAATAACAATAATAACTAAAGTCAATAGGATCAACAATTTAATATCTTTAATATTTACCAAAATGCTTTGCAAATATTATGTTGTTTGATCCTCACAATAGCCTTAGGAAGTTGATACTATTATTAATATCATCACCATTTTACAGAAGAGGAACTTGAAGTAGACAAAAAGTAAGTGACTTGCTCAGTGTCACAGAGTTGCTAAATCCCTGACTCCAACTCCATTGCCCTATAAATAAACCACACCATTACCTCTACACAAGGTTTGATATTAAAGGCAATATATGAGCAGAGTCTTGAAGGACAAAAGAAGTTCTTTGAGGTGAAGGTAAGGAAGAAAAGCATCCTAGTCATAGGGAATGGTAGTATAAGGTTGTACCTCCTAGAGATAGGAGATAGACTGTCCTATCTGAAAATGACTGTAAAAGAGAAGGGAAATAATGTATAATGAATCTGAAAAGGTAAATTGAGGCCAGGTTGTGAAAGGAGAGTTATTTTGATGCAATGAAAAGAGTCCTGGATTTGGAATCAGATGACCTCGAAGATTCCTTCCAGTTCTCTGTATTTGATCCTGGGAGAGCTAAAGGATTAATGGATTGATGTAATTGGTGAACATTCTTGATAAATAATGAAATGTCTGAAGTGCTATTTCATCTTTCAAATAGAATGCTTTTAGCCCAAATTCTTTCACAATTATCCCAAAAAGAACTGACCAAAAGAAGAATTTTTAAATAGAAGAGGACTGATCAATTGTTAATGAACTTCTAAGTTTTATCTTTCTACTTCAATTGTTCAGTAGACTGATATATTTAACATTCCAACAGCATATCCCTATTGGCAAAGAAACAGACAAGGCTAAAGAACAGAGGATAAAAGTAGTTGAGAAGTCAATAGCCTGATACAACATTGTTTCAGTCCCCAAATGTCCAATAAAACCATAAATCTTAAGAGTATGAATGAGAGTATAGCAACATCATATTTTCCTATTTTAAAAATTAAAAACCTTTCAAAATGAGCCAGACTGTTGATCATTGAGAAAACTGTATTTTCATTACATTGGTAATAATAACTTACATTCATAAAGCACTTTCCAATTAACAAGCAATTCATCTATCTCTTATTTCCACAACAGCCCTGTCAGGTTATAGAATGACTCCTGTTTCAAAAATGCCCTAAGATGAATTCACTATAATAACTAGTATTAATGCAGGGTATTAAGATTCATAAAATATTTTACTTAAATCATTTTGTTTGATCCTGACAAAAGTACCGAAAGCTAGGTACTATAAGTAGTATTATCAAGCCCCATTTCATAGATGAGGAAATTGAAGCTAAGAAAGTTTAAATACTTTCCCCTAGTCACATAACTAGAATGTGCTAAAGTAGAATTTGAATCCAGGTCCTCCCAATTCCTAGTCTACTTCTTTCTTGCTTCTATATCATAATACCTCTACAAAGTGCTTTCCTCACAGTACCCCTCATAGGTAGATATTATTATTTGCACTTGACAGATAAGGCAGCTGAGACTTATAAAGGGATAGGTCATTTATTCCAATCACACATTTTGTACATAGTAGAATTGGTATTCAAATCAGGTCTTCTGACTCAAATTCAATGCTCTTTTTCTTAAACTATGCTTTCTACAAGTAGAGAAATAATTCAAATTTTCCTATAAGTTTCATATCTCTAAGTGATTTTAAGTCACTTAGAACTCTCCTAAGAATTAGAAATAATTAAAATGTGATCTCCTAGTGTTAATATGAAATAAATTTTGATTGCTTTGAGTGTAGCATATTCACACTAAATTAGAAACCTATGGTTCAATATTAATTTCTATAACCTTTGGCTAGAAAACACCATAGGTCACGGGTTCCAGGAATTTTGCAAGCAGGTAGTGTGGTCAAAATGAGTGAAGTAGGAATGGTCTATGTTGCTTTTTCTTTTTTTCTTATTTATTTTTCCAATTATATGTAAAGATAATTTTGAACATTCATTTTCATAGTTTTCTCCCTTCTACCCTTCTCTCCCCCTACCTTTGCATAGTAACCTAATATAGATTATATTTATTTTATTACTTTTTCTGTCAAAAAATAATTCCAGTGAATGCTAGAGGATGGAGGGGTCTTGAAATTGAATGAGCATCCTGAGGTATTACCTCACACTCATCAGACTGGTTGACCCCCCCAAAAAAGTACAAACAAATGCTAGAGGGGGCCTGTGGGAAAATAAGTATGTTATTGAACTTTTGGTGGAGCTGTGATCTGGTCCAGTCATTCTAGAAAGCAATTTATATCCATACCCACAAAACTATTAAATTATACATACTCCTTGATCCATAGATATTACTATTACAGTTAAACTCTAAAGATATTAAAAGAAGAAAAGGACCCATAAAATATTATGCAACTTTTTTCAATGAAGCAAAGAATTGGAAACTTGGGGGAGATGTTCTCTTCAACTGAGGAAATGGCTGAATAAGTTATGGAATATTCAATATATGAATGTGATGGAATGTTAACGTGCTGTTAAAAAAATGATGAAAGGGATGGTTTTAGATAAACTCGTTAGACTTGTGTGAACTGATGCAAAGTGAAGTGAGCAAAACTAGGAGACTAATTTATACAATAATAATGATGTAAAGATAAACAATTTTGAAAGACAGGAATTCTAATCAGTTCCAGAGGATTCATAATGAAACATGCTATCCAACCAACATATAGAGAGGTGATAGACTCAAAATGCAGATTGAAAAATAATTGGATGACTTAAATAATGTGATAATTTGTTTTGTTTTATTATATATTTTAATAGATTTTGTTTTTCTTACTTTCAAAGTAGATGGGTAAGAGGGAAATGAAAGGGAGAGAATTCAGAATAGAAAATTCAAGAAAGAAAAAATCAAGGAAAAGGAAAAGAGGGGGTGGTTATATGAAGGTAGAAAAACAATGATAAATTATATACTTCATGGGAGTTTTAAAAACTTCATTTTTTTCATGATTTAGCAAAGATAAATGCTTAACAAAGCTCCGCTGCCACTGCTGTGTGTGTAGGATTCCTGCCTTCAAATCATAGTCCTTCATCTATTAAAAGTCATGCAGCTTTTTTCTGATGCCAAGCAGCTCCATGAGACCAAATTATAGAAAGAAAACAGTGTTCAGAATGCTTATATTTTCAAGCACCTCCAACAGCAGACTAGCAGTCCGGTCCCATTAAATGATTCCTTCTTGCTGGGAACACCCTGATCAAATATAAAATTCTCTTTTTGGCTTAAAGCCCTTCATGACCTCATCCCGTCCTACCTTTCCAGGCTTCTTACACTTTCCACCCTTGCATGTAGTCTTAGATCCAACACTGACCTTCTTGCCCATTCTTCCTAAACAGTTATCTCTCTATCTCCCCTCTTAATCATGCCACCTAACTTACCTGACTCCCTTCAAGTCTCAGTTAAAATCCCACCTTCTACAAGAGCTTTCTGTTCTTCTTTCTGCTCCACAGTCTTTTCCTCTGAGATTATTTCTGACTAAATATGTATATACACATATATGTGTATGTGTTAATATGTTAGGTGCCTGTCAGCTAAATTATATTTTATTCCTTACCTATTATTTTATTCAGGTGAACACTGAAGAGCAGAGAGAGAAAGATGGCAAGTTGTCTCTTTATTTCACAAAAAACAAGTGCTTAAATTACCTTCCTTGTCCCTGGTTTTCCCCCAACTCTTTAAGTAGTCAATCAAGCAGGTGTTTATTCTCTCAGGCTAGTACTGCCATACAATGTTGCAACAGTCTCTTACATTAATACAATACCTTGCAGTGTTCACAATAAAAACAATAAAGGTAATAGTATTAAATATAACACTTTTAAAGCACTTTACATACTAGTTCATTTAATCTTCACAATAACTCCAGGAGATGGGCACTATTGTTAGCCCCTTTTTTACAGATGGGCAACCTGAGGAAGAGAGAGGTTAAAGTGATTTAGAGTTCTAAGGAGACATTTGAACTCAGGTCTTCCTGACTCCAAGTCTTCTGTCCTATTCACTAAACCACCTAGCAGCCCTTTTGTCAGTGAGTGTTACCTGACTGCATTTCAGTTATTATTCTAGATCTCAAGGTTAGTAATGTCTCTTTTTTCTTAATTTTTTAATTATAACCTTTGTTTTTATGTCAACTAAATTTCCTCCTGTAACCTCTCCCATTTCCCCTCCCAAAGAACCATTCTATATAACACATAATTTTTTAAAAGAAAAAAAAGGAAGGGGGGGTCAACAAATCCAATCAATTTGTCCAAAAAGAAAAAAATATGAGATTTAAGATTTGCAAAATAAGGGGCAGCTAGGTGATGCAGTAGATAGAGCACTGGCCCCGGAGTCAGGAGTATCTGAATTCAAATCTGACCACAGACACTTAATAATTACCTAGCTGTGTGACCTTGGGCCAGCCACTTAACCCCATTCGCCTGACAAAAACTTAAAGAAATTAAAAAAAAGATTTGCAAAATATTCCCAAATATTATCTCATGTGATCCTCACTATAATCCTATGAGATAAGTGCTAGTGTTCCTATTTTCCAGATAGAGGTCTCCATCCTTCTTTGTCCTGTATATATAGACTGTGAGTTCCCAACCAGTAAATTAATATAATAGCAGCAAAGTTGGCAAGGATCTTAAAGGTCATCTAGAGAATCAGTCTATATAACAAATAATTTTTGTAAGGAAAAAAGGAAGGGTTGTAGAAAATCAGAAAATCCAAAAAGAAAAATCTGAGATTTAAGATTTGCAAAACACTTTCCATATATTATCTCATTTGCTCCTTACTAAAATCCTGTGAGTTAAGTGCTAGTATTCCTATTTTATAGATGGAGAAAGTCTCCATCTGTCTTTGCCCAATAATAGAGTTGGCAAGGAACTTAAAGGTCATCTATTACAAATATTACCTAAAATATGACTCCTCTATGTGGCATTCTCAACAATATGAAATTTAACCTGTTTGAATATCTCCAATTACTATTTTTCAAGGGTATGTGTGGAAATTTTAATTTATATGAAGTTCCTTAGATGGAGTCAAAAATCTTCCTTAGGTTTATATGAACTAAAACAGAGGTAGTTAGCAGAACCAGGATAATAATATTCAAATGGAGCCCAATAATGCAAATGAAAAAATACTAAAATAGATCACAAATCAAATTAAATAGAAAAACTAATCTCACTTCCAGAGACCTGATAATTAAAAATAATACTCCCTTCTGCATAAAGAGATGGTGTACCCAATGGGTTCAGACACATTTATTATATCCATTGGTTTTGCTTGACAGTTTTTCTTTGTTATTAAGGAAGGTTCTAAATATATGGGGGGGGAATGGAAAATAAAATTATTGGAATGTGATTGTAAGGTAAAAAAAGCAAAAGAAGAATCACCAAAAAATTTTTATTTAAAAAAATGTCCCTATAATTTTCCCCATTGTTACTAATTCTTCCCCCTGAAGCCCCCAAATTAAATCAATACCTTTTTCACACAACAGAGTTAGCTATCATATTTGAGTTAGCTATCATAGTCTACCACATTTTCTCTTCTGTAGGTTTAATATTTCCAGGTCTTTCATTGTTCTTTCATATCACAGTAACTGGTCAAGTTTCTGATAAAGCTTCAGCATATTATTCAATGCCCCTCTGTTCAAATAGGTGGCAGTAAATAGAGTACTTGGCCTGGAATCAGGAAGATCTAAATTCAAATTCAGCCTAATACAATTATCTGTATAACCCTGGGCAAGTTATTTAGTGACTTTTATTATTATTTTATTATTATCCCTTAGTTTTCTCATTTGTAAAAATAAGCTTGAGTAAGAATTAGCAAATCACTCCAGGATCTAAATTTTCAAATGGCATCACAATGACTTAGAAACAACTGAAATGACAGAGCAACCACCAATAAAAGATAGTTCCTAGAACTGAACAAAATACTCCAGATGTAGCATAAAATAGGATTATACACATGCTCCACTACTGGTTATTTGCTGTTTATTTTGTGTTGATTTATTGAAGATAGGGTCTCCCTTTCTCACCCAAGGTTAAAAATGCAGCAACTACTCATAAACTCTATCCCTCTACTGGTAGCAATGGGAGCTTGGACATACTTCATTTCTGACCTGGACCAATTCACCCCTTTCTTAGGAAACCCAGATTCTTTTAGGACCCAGAGTCTCTCCATATTGGTGCCACAACTAATGCAGATACTCCATCAACTTAGTTCACTATAGCTCAGAGTTCCCAACCCAAGTTTCATCTTCTCCAGTAACAGATAACAAGCCGGCACCACCACACTCATCCACCCAGCTTGTTCTATTAATTTGTCCTAAGACCAAATTATTATTGTTATTGCCTCCTATGTCATCTCAATGGATTTGAGATTTATCATTAACCTCATCTATTAGTTCTCTAAGACAGTTGCTAGTTTACCAAGCAAATGATCACCACCAGGTCCCTTCTCTACTAGGCTCTCAATAGGCTTTTCCATGAATTTTAGTGAAGAGAAATGTAGAGGAGGCAGAAGCACCTCTCTGACCCTCCTTAATCTCCACCTCCCCACTTCCTTTGATCTCAGCAATCAAAGAAAATGAAACCACCTTCTAAAAAATTAAAAAAATTAAAAAAATTAAAAACATTCATATAAATAATATATAGGATATTGTCATGTCCTTTGTCAATTCTAATATTTATATATAATAAAATAGAAATATATTATTATAAAATATATATAATCATATCATATAGTTGGCAAATACAATAACAATAGATCATAATATATTTACAAATATATATATGCAAACATATATGTATGTTTATATGCATTAGGGTAAATAGTGAATCCCATGAAGTGATCACATTTTTCAGATTCATATAGCATATTTCTATTGATCTAAAATAAATTACTCTGTTTTACATAATTATAACTTGAATAGTGAAAATTCAAATACTTGCAAGCATCTCATGGAATTAATTTTTCAGATTAGTTGAGACCAAGATGTGTTTCACACATACACACATATACACACATAAACACACACACATACACACACACATGCACATATGTAATTCTGGAAGCAAGGTTTACCTAAATTAGAAGAAAATGCTACAGAAGCAAGAAAGGAGAGAGGAGGGAAGGAAGAGGAATGAAGTAGGGTGTGGGTCTATCTAATAATACTTAGTAAATACCTCACAGTACTCTGATCATATTGGACTTTTTGACATAATATATATTCTATGTTTTAGGTGGCACAGTGGATTGAGTACTGGACTTAGAATCAGGAAACCTCATCTTTATGAGTATAAATCTGGCCTCATTTACGAGCTATGTGATCCTAGATAAATTTCTTAATCATGTTCACCTCAGTTTCCTTATCTAGATGTAAAGTGAACTAAAGAAGGAAATGGCAACCACTCTAGTGGCTTGGACCAATAAAACCCCAAATACCATCTTGAAAAGTCAGACATGACTGAAATTAACTAAACAACAAATATTTCACCTGTGTACAGAATGCCCATATGGTGATATCTAAAAACTTATTTAAATTTACAAAATTTGTTTGAAAGTTCTTGCATCTCATCCACAAGTAAATTATATACTATGCCAAAAAAAGCCTAACATGACCAGAAACACCAAGAGGTATTTGCAAAATATTATTTCATATGCCCCTTCCTCATTTCATTCTTCTTTCCTCCCTCTTTACTGTTTTCTTCTAATTCATGCAAATCTTGCATTCCTGAATCTTGTTCACAGTCAAATAAAACTGTCTGATCCAGAGTAGTATTAAAAACCAAGAAGAAAAAGTACCTCAATGACATATAGCATAATGAGGAGAGGAAGGCAAGGAAAATTATACTAAGAAAATATGTAAGAATAGGAATAATAGGTATATACCTAGGAAACACATCTGCTTAACAAGGAAAGGGAAAAATTCTTAAGTGACATCTTAGATGAATAGCTTAGTAACTGTTGCCAGTGAATCCTACTGGATTATCATGGGTACATATTTACCATGTTTGGACACCCACACAAATGTCATATTACAAGAAGACAGCAGGAGATTTCTATAAGAACCTTATGCTTATTATTCCTAGGATATTGTCCTGAGGGAGGGACAGAAGGAACACCAGAGAGAAGAGGAGAAAAGAAGAAAGAAACAAGAAAAGGAAGAAGAAAGAAGGAAAGGAAAACCATTAGCTTTATTATCACATCTTTTCTGGTCCTATAAGACCAGAATCTTTAATCTATTCCTATTGGGGTTCAATGGTTTCAGGCTTGTCTGACTCTTCACGACCTCATTTGGGGTTTTCTTGGCAGAGATACTGGACTGGTTTGCCATTTCCTTCTCCAGCTTACTTTGCAGACGAAGCATTGAGTCAAAAAGTGTTAAGTGAATTGCTCAGCTAAAGAGTGTCTCAGGTCAGATTTGAATTTAGGTTTTGCAAACTCCAGGCCCACAACTCTATCCATTGTTCCACACAGGTGCCCATTGGAATATGCCAAAAGTTAACCCTGAGTTAATACCACCGTCACTTGTCTGATGAGGAAACTTAATGGTAATGGATAAATTATTATTTTTGTAATCAGGATGACTTGTCTTCAAATTTGCCTCAGATGCTCAATTACTATGTGATCCAGAGTAAGTCATTAAACCTCTCTCAGCCTCAGTTTCTTCATCTGTAATATGGGAATAATAACACCTAACTGAATTGTTGTAAGATATAAAATGAGATATTATATTAAAATGATTTGAAGATCTTTAGGTCTTTATGAATTATTATTTTTCTTTTATTATTCTCCCCTTCTGAGCAGGAGCTGGAAAAAGCCAAACAATATAGCTCTAGTTCTTTTGTAAATCTTAACTGGTTACTCACAGTTTGATGACAATATTTTTTTTCTTTCAAGACTGGCATGATGCTTTACACATTAATCCCCCATACTAAACATTTATTAAATGCTAATTTTGTGCCAAACACTTTACTAAGAATTTGAGATACAAAAAGGGCAAAAGACAGTCCCTGCCCTCAAGGAGCTAATAATCTAATGAAGCTATTGCAATTATACTCTTCATTCCTCAATCCCACTCCCCCAAATACTAATCCCTCTTTTTAGTCAAGGACCTTATCTCCTACTTATTTTTTTTTTTTTTTGCAAAACATAACCCCATCTATCATGAGTTTCTTCTCAGCTATCCCACACTTCAAAATCTCTCTACATCAGCTTTCATTTTCTCCTCCACTCTATTTTCTAAAAATGAGGAATTTAGTCTTGCCAAGGTGTCACAGACTGATAAGATTAGCTCTCCATCTAGACAAGAGAAGAGAAACACAGATGGAGACAGCCAGAGTTGGTTCCATTCTACTAAGCCTTCTACCTAGACTTATGTGTCTACTGACTCTAAGTTTGGTATAGGCTCCAGGTTAAAATCAGTATAAATCCTTACAGGTCCTTAATATCTGTGGGCTATCTGGACTTAGTCAATTGACTGAAATGGACTAATTTCCTAGGATTCATCCATGTATACTAAAAGTTTACTTCTTCATACCAGGACAAAGTGAGAATCCAGGGCTGTCAGTGAGGTGAAAAGCATACATATCTTGTCCCCTTTTTGTGTGAGTATGCCTAAATTAGTCTAATACTATCAATTAGCCCCATAGTTAAATTGACTTTGTGAAAACCTTGTAACCTCTTGAAAACTATTAACCTAACTAGAGCACAAAGTCAACTTCTTTACATGTAACCTTTATTCCATTTCCTCCTTTCTCCTACAGTAGTTTCCAGTTAAAATCCCACTTCCTATAAGAAGCCTTTCTCAATTCTTCTTAATTCTACTGACTTCCCATTGTCATTTCCTATTTCATCTCTATATAGCTTACCTGTATGGAGTTGTTCAGATGTTGTCCCATCACACCATTAAAAATAGGAGTCTCTTGAGAGTAGAAATCAGCTTTTTAAAAAAATTATTTGGAACATATTGAATGAATTACTTGTTCCCTCAATCATTCTCTCTATCTTATTTCCATTTTTCCCCTATCTATTTGTTCCTACTCTGCTACCTACAAATATGTACTTGTGTGGGATGTATGTAACCCCCTTAAATAAATTTCAGAGATTTCTCAAGGTATGAAAAAAAATAGTCTTTATTCGACTCTCAGGAAACGGGCCCCATTCAACCATAAAGATGGCAATGAGGCCCTGGGACATGGATTGTAGGAGCAATATATCCTAACCCAATCCCCACACCCCTACTGACCCATCCTCATTAGTTAAGAACGTGGTCTTCACAATCTAAGCGTATAAGCTAATTTAAAGAAAAGCATATAATTCAAACAGAGACAAATTTCTCCTCCAGCCTACTGGACATCTGGACTCAATAGATAAGGAGCAAGGTCACTTTGCTCTTTACATTTCACCGACATCCCAGAAGTTGCTTGTCAGGAGAGAAGGGGCAGAAGAGACATAACCCATAGCTCAGCTTATTCCAATCGTATAATATCCTCCTAAAGAAATATCAGATTTTACCCCATTCATACTCTTCTCCTTTATCCTTAACCTCAAAAAGCAAAAGGAAAAAGTCACAATATGATGTCTCAAAAGGCAAAGAAAATCAGGTTTCACCCCCCCCCCAAATAGCATCTAGCAAAGCTGAATTAAAATCATCTTTGGTAGAAAAATGAATTTTCATCAAGAAGAATGAAATTCACTATAATCTACTAAAGAAAATAGATGAGCAAGACATTTGACGTATAATTTCATTAAAAGACAAGTAAACCTTTAAACTAAAGCATAAAATGACCAAGAAGACAAATCACTGTTTACATTTCTCTTTAGAACAGGAGGTTCTTCCAAGGGTCATTTTCTGCCAAGGGTCATTTGGATATTGATAACAACATTCAACTATATTTGGTCAAACATTTAATTAATTTACCCTTAAAAACTCCTAGATTTATTGAATTTCATCCCATCTACAGTTGCCATGGCAAATCAGACCAAATGCTCCAAGGGTCAGAAGTTCCCTTCTCCTGCTCTAGAAGATCACTACACTAAAGTCTTTGAAAACTTCCAACTTATCTAAGGGTCACTGAGGGAACAATGGGAGAATATTTCATAAATAAAACCCACAAAAGAATGTCAAACAAAAGTAACTTAAGGTGCCCACATTTTATGGCAAGTCATTCAGGGTTCCCTAACCCATGAGCCAAAACCTGGACCTCCCTAACATCGAGGGAATTTCGACCTTTTTAATTTAAAGACTATATTCTCTGAGGGCTAAATTCCGTTTTTGTATGTTGGATGAGACCTGTACTTACATGGGGAATTGAAATTGCCACAAAGTCAGATAAATGAAACCAGCTTCATTTCCAAATGAATCCTCATTTGCCACAATTGTAAAAAGACATTTGCACTTTCCCCATAACCTAAAAGTCTTTATATAAAGGTCCTTGTTCAGTCATTTCAGTTGTGTCAGACTCTTCATGACTTCATTTGGGTCATGGTACTGGTTTGTCATTTCCTTCTCCAGCTCATTTTACAGATGAGGAACTGAGGCAAACAGGGTTAAATGACTTGCCCAGGGTCACTTAGTTATGAAATATCTGAGGCCAGATCTGAACTCAAGAAGATAAATCTCCCTGACTCCAGACCCAGCATTCTATCCACTATAACACCAAGCTGTCCTTCAGATAAAAGATTTAAATAATCAGAATAATATTCAAAGTTCATGAGATCAATGTAATAAAACAGGGTACTATATAAAGTAATCCATGGATTTAGTGCTATTTTAATCTATTAAGGAAGACAGTTAGGTGGCACAGTGTATATAGCACTGGTCTTGGAGTCAGGATTCAGGAGTTTGAATCCAGCTTCAGATACTTCCTAACAGTGTGACCTTGGGCAAGTCACTTAACCCTGACTGCCTCACATTGAGGGTTATCTCCAGTCTTCCTGATTCCTATCTGGCTACTGGATCCAGGTGGCTTTGGAGGAGAAAGTGAGGCTAGTGTCTTAGCACAGTCCCTCCCCACTCAAATCCAATTCATATACTTGTCATTGCATCACCTCCTTAATATCACAGTCTTCTTTAAGAACAAAGGACAGACTTCATCATCAATCTATCAAGGAGTTTGTTTATGGATCTAGACAACATGATTCCTTGGACCTGAGAAATCATTTGGTCTGGTGCTGTCAAAGTAACTGCTGGTGGTACTTGAATTCAATAAATCTAGGAGTTTTGGGGGGTGAATTAATTAAATTTTTAACAAATATAGTAGGCTAATTTTTAAATTGATAATGTTGTATGACCTGAGAATGATGTTATAAATATCCGAATGGCTCTTGGCAGAAAAAAAGGTTCCCTACCCCTGCATAAAGGAACAAATGTTCAAGAATTTCAAAAGAAACCATTTTTGTTTAAGTAGGAACAAAGGAGCTCTATCATTATCAGGTTGCAAATTATATTATGGAACTGTTTTCATTAAACCTATTTGTTACTGTTTATAAAATTAGAAAATGCACACATTTGTTGATAGATGATGAAGAGTGAGAGAGGTAGTAGATAGATAGATGATAGATAGATGGATAGATAGATAGATAGATAGATAGATAGATAGATAGATAGATAGATGAGAGATAGATATCCTTATTTCATATTCATCATCTATTGTGTTTAGCATGGTTTTTAATCTTGCTCTGGAGTCTTGGTTACTCATATACTGATCAGAATTTCTAAGTCTTTCACATTTATTTTTTTAATTATACTATTTTAATCATAGTAAAAAAATCTCAATTTGCTGAATATACTCTGTATAAGATCATCCAAGTCTTCCCATGTTTCTTTGAAGCCACCCTATTGTCATTTCTCATGACATGATAATACCTCATTATAATCATATGCCATGATGTAGTCATCTAATCCACAACTATTGATCGGCCTTCCTTTTTTTCCAGTTGTTTGCTATTACGGAAGTTTTTCTATAAAAACCTGGTAGGGGCACAAGTATGATAATGATATCACTGGATTAAAACTTAAGCACAGTTTAGTGAATTTGTAGGCATAGTTACAAATTACTCTATGGAATGGTTAGACTTATAGTATACTTGGAATTTGCAAATACACAGCACAAGCATGAAAATATCAACATTTTGAAATATAAAGAGTGATTATCACAGCATCCCAGGCAATCATCCTGCAGTACTATTCAGAGAAAATAGAGATAAACAATATGTACAATAGTCATAACATAATGCATAGCATTCACAGAGTGCTTCAGTGTCTGTCTAAATTGCGTGTCTAGATTCTATGCATTACATGTCTAAATGACTTCTGAGTGTATGCACATCCATAGTAAATAAGCAATAATAAAAAGCAGAAAAAAAAACAAAAACAAAAAGTCAAGTTAGCCCTGTGAAATAATCTTAATAGGCCTATAAAGAACAAAAATTAGTATTATCATTATCATTTGTTCAAATAAACCATCAGTAAAAAGTACATAACTAACAGATAGATGTTGCTATACTACAAGTATGGGGAACATATTGTGCTGAGTCTGAATCAGGAAGCCTTAATTTTCTGACCTCAAATCTGGCCTCTGACTCTTAGTAGCTGTCTGACCCTAGACAAATCACTTAACCTTGTTTTCCTCATTTCTTATTTGTTAAAGAAATGGGAAACCACTTCAGTATTATTTTTTTTGTTTTTGTAAGGCAATGGGGTTAAGTGACTTGCCCAAGGTCACACAGCTAAATAAGTATCAAGTGTCTGAGGCTGGATTTAAACTAAGGTCCTCCTGACTCCAGGACCAGTGCTCTATCCACTTGCTGCCCCCCCCACTTCAGTATTTTTGCCAAGAAAACCCCAAATGGGGTCACAATGAATCAAACACAATTGAAAAATAACTAAACAAACACTACAGGTATATACTTATATATACTATTAACAAGTACATAAACAAATCAATATAACATATGGGGGGAAGGGGACTATGTTTACTCTTACAAGAAGATAATTTTAGCAATTTGTAAATAAATAAATAAAATTTTTTAAAAAGAATTCAATGAGGTAAGTGTCCATTATTTCTATCTACTTATTCATGAGGTCTAACCTACTCTTCAATGGGAAATAAATGATTATGCTGAATTCAATTTATAGGACTTCCTTCATTTTCATTCTCAGATAATACAAAATTATTAATTTAAAAATTAGTCTACTATATTTTTTCAAAAATTTAACTAATTCACCCCTAAAGACTCCTAGATTTATTGAATTCAATAATCATAATCTTGTAAACAGGCAAGTTGTCTAATCACTCAACAGCTTTTTATGGTTTGGTTTCTTTGTGCTTGAACACCAAGATTATACAACTCCTTGAAATTCATTTTTTTGCAAGGAAATGGGGTTAAATGGCTTGCCCAAGGACACACAGCTAGGTAATTATTAAATGTCTGAGGCTGGATTTGAACTCAGGTACTCCTGACTCCAGGGCTGTGCTCTATCCGCTGCGCCACCTAGCTGCCCCTTTCTTCTTGAAATTCTTAATAGCAGCCTTGGGCATCATATCTTTATTTGTTTCTGTCAGGTCAGGCAGTTGACTTTTCCCAGCTTCCCTCTCAGCTGAGAAATGTACTAGTTGTTGAGTATTTATAGCATATCCAATCTCTAAGACTCCAAAGTATAAGTGAATAGTTGGGTATAGCTCTTTCCCCAACATGGGCATCTAAGGTGTAAAGTCTCTGACATATCTAGGGAACTTGCATGCATTCTAGAAAAGTTGCATGTTGCCTCCACAGAGATTTTGGCTATCTCAGAGTTCCTAACATTTATCTAAGTTAAGTTGATATGATTGATTTAGGAATTTCTTTGTAGATAGAAATGTGTAATTCTAAACTTCTCAACAGCTACCAAAGTAAAAATATTCTTGAGAAGCTTGCTCTGAAAGTCTCTACCATGATTAAAATAGACACTGATGGGGAATCTATAAAATGCAAAAATATTGAGACATAAACTCTCCTACAGCACTTTATTGGGAAAGCTAGATGGCATAGTAAGTAGAACAATGGCACTGAAGTCAGAAGGACCTGAGTTCAAATTTGACCTCAAACACTACGCTTACTAGTGTAACCTTGGACAAGTCATTTAACCCTGCTTGCCTTGCATCCAGGGTTATCTGCAGTCATCCTGATTCCTATCTGGTCACTGGATCCAGATGGCCTGGAAGAGAAAGTTAGTCTGGTGACTTAGCTCAGCCCCACCTCACTCAAATCCAATTCGTGTGCTTGTTAGGGCATTACCTCCCTGATGTTGTGGTCTTCTTCAAAAATAAAGGACAAAAAAAATATTACCATGAAGCCTTTTTCATTTTTCATTAGGTAAGCTAATTCAACATACTTGTTGAATTCCAAATTCCAAAACTTTTCTGATATTCAATATTAATTATCAGAGCTTTGCTTGTACATACTACTCATTAATTTCACCACTTTTAGTGATATCTGTTGACTTTGGACCAGTAAAATCTGTTACTTATTAGCTCCTTTATAAACCTATATATTCGAAGTTTTCATGCAATGCTTTCATAGCTGTAAAGAGATAAACTCTGGGTAATACCAATTGGTTCTTGTTACTATCCATGGGAGCTAATGAATCAAAAGCTGATAAAGTTCTACACTGCCCAGTTCTAAATTCTACCATTGTCTCAAAAGTAAGATACATTCAGATAACTAGATCCTGAGTCTTTTAGCATCACTTCCTTCTCTAAGTATATCACTTCTCTCTGTCCATCATTTGTCATCTGTTATCACTGTCAATCACCCCTCAAATGCTTTCATCAACTGAGGCAACAGAAGGTTGATTTAATAATACAAGGTTTTCAGATGCTCTGGCCAGCTATTGGATGGAAATCCTAAGTTCTCAGCTATACTTCCACTTGATTATAGCAAATTTCCCTAGCTATTACATATAATTTTCACATCTTCTTTTGGTATTAGTTTCATTGTTAAGTGTCTCTTAAGAATGATCATCTCTATCCACAGTATTCTTCCTTGACCTGTAGTATATTCTGAATTTTCCCATCTTTGAAATGGAGCATATATCTTTGCACTGGTCAAAATGTGTCATTAAATTGCTATCACTTCTTATTTGGAATTTTGCTCTATATTCAGTCTTTGAACTTTTAAGTGGCAACCTATTTCCAAGTCTTCATTTATAGTTTGTGAATAGGACTATCCATTCTATCAGTCAACTGGTGATCAAATGCAATTAGTTTCTATTAATCATCATTCACTTAACATCAAACGAACCTTACTCTTTCCACACTAGATCATAAGATCAACCAACAATCTCTAGAATGGATGGTATCAGTCTTTTAGTTCAACTCACGCATTTCATAGGTGAGGAAACTGAGTGACAGATCATAAAGTGACTTGTCCAGGGTTGCACAACTAGTAAGAATCTGAGGTAGGATTTGAACCCATTCCATTCCATTCTTTTTGACTCAAAGTCTAGTGCCCTTTCCACCCCTCTGATTCTTGGCATCTATGTGTAAGATAGAGGACAAAAGGCTTGCTCAGATTTGCAAAGATTATCTTTGGTATATATGTGATGCAGTTGATTTGATTGTCATCTTTTGATCTCCAAATGATACTATGAGTTTCAAAGTAATTTGACATTTTTTCCTTAATCCTTCTGATTTAGTTTAATCATGTATTCCTTTATTGAGGTCATTCAATGGCTTAGCAATGGCAGCACTGTTTTTAACATAATTTTAAATTTTAACTATAACATCCTAGAAAAATCTTTATATCTCAAATATCCTATGAACAATTATGGAGAACTTATATCTTCTCTAGACCAGAACTCACTTCTCATTGAAATATGAGACCATACCCATTTAATAGAAAGATTGTAGAAACTATCACGTCAACTGTTACAAACCAGCTTTCTCAGATTGACCCTGAACTTTCATCAGTCTCTCTTCATGTTCTTTCAGTGAAACCATCTAAGTCTTCCAGTACTTTCAGATGCTTAAACTGATAAAAAATAATCTAGCCAAGTAGATGAAAATAATATTTGTCTTCTTGGATCTACTAGAGGTACAATAGCAGTCACTGTGAAAATCTATTATGGTTGACTAGTGGTTTCCCAGTAGACAGTATGGTGATGTAGCACACTAGTCAACTTTAGCTCTCCAAAGTCTATAGTCTACCCATGTTTTCATCTTTCAATGTTCCTTATATATCACCAATGGAAGATATATATAAATTGTTGGACTCTGATGTTTTCATCATCCAGAAATCCTTTCAGATGGCATCTGATTAATGTTGTTCATCACAGATAAAAGAATCTTTCTAGAATTTTCTTAGAACAATACAGTTTTCAATGTCTACAATGCAAAGACACATTTCAACCCCTTTAGCACCCATATATTGAAGAGATAGCTCCATAAGACAATCAATAAAATTATTCATATCCCAGTCATATAATAAAAACTCATCTGTCCTCTTGCTGAGTGTCTGCCTCAATTCTTCTGTTACTAGAGAGTCAGAAAAGTTGAATATCTAAATATTCACTCCTGAGTTTGAAAAGTCAGCATTCATATGATGTTCACTGGCACCACTTGCCTCTATTCTTACGTAGACCTCTGAACAGGTGAATGGATGATCAAAATGTGTATATTAAGTTCCAGTGTTTTACTTGTATTTTGTTAGCATTTTGAATAGGTCAAAATTAGTTATAATCAATGTTGATCTGCTCATAACAGAGCCATGCTGTCCGCCTTCCTGTTGACTCCAATAAGCTTCCTTGAAATACTTAAAGATTAATAGGATATAACCCATATATCAACATATTTTATCATTTAGTTCATCAGATATCTCTGTCAGAGTTGAAAAATTCAAATGTTAGTTTAGTATTTTATATTTGATTCCATTTGGCAATTAATTTTATTTTACTAACTGCCTGAGCCATATTTCTGTCTCTAAGTTCAGGAGTTAATGAGTCCAGAAGTTCAGTTTTCCTCTCTGAGTTAGCTTTAAAAGTTAGATTTCTCTATAAATCACTTTAATGAAAGAAAATTGTTATCTCTGTACCTCTAGCTGTTCTTGTACAATTAAAAGAAATCTCTCATCCTTGAAATGTGCAGATAGATGCCAGGGGATCTTGTCTGTTATTTCTATAGTGCTGGTTGTCCTTCAAGAAAATCTGGTCTATTATTGCTATGGCACTAATTAGTAATGCAGGGAGACCCCACTGAGCTCTTCATAGCAAAAAGATGAAAAAAAGGGTTGATGTTAGTCCTGCCTTTTAGATTTCCATCAAATCACATTATTTTTCATCATCTATGATACTTCAGTATTTGCAAACAATGATATTCTTTTCCATATGTGATGCCTTCTGTCCTCCCCCCCCCACTACTTTCCAAAAGTATATGAAGGCTAGTAAACCCCACCTCATAATCTTTTGATTGACTGAGGAGCTGAAAAGACTCATTTTGTTGGTAATTGATAGCTTTGCTAATAAATTGAACATGTTTTTAACTTTTTACCTGCAATATGTCTCCCATTATTTGCATTTCATGTGCCATTCCTGAGAAAATATTCCTTGCAGAGGAAGAGCCCTTCCTTACAGAATTACCATCATATTTCATCTTTATATTTGCCTCACTATGGCTAACTGAGACCAATGATATCTGCATTCCAGGTCAGAATATGTATTAAATGTCTGTGGCTAGCATAATTTTATTGAATATGAGCATATTCACTTTCTCAGATTCCACTGAACCTCTTTGTATAAGTCTATATAATCAGGTTTCTACTTCCACTACCAAGTTAGAGGAATTTTCTTCTTTAGTATGAATAGCAGAATTGACTTCCTATGGATGCTTACCACTGTTATGTTACATTTCTAGATTTTATGAAGGTGCTTGTCATTTAATTTCAGACCGTGTGGTCCTTAGATTCTGAAAATAAGAATGTTTGCTTTAAAACTCTCATTCAATTTACTTGTCCCCTAACTCTTATACCTGTCAATCAGTGTGGCTGATACTTGGCTCATTCAAGTTTCCCATGATTGTTTTCATGTGGGGTATGATTCTTGTCCAGAAAATGTTGCTAGTTTAGTCCTGTAGAATTCCTCTGGCAGAGAGCTTCTAGCCTCAGATCTACTTAGAGAGGGAATATAATTTTTTTTATTAGATACAACCCTCACATGCTCTATAGGAATTTCTTCTTTGTTTCAAAAAACGACTTTTAATGCAGTTCTTCCTTGTCAGAGGGTGACCAGTTATAATCTTTCCCTATCAATATCTCAGAAATGTTTTAATGAAGGAATGTTGCCATATTTCCCCATGTATAAGACACACCCAAAACATTTGGGGATCTAAAAACTAGGAACATCTTATACAGTGGGTATAGATTTTCTTACTTGCATTTCCTACTTTTTCAGGCTTATCAGTTTTGCACTTATTGTTTCACATTTGTTACTGGTATTTAGCTTACATCTTGCCACGTTCTGCACAGAAATGGCTCAGAAAAGAATTTTATCCAATGCTGAATTCAAGTTCAAAGTGATACAGTTTGCAAAAGTGAATGGAAATTGTACTTCTGAATGTCACTTTGGTCCTCCTCCAGCTGAGCAAACAATCCAAGACTTGCTCCAAGAAGAAGAAACCCTACTGAAAATGCCATGGCAGAAGAAGGCCGTGAGAGGCAAGTCAGCCAAATGGCCTGAGTTAGAAAGGGGCTTGAAGAGCCAAGGGCAAGTGGAATTCCTGTGTCCACAAAGATGGTTCAGCAGAAGGCAAGAAGAATTGCCAATAACAAAGTATTTTTACGATATCTTTAATATTATACATATAATATATACAATTTAGAGAACTTCTATGAATTTCATTAGGCAGAAAGGTGGAGCAGAGTCAGATCTGACATCAGAAAGACCAATCTTTATGAGGTCCAATCTAGATCAGACATTTAGTAGTTGTAGGACCCTGGGCAAGTACTTAACCCTGTTTGCTTCAGTTTCCTCATCTGTCAAATGAACTGAAGAAGAAAATGGCAAACTACTCTTGTATCTTTGCCAAGAAAACCCCAAATAGGGTCACAAATGGACAAGAATGAAAAATGACTAAATGACATGGCTTTCAATTCCTACAATATAATTATACATTTCTAATTTTTCAGCACATATATTTTGAAGATATTGCTTTATATGTAAGACAATAAATAAGATTATAAGAGCTAACTTAAGCAATAAACGTACAAAGTTATCTCAGTATCACAATAAGCAAGGCTATATGCAATAAATAATAGGCAATTATAAATAGCTAACCGCTATGCAAATTGATATAAATGCAAGGGAAATAAACCTAAGATCATAAAAATGGAATCAATAACTTCTTCATATACCATAAATGAATATGCAAACAGCATGCAGCAAAATCAATGATGTCAGTTTATAATGACATAAATATTAAGCATCAATTATTGCATCAATAAAAATTCTATATAACTATTTACATATTAATAGCGGGTAAATTATGATACTGAGAACACCACCAACAAAGTCAAATATTAAAAATTAGAAGTAAATATAGGACTTTCCTGGAATCAAAACTGTAACAAGTAGATAACCAGAAAAATTTAAAATGTGCAAAAATGAAAAATTGAAACCAAAACTAGAACATATATCCAAAAGGAGTTGGCATAAGAACCTTCTCACACTAAACCAAAGGAAAAACAGAATAAAATAAAATCTCCGAAGTTAAAAGAGGTTTCTCATTAGGCTAAGAAAGTAAAATATAAGACAAGAAAAATCAAAACAGGAATCAAAATCTGTCTCTCTCTCTCTCATACACACACACACACACACACACACACACACACACACACACAAATAATCAAAGATACTAATATATTTGATA
Organism: Macrotis lagotis; assembly: GCF_037893015.1. Lineage (NCBI taxonomy): Eukaryota > Metazoa > Chordata > Mammalia > Peramelemorphia > Peramelidae > Macrotis > Macrotis lagotis. Next base: position 172,804,551 of record NC_133666.1, read on the forward strand.
TCAGTGAAGATTCTAAGATACTAAGCATCAACCAGTTGGTTGTAACCAGAGGCAAAAAAAGAAAAGTAAATGGAAAAAATTTCCTCTACCCTATATCAATAAAGTTGGGCATATAACAAGTTCAAACTCCAAAACCATCACCAAAAATTCCCACAAGAAAGAATTAAAATAATCTTCCAAAAATAATTCTGAAAAACAGCTTCTAATAGCAAGAGAGAAAGCTACAGGGAAAAAGAAGAATATTTCAAAAATTGATTCCTAAGATGAACAAAGTATATACATGTGTATATCTATATTAATAAGGAAGCTAGTGGGGTAATTGGCTCAGTCAATGTAATAGACATCATATAAGTTCCTGTAATACAGATTGCCCCAGGCAGTTCCTGTAGGTAGATGTTACCATGGAGGATGTGTAGGTGGAGGAGAATTTGGTTCAAAATACTCCCCTTAAAAATTTATCTATAGTATGTTACATTTAGGAAAATATAAATTATGGTAACTGTTTATACCCTATTCCTGTTTATGGGAAGCTTGAACTTTTATGATTTCAATATATATTCTCTCTTGATTATGGGAAATTCAAAGCAAATCAGTGTTCAATCTTCCCAACCCCACATCCCAGCTCACACTGAAGCAGGAATAATGTCTCTTATCTCCTTAAAAGGATCAGAATCTCTTTCCAAAACTATATTAACTGACATAATTAATCACACAAGATTAAGATATGGCGGTCACCCTATTTTCATTTGTATTAAGGGAGGATTCATTAACAACATAATGATAATGTTTACAGTGATAATGGTAAATAATTGAAGAACAGGTCATTTGTATGAAAATAGTTGCTAAACTGCCTTCAGTGGAGAACAGAATTACCTTCTTTCCCTGAGTTGTATCCCTTTCCTAGAGGGAATGGGAAGGAAAGAAAGAAATAAATCATCTAGCAGATTAATGGTAATCAAAGATTTGAGTATACCTCCATTAATAGGGAAGTAGGGGTGGAGAAAAACAAAGTTCTCTCTGGCTGCTCTATAGTCTTGTGTACCCAATCAGTAATGATAGGAAGAAGGGAGAAGTAGAGGAAGGACCACTACTCTCATCCACAAGAACTTGTAGTTTTGAAGGAAGAGGGCAGGATCCAGAAAATAAATGTGCCCCTTGACCCTACCCACAAAATTTCCACTTTTGTGAGGTGACCAAGATGGAAGATCTGACTTACTCTTCCTAGAAGTCTACAATACCACATTCAGAAAGAATAGTGGTCTCGGGGACACACTCTATTCTCTATTTCCAGAATTTGATGACTATCTCTGATAATATTCTCCAAGTAGCAGCCCAGAGCCAAGAGTTAAATGCTCTAAAGAGGTATTTAATTAATATCTCTGCAACTTGATAAACTATGGTTTTGAAAACAAATCAGTGGAAGAGATTACTAATAGTTCACATTTGGTTAGCACTTTAAAGTTTGTATCTTTTTCATAGCAAGTCAATCAGTTAATAAGCTTATTATACTGAGTCTAAGAATTCAAAGAAAGGCAAAAGGTAGTGCCCTCAAAAGCAATGGGGGAGTCAAAAGTAAATAATGTTGTACAAACAAGCCATATACAGGATAAGTTGGAAATGACTAGATGCTAGAATTAATAGGGACCAGGAGAGGTTTCCTGTAGAAGATGTGATTTCAACTGAGATTTGAAGGAAGCTAAAGAAGCTAATAGTTAGAGATGAGCAGAGAAAGCATTCAAGACATGGGGACGGCCAGAGAAAATACCTCAAGTCAACAAATGGAAAAAAAACCAACTGGGAAAACCACTTGAAGCAAATATAAGTGAAAAAAATCAGACTTTCAAAATCTTTGTGACATTAAGGAGACAACTTGGAGAAAGGTAAGTGCTTTCTGGAGTCAAAAGATGTGGACTGATATTTTAACTCTTAGTTACCTTATGAATTTCCTATTTGTGTATTCCTCTTCCTACTACTAAATTGTAAGTTCCTTGAGGGCAGGGACTATATATTTATTTTTTCTTTTTTATATCCCAAAATTCTAGCATATCTTTCACATAGCAAGTTCAGGACTAGAAAGAAAAAAAAAAGAAATTCGGTGGCTCCCTATAGAAAAAAATGAAAGTCAAATTATTATTTAAAGACTTCCACCCATATTTCCAAACTTTTTTCACTCTCCTCACCTCATTCAAACCAAATTAATGTAACAGGGTTGGTGAGCAAGCATCAGTTTGACCAGCTGATGCCATCCTCCATATGGAAGTGACTGGGAAAACTGTTTCTGGAGTTGGATGATGATATATAACAAAAGCACCACGGGGAGGTTTAGAACACAAACAAATATTTTGTAATGGGTCTGATCTTCAAGTCACTTGGTAGAGAGGAGTCTCCTGAATTGGCCATGGGGTTTGAGCTCTTGGAGTAGGATCTTTCAGGATTTGCTGGCATTGGAGGAGGCTAAACTGCTGAGGCCTCCTGGTGGTGGCAAGGAGGTACACAGGATAGGTGTGCACAGTCCTGTTCTTGGTTCTGAATCTGTTGTCTTCAGTCTTTTCTGCTCTAGGGTGAAGGAGATTAGAGATGGATACAACTTTGTAAGTCCTAAAATATAAGGAAAGTGAGCCACAATGAAGCCCAGGAGAGGAACCCAAACTGGGTTTTGTGGACAGCCAGGCAGACATGGAAGCTCTAAAGCTACAATCGTTAGAACTGAGCCCATTGATATCTGAAATGCAATTCATACAACAATGGTCACCTATTTGGATATGAACCAAACGAAACTAACACTATCTAGAAAAATAGTTAAGTCTGAGTCTATTGTTCCTAGAGACTAAGGTGGCATAGGGGAAAGAAAGTACCCTTAATTCTGGGTGGGGGAGACATTTGCACTTTTCTTCTAGCTAGTCTAGGAAATGAATAAACCTCTGGGGGGGACAAATGGATTAATGTTCATTCGTTAAATAGAATTGTGGTGTTAAACAGTGGCAGTTAACAGGGGGAGAAAAATAATGGAATAAAGTTATTAAAATTATAGAAGATTCACTACACCCCTCAAAGGAACCCTTAGAGCCCTGAGGGGAGAATATAGCTAAACCTCAGTCTTTGAGAGTGATTTGCTTCAAAGGTTAACTAACTATTCCTTGAATCTGCTTAACCCAGAAAGAGGATCCTTGACATCATCCAAGATGCAACTAAGGTTTTGTCTTCTAAATGGAATCGGTCTTTATTTCTCCAGTTGTTAGTGGTCTATCCTTCCTGATGCTATTTTTTTGTATTTACTTATTGACATTCATACTGTATCCCCTTGATGAAATATTATCTTCTTGATGGCAAAGTTTCCAAAATGGTGTGCTTTTGGGTGCTGCCTTGAATTCAAATGAGCCTTGCAGGATATTTTAGATGTTTAACCTTACTACTTAACAAACATAGCTATAGGGTCTTTCTTTTTTTTTAATTGACATTTTATTCTTCCAAATACATGTTATAAAAGTTTTTCAACATTAATCCAAATGCATATGTATATTTTTAATTTACAAAATTTCCTTCCACTCTCCCTTCCCATCCCTCTCCCCTCAGAAGTGAACAGTCAGGTTAACATTGATGTATGTATATATATATATATACATATATATATATATATATATATATATATATATATATATATATATTTGGGGGTTTTTAAGGGGTTTTTGCAAGGCAATGGGGTTAAGTGGCTTGCCCAAGGCCACACAGCTAGGTGATTATTAAGTGTCTGAGGTTGGATTTGAACCCAGGTCCTCCTGACTCCAGGGCGAGTGCTCTATCCACTGTGCCACCTAGCCACCCCTATACATACATGTTTGTGATAAACATTTTACAGATTAGTCATTTTCAGTATGAGGAATTAAGATTAAGAAAATGAAGTACGGGGCGGCTAGGTGGCGTAGTGAATAAAGCACCGGCCTTGGAGTCAGGAATACCTGAGTTCAAATCCAGTCTCAGACACTTAATAATCACCTAGCTGTGTGGCCTTGGGTAAGCCTCTTAACCCCATTTGCCTTGCAAAAACCTAAAAAAAAAAAAGAAAATGAAGTACATAAGAGATAATTTTTATAAAGTGTTCATCAGATTCTGAAGGGCTTTTTTATTGGTTTGGTTTGGTTTGGCTTGGTTTTTCATCCTCTAGATGGTAATAACATTGTCCATAGCCAGTCTAATAGGGTTGTCCTAGCACCATTGATTTTATTAATGCAAAATCTTTTTAATTTAATATACTCAAAATCATTCATTTTGCAGTTTATAATGTACTCCATTTCTTGTTTTGTCATAAAACTGTCCCCTTTCCATAGATCTGATAAAGTATTTCTTGGTCTATTAATTTTTGTATGATGTTGCCCTTTATGTCTAAATCCTGTACCCATTTTGACCTTATTTTTGTATAGAGTGTGAGATGTGGGTCTATGCCTAGTTTTTGCCATACTATTTTCCAGTTTTCTCAACAATTTTTGTCAAATAGTGAGTTCTTATCCCAGAAGCTAATGCCTTTTGCATTTATCAAACTATAGATTACTGTAGTCATTTACTACTATTTCTTTTGAACCCATCCTAATCCACCGATCCATTATTCTATTTCTTAACCAAAACCATGCATTGTTGATGACTGCCACTTTATAGTACAGTTTTTTGATCTGGTAGAGCTAGGCTACTTTTCCTTACATTTTTTCATCAGTTCCCTTGCTATTCTTGCCCTTTTGTTAGTCCAGATGAATTTTATTATTATTTTTTCTAGCTCAGTAAAATAATTATTTGGTAGTTTGCTTTGGCACTGAATAAGTAATTTAATTTGAGAAGAATTGTCATTTTTATTATATTAGCTTGACCTAACCATAAGCAATTGACATATTTCCAATTATTTAGACCTGACTTTATTAGGGTGAGATGTGCTTTATAATTGTATTCATACAGTTTCTGGGTTTGTCTTGGGAGGTAGATTCCCAAGTATTTAATGTTGTCTATAGTTACTTTAAAGGGAATTTCTCTATCTCTTGCTCTCGTTGTTCATATATATATATATATATATATATATATATAGAGAGAGAGAGAGAGAGAGAGAGAGAGAGAGATGATATAGAGATAGAGATAGAGATAGAGATGATATAGATATAGATATAGATATATAAATGTTAATGTTTATGTGAGTTTTTTTATATCCTGCTACTTTGTTGAATTTGTTAATTGTTTCAAGGAGTTTTTTCAATGATTTTCTCAGATTCTTTGAGTATGCCATCATGTCCTCTGCAGAGTGAAAGCTTTGCTTCCTCATTGCCAATTCTTATTCCTTTGATTTCTTTTTCTTCTCTTATTGCTAGAATAAGCATTTCTAATACTATATTGAATCATAATGGTAATAATGGGCCTCCTTGTTTCACCCTTGATTTTACTGTAAATTTTCCAAGTTGATCCCTATTACATATAATATTTGTTGATGGTTTTGGATAGATACTATTTATTATTTTAAGGAAAACTCCATTTATTCCTAAAATTTCTAGTGTTTTAATAGGAATGGACGTATTTTATCAAAGCTTTTTCAACATTTATTGAGATAATCATATGATTTCTGTTGGTTTTGCTATTGATATGTTCAATTGTGCTGAGTGTTTTTCTAATATTGAACTATCCCTGCCTGTCTGGTATAAATTCTATATGATCATGATGTATTATCCTAGTAATAACTTGCTGTAGTCTCATTGTTAAAATTTCATTTAAGATTTTTGCATAAAAATCTTTAGGGAGTTTCGTGTGTAATTTTCTTTGTCTGTTTTGGTTTTTCCTGGCTTTTGTATCAGCACCATGTTGGTGTCATAAAAAGAATTTGGCAGAACTGCTTCTTCTGTTTTTTAAAATAGTTTATGTAGAGTATGAATTAACTATTCCTTAAATGTTTGATAGAATTCACTTGTAAATCCAACTGGACCTGGAGACTTTTTTTTAGGGTCTTTGTTGATGGTTTCTTCCATTTTTTTCTGAAATGGAGTTAAGATTTTATTTTCTCTTCTGTTAATCTGGACAGTTTGTATTTTTGTAAATATTCATCCATTTTACTCAGGTTATCCAATTTTATTGGCATACAAATCAGCAAAATAGTTCTACATTATCTTTTTAATTTCTTCTTCATTGGTGGCTAGCTCACCCTTTTCATTTTTTTTATACTGGTAATTTAGTTATCTTCTTTTTTTAATGAGATTAAGCAAAGGTTTGTCTATTTTATTGGTTTTTTCATAAAACCAACTTTTAGTTTTATTTATTAGATCAATGTTTTCTTGCTTTCAATTTTATTAATCTCTCCCTTCATTTTCAAAATTTTTAATTTGGGATTTAATTGGGGATCTTTGATTTGTTCTTTTTCTAACTTTTTTAGCTGTATACACAATTCATTAATCTCCTCTTTCTCTATTTTATTCATCTAGGCATTTAAAGACATAAAGTTTCCCTTCAAAATTGCCTTTGCTACATTCCATAAATTTTCATATGATGTCTCACTAGTATCATTTTCGTAGATATAATTTTTTATTATTTCTAATACTACATTCCATAAATTTTCATATGACGTCTCACTAGTATCATTTTCTTGAATATAATTTTTTATTATTTCTATTATTTGTTGTTGATCTACACATTATTTAAAATTAAGTTATTTAGGTTCCAATTAGTTTTTGGTTTATCTTTCCATGACCCTTTATTACATGTAATTTTTACTGTATCATGGTCTGAGAAGTGTGCATTTATTATTTCTGCCTTTCTGCATCTAATTATAAGGTTTTTATGCCCTAGTGCATGGTCAATTTTGGTATAATGCCATGTTCTGCCAAGAAAAAGGTATATTCTTTTCTATCCCCATTAAGTTTTCTCCAGAAGTCTATCATATCTAAGTTTTCTAAGATTTCATTCACCTTCTCAACTTCTTTCTTGTTTATTTTGTGGTTTGATTTATCTAGTTCTGAGAGAGGGAGGTTGAAGTCCTCCATTATTAAAGTTTTTCAGTCTATGTATAGTTTCTTTCTAATGACACAGGAGCATCAGGAAAAAATTACTGAGGCACTAAGGATGCCACAAACCTAGAAAGTTTTGCAAAGACTGTTTTCTCCTCTTTTTTCTTTGGTCTTTGTACTCTCAGCACCTAGCATCATGCTTTAAACATGGTAGATATTTCATGAACATTTCTTGGGAAAAAAGGAAGGAGGGAGGAAAAATCAATTAAATTATATTAAGTTAATTAATGGGCAGTTAGATGGTGCAGGAGATAGGTCTAGAATCAGGAAGACACATCTTTCTGAGTTTGAATTTGGTCTATCTGTATGACCCTGGACAAGTCACTTATTTCTGTTTGCCTCAGCTTCCTCATTTGATGGAGAAGGAAATGGCAACAACTCCAGCATCTTTGCCAACTAAAAAAAAACCCTAATTAGAGTCATGAATAGTAGGACACCATTGAACAATGACTAAGCAGTAACAAAAAAGCTAGGCAGGACATTTGACATTATTAAATACCTACTATGTCTTAGGAACTGGGATTACAAAGATAAAAGCAAACTAATTTCTATCAAGGAGTTCACATTCTACCCATGGCATATACAATTAGTTTAGGGGTGTTCAATAAGGACTAGTAAGGACTATCCCTCTGATGTGGGGGCTTACCAAACCCCTTTTAGGACTACTCCACCTTTAGTTTCTCCTTGGTACTTTAACTCTCATCTATGGTTCCAAGAAGCTATAGCATGTATAGTAATCCCATTCCAGTAAACTGCCTCAGCAAACAAGATAACCATCTTGGTGGTTCTCCCACCATCTACCCCAAGTATGTGTGAACTTCCCCTGGCAGAATGGGCACATGAGAACTATTTGTTCCAATGAACATGAATGTGACTGAAGCGGTTGTTATAGAGGACTTGAAGCTTGGTCAGGCATCAAAGATGCCAAGGTTATCCACTGTAACCTGGGACATTGCTAATCATCTTGACTTTTTTCTTGCCACTGGACTTTGATAACTGAAAGAGAGCATGAGGCTAAGAACTCTAGCTGGGGGGGGGGGGGAGCCAAGATGGCGACATGAAGGGATCGAGTCTTAGGAGCTCTCTGATAAAAACTCATAAACTAAGGACTCTAACTAAACTTCCAAGAGACAGAACCCACAAAGGGACCCAGTGAGGCAGTTCTCCTACTCAAGGTAACCTGGAAAAGAGCAGAAAGGCTCTGCTCCCAGGGCCGGAGGGGTGGCTGGCCAGAAGGGCTGCCCGCTAGAGTGAAAGAACTTCAGCCTCCTGGAGGCAGCCCCAGGGTACTGGGAGCCTCAGCTCACAGCAGCGGGGAGTTGCCTGAGCTGCACCCCGGGGAGCACCAAGCACAAATTGGGGGAACAGCGGGGGACCTCCGCCAGAGTACACCTGGAGCCCAGCCCTCAGGGCACACAGCCAGCAGCATGGTCTTTCAGCAGCCCTGATCCAGGAAACAGAAGCAGGTGGAGCCAGTAAGCAGGAGCCCCCAGGGCATGAGCCCATTGAGCTGAGGGAGGGGAGTGAAGAGAGAGAGACTGCTGAGCTCTGTCCTCTGCCTCTGGAACAAGGCTCTGGGGCTCTGACCACATTCAGATCCTGATAGCAGTCTAGGCCCCCCCATAGAACAGCAGGGCCCCCCCACCTCAGCCCCGTGGCAGAGGGGGGCGCTTATGATCATTCACAGATCAGGAGGGAGGACAGGGCCTCACACACTGAGACCCTTGTGGGAGTGTCCCAAAAGCTCAGGAAGCACCCCCCAAAAAACAGGCATAGGCTGGGAAAATGAACAAACAAAGAAACAAGAGGAAGACCATTGAGAAATATTTTGCAAATGAGCCCAAGAAGGATCAAAATACTCAGTCTGAAGATGAGGAAGCACAAGCTCCTGCATCTAAAGACTCCAAGAAAAACAGAAATTGGGCTCAGGCTATGATAGAGCTCAAAAAAGACTTTGAAAATCAAATGAGAGAGTTGGAAGAAAAACTGGGAAAAGAAAGGAGAGATATGCAGGAAAAACTTGAAAATGAAGTCAGCAGCTTAGTCAAGGAAATCCAAAAAAATGCTGAAGAAAATAGCATGCTAAAAAACAGCTTAGGTCAAATGGAAAAAACAGTTCAAAAAGTTATTGAGGAGAAGAATGCTTTAAAAAAGCAAAATTGGCCAGATGGAAAAAGAGATAAGAAAACTCTCTGAGGAGAATAAATCCTTCAGACAAAGAATAGAATTCAGGGAGATTGATGACTTTACCAGAAATCAGGAATCAATACTTCAAAACCAAAAAAATGAAAAATCAGAAGAAAATGTGAAACATCTCATTGAAAAAACAACTGATATGGAAAACAGACTTAGGAAAGATAATTTGAAAATTATTAGAATAGCTGAAAGTCATGATCAGGAAAAGAGCCTTGACATCATTTTCAAAGAATTACTACAGGAAAATTGCCCTGATAGTCTAGAAGCAGAGGGCAAAATAGAAATGGAGAGAATCCACCGATCCCCCCGAGAAAGAGATCCCAAAAAACCAACCCCCAGGAATATTATAGCCAAGTTCCAGAACTCCCAAGTCAAAGAGAAAATATTACAAGCAACCAGAAGGACACAGTTCAAATATCATGGAACTGCAGTCAGGATCACACAGGACTTAGCAGCAGCTACATTGGAAGCTTGTAGGGCTTGGAATACAATATACCGGAAGGCAAAAGAGTTTAGAATGCAGCCAAGAATGAACTACCCAGCAAGGCTGAATGTCCTCTTCCAGAGAAAAAGATGGACTTTCAATGAACCAGGGGAATTTCAAAGGTTCTATATTCATGGGGGGAGGAGTATTTTGTTTACTTGTAAACAAGTATATTTTATTATTGTAAAGAAAAACATTTGTACAAAATGAGAATAAAAAATAAATTATAAAAAAAAAGAACTCTAGCTCACTTAAATCCAATTCATGTATAAGTCATGATGCCACCTCAAAATGTTATTGGTCTTCTTTGAAAAATGAAGGACAAAACCAACAATTAGCACAATGCAGCAACTATTTAACAATTACTTCTTTATTCATGAAATGAATAAAAATATCTTGCAACAATACAATATATTTTGGGGCAGCTAGGTGGTGTAGTGGATAAAGCACTGGCCTTGGAGTCAGGAGTAACCTGGGTTCAAATCCGGTCTCAGACACTTAATAATTACCTAGCTGTGTGGTCTTGGGCAAGCCACTTAACCCTGTTTGCCTTGCAAAAACCTAAAAAAAAAAAATACAAGATATTTTGAGGAGATAAAGCATTTAACAATTAGAAGAAAGGAAGTTATCTAATTCAAAGGTTTTAGTTATTGATAAAGAAACTGAGAAATAAATTTGCTTATATAAGTTTACAATAGTTTTGGAGAAGCAAGTAAAGGAGTTCACAAAATTAGTTTTATTGTGCTTCAGAGAGACAATAAGAAGCATTGTAGCATGGAACATTTGGTTATTGCATGTTGCATTACGCACAATTTGAAGGTTAATTATAACTTTTGGTATAATATATTTTTCAGAGAGTGAGTAGATAGAGAAACTACATGAAAAGCTCACCAAGATAAAATTAAATTAAATTCATAACATTTACAAATTAAATTTACAACCCACCAAATTTACAATATTTATAAATTAAATTTACAATATGTATAATAACAAATATATAAATATATAATATATTTAAATATTATGATTTATATAATATATTATATACCTATAATATAAATATAAAATATAAATAAATTTATAATATTTATAAATTAAACCACTGGCAATGTCAATGAAGAGATGGGAATAGACAAGGATAATAGAAAATATGGTTTTTACTTCTAAAAGTAATGAAATAGGCCAAAGATTCATAAATTACTTAGAACCTTCATTCTTACACAACAATTTTACTCAATTACACAATGAAAACGTACCTTGAAAAGAGAATCAAAAGGTGCTAGACATGACAAATGTTGAATAACATCATACCAAAAAAAAAAGAGAAAGAAATTTATTCTATTTTAGTGGATAAATACTGATCCATCATTGATGTGGAAATTAAGCAAAAGTCAAAAGTAATATAAAACTGAAAGTATAAAAATTAATAGGGGAAAAACTATAGGGACAATAAATACAACCCCAACCTGACCTATTTAAGCATGTTGTTCATGAAAAAAATAATAATTCTTAAAAAGAAGAAAGGATTTAAATCAATTTTGAACAAATTTAATGTTAATCAGTCAACATCAGTCAACACCAAAAGAACCTAAAACCTTCTATAGTCAAGAAACACTTTATTTTTTTTTGCTGAATGGAGTGAAATGGCAGTTAAGTACAAACAACATCATTATTTTAGCTTATAATCTCATTTATAAAATCTTACAGAAAAGAAATGGTAAAAGATTATGAGGAATATTGATTTCCAAAACAGCAAGAAGGGAAAACCATTTTAAAGGTCTAAGAGAGATTCAATTATTTAATCATCACTAAAACAATTAAGGATAAAACCGGAAGGAATATACAAAAATGGAAAAAATCTGAAAAAAAAATTTTGAACAAACTCTTTCTTATCACTGTTAGGTTTGACTCTAATAAAGGAAGCCACTGATGAAAATATATCTATTTTCATTGATATAACCTTTCTATGAGAATAGACATATATTAAGGATTTCCCTGACAAGGGAAAGAACACAAAAAGACTTTTGTTAAGTGACTCTCCTCAACATAATACATTTTTACTATTGAAAAATTTATTGAGAAATGGAAAGATTATATGATCCTACTGTGCTTATTGTTTTGTTGAATATTTTTAAAGTATTTGATTTCATAGAGCAAAATAATATTTCATGTATGCTCATTCTACAAAGATATTTTGCATGCATGTATCAGAATTATTCAAAATTGCTTTAATGATATAGCAGTAGAGGTAATAGCATACAGCTTTTCACATATTTCATTAATTCTGAACAATGAACAATTGTTCCATTAACAATTTCATGTATAAGTACAACTTATTAGATAAATTCTAGTCCAGGGACTTTTAAACTTTTTGGTGACATGGACTTCTTTGACAATGGGAGGAATCCTATCAGTTATTAAAAAGTTTTAAAATGTATAACATAAAATACATGAAATTACAAAAGGAAATTAGTTATATTGAAATGTAATTATCAAACTTTTTTTTTAAATTAGCAGACCTAACATTAAAAGCCTTTGGGAAGTTTGTTACCTGAGACATATGGAGATTGGCTAATTTCTCCAAGGTTATATAATAAGTGAAAGAGTCAGGATATGAATTCAGGTCTTTATGACTCCAAGTAGCATTCTATCGTTTATGCCATTCCACCTAAAATGTTCATAATAAATATCTGTTGAATTTAATTTATTGACTCATTTTTCCTTAAATATTATTTATAATTATAATCTAAAGAAAAAAGTCACAATTTAAAAGAGAGATCACAAAAATTACAAGAGAATTGAATTCTATTAGATAGTCTCACAATGTAATAGAAAATAATATGAATCTGCACTCTAAAGACTTTGATTCAATGGGACTTGAGGCAAATTATTTCATCTCTTTCAGGGTCTTGATTTCTCTAACTATATAATGAGTTTGGATTAGGTGATCTTTAAAGGTAACTTCCAGATCTAAATTCTATGAATTATGCAATAAATAATAAATAATCCTTACAAGAGCTTTTCTGTTTCTTTTTAACGTCCTTGTTAGGGAAGACCTTAATACATGTCTATTCTCATGGAAATGATATATCCATGAAAATAGGCATTTGTATCAGTTGCTTCCTTTAAAAGGAATAAACAGACTTCCGGCCAAGATGGCGGACAGAAGACAGGCACAGTTCTAAAGTCTCCTGATCTCTTCCCCATCTATCACATGAAACAAACCTCTTAAAAGAAATCCGAACCAGGAAACCCAGAAAGAAAAGCCATGAGAGGAAAATCGACCTCAGGATTTGTCTCCCGCAGCAGCCTTGGCTGAGTACCGGCAGATGAGTCTGAGCCCGGGATCAGCCAGATCAACAGCTGAAGCAGAACTGGGAGTCTGAGGGCCCTAGAGCCGGACCTGCTGGATCAGTGGTGGGGCTGGATGAAGGGGACTTGGGTCCGTGGGGAAGCAGAGGCGCTGGTGCTGGTGCTGTCCCCCTGGAGCTTGGGGAAGGGGCTGCGGGGAGAGGTCTGGTGCAGGGGAGCTGTGGACACCATCCCTAGGCTCCTTGGGTCTGAGAAACTCTGAGCCCACGCCTCCATTGCACTGAGGCCTCCTCCCAAACAAATGCAAACTACTTCTGCCTCAGGCCCCAGTGTGTGAGCAAAAGAAGCAGCCCAGCTGGGGAATGACCTCAGGCCAGGGTAAAGCCCACCACTGATTGAAGGCAAAAGAATTCAATAGCTCCAATTCCCTCCCTCAAGCAAAGGGAGAAGGCCTCTCAACCAAGGTCACAGACACTCCAGAAAGGGCAATCAGCACCTCCTACTGGCCATCCAGAGAAACTGCACTCAGTAAAGCCTTTAGAGATCCCAAGCCCAGGTAAACCAGGCCCACCCAACTCAAGGTATTAGCATAATGAAGACGGGTCAGCGGAAAGGTGGATCCATAGAAAATTTCCTGGAAGGGAAAGACCCCAACCCAGAGAGACCTAGAACATCTGAGGAGAATACAATCTGGTCTCCAGCACAGAAAGACTTTCTTGAAGAAATAAGGAAGGAGTTTAAAAATCAACTGGAAAATTTGGGGGAGACAATTAATACCTTGCAACAAGAAAACAAAACCTTAGAAAGTAGAATTGGACAAACACAAAAGGAGAATAAATCTCTCAGATCATCAATTGGACAATTACAAAATGAGAATAATTCTCTCAGATCCTCAAATGAGCAAATGCAAAAAAGAAATTAATTCTCTCAAAACCTCAATTGGTCAAATGGAAAGCTCTTTCAAAAGTAGAATTGACCAACTGGAAAAGGTTAATGAAGAAAACTCCTCCCCCCAAAAAATAATGGAATCTACAGAAACTAATGACTCCACGAGACAGCAAGAGTCAGTTAAACAAAATCAAAAAATAGAAAAAATAGAAGCAAATGTGAAATACCTCATCAACAAAACCACTGACCTTGAGAATAGATCGAGGAGGGGCAACCTGAAAATTATAGGACTTCCTGAAAACATTGAAGAGAAAAAAAGCCTGGACTTAATATTACAGGATCTAGTGATGGAAAACTGCCCTGACATCATCAAATCAGAGGGCAAAGTAGTTATTGAAAGAGTACATCGATCCCCACCAGAAAAAGATCCTAAAATGAAAACACCAAGGAATGTTGTGGCCAAACTCCAGAACTATCAGATAAAAGAGAAAATCCTGCAAGCAGCCAGAAAGAAACAATTTAAATATCAAGGAGCCATAGTAAGGCTCACGCAGGACCTGGCCGCATCAACTTTAAGGGATCGAAGGGCCTGGAACGAGATATTTCGAAGAGCATGGGAGCTTGGAATGCAGCCAGGAATTTACTTTCCTGCAAAGCTGAGCCTTCTCTTCCAGGGAAAAAGATGGACATTTAATGAAATGGAAAAATTCCAAAAATTTCTGATGAAAAGACCAGAGCTAACAGAAAATTTGGATATCAAACAGGAGGTTCAAGAGACACATGAAAAGGTAAAATAAAGGGGGGGCAGTAAAAGGAAAAAAATGCAATCCAGCAAGTTGAAACTGGCTATATCCCAGCATGGGGGGGGGGGGGGTAGAGACTCTCATAAATCCTGAGAAATGTAACACTAACAGAGAGAATATACTGAGCCAGAAATGATGGACATCCATGACCTATCCATGAGACTGCTATCTAATGGGATGTAACTGGCTATAACTCCACTGGGGAGAAAGACTCTAATAACTCTTAGGAATTTTGACTCTATTCAACAGAATATACTGAACTAGAAGGGACAGACACTCGGAATTTTCTATGACTTAGATAGAATGATCTTAAAAAAATACATTACCTCCCTAAAAAGGGGGACAGGAAAGAGACGGGAGGAGGGAGGGGATTGAATGGGACAAATCTCATTACACTAAGAGTTTCAAAAAACCTATGGTAATAGAGGGGAAGAAGGGAGTAGAGGAGAAACACCTGAATCTTCTTCTCAACAGACTTGGCTTAAAGTCAACCTACACATACTCAGTTAACTTATAAAACATCTAACCTTTCAAGAATTAAAAGGGGCAAAGGGGAGGGGGGACAGAGAAAGGGAAGGGGAGTGGAGGAAATAAGGGGAAATAACAAAAGGAAGGGAAGGGAACAGGGAAAGGGGAAAGAAAGGGGAGGGTTTGATATAGGAGGGCAAACACACTGAAGGGGGTGGTTTTCAGAAACAAAAGACTGGGGAATATGGATAAAGGGGGGAAAGGGGGGGGGAATACAAACAGAGGGAAGATAGCACAGAGGGCAATAAAGAATTAGTCATAACCTTGAATGTGAATGGGATGAACTCTCCTTTAAAATGTAAGCAAATACAGAGTGGATTAAAAACCAGAATCCTACAATATGCTGCTTACAAGAAACTCATTTGAAGCAGAGAGATACATATAGAGTAAAGGTAAAAGTTTGGAGCAAAATATATTTTGCTTCAGCTGAAGTAAAAAAAGCAGGGGTAGCAATCCTTATCTCAGACAAAGCAGCAGCAAAAATAGATAGAGTTAAAAGAGATAAGGAAGGAAACTTTATCCTCCTAAAAGGTACCATAGACAATAAAGTCATTTCAATATTGAATATATATGTACCCAGTGGGACAGCACCCAAATTCTTAGAGGAGAAGCTGAAAGAATTACAGGAAGACATAGACAGCAAAACTCTACTAGTAGGAGACCTTAACCTCCCGCTATCAGATCTAGATAAATCAAATCATAAAACAAACAAGAAAGAAATTAGGGAGGTACATAGATTGTTAGAAAATTAGATATGGTAGACTTATGGAGGAAACTGAATGGGGATAGGAAGGAATATACCTTTTTCTCTGCAGTACATGGAACCTATACAAAAATTGACCATGTACTAGGATATAAAAACCTAATGATCAACTGCAGAAAGGCAGAAATAGTGAATACATCTTTCTCAGATCACAATGCAATAAAAGTCATATGCAATACTGGGCCAAGGAGATATAGTCCCAGAGCAAATTGGAAACTGAAAACTGAATAACCTCATCTTAAAAAATGAGTGAACCAAAAAACAAATTATAGAAAGAATTAACCATTTTGTCCTAGATAATGATAATAATGAAACAACATACCAAAACCTATGGGATTCATTCAAAGCAACTGTCAGGGGATATATTATAGCTCTAAATGCTTATATGACTAAATTGGAGAAAGAGGAAATCAATGAACTAAACATGCAACTAAAAAAATTAGAGAAAGAACAAATCAAAAATCCCCAATCAAATACCAAATTAGAAATTTTAAAAATTAAAGGAAAAATTAATAAAATTGAAAGCAAAAAAACTATTGGATTAATAAATAAAACCAAAAGTTGGTATTATGAAAAAACCAATAAAATTGATAAACCTCTCATCAATTTGATTTAAAAAAAGGAAGAAGAAAACCAAACTGCTAGTATTATAAATGAAAAAGGTGAACTCACCACCAATGAGGAGGAAACTAAAGTAATAATTTGAAATTATTTTGGCCAACTTTATGCCAATAAATTTGATAATCTAAGTGAAATGGATAAATATTTACAAAAATATAAGTTGCTCAGGTTAAATGAAGAAGAGATTAAATACCTGAACAACCCTATCTCAGAAAAAGAAATTCAACAAGCCATTATTGAACCCCCTAAAAAAAAATCTCCAGGGCCTGATGGATTCACAAGTGAATTCTACCAAACATTTAAGGAACAAATGGTTCCAATTCTATATAAACTCTTTGGAAAAATAGGGAAAGATGGAACTCTGCCTAACTCTTTCTATGAAACCAGTATGGTGCTATTACCTAAACCAGGAAGAGTTAAAACAGAGAAAGAAAATTATAGACCTATTTCTCTGATGAATATAGATGCAAAAATCCTAAATAAAATCTTAGCAAATCAACTACAACAAGTCATCACTAGGATAATAAATTATGATCAAGTAGGATTTATTCCAGGAATGCAGGGTTGGTTCAATATTAGGAAAACTGTTAGTATACTCAATTATATCAATAACAAACCTATCAGAAACCATATGATCATATCAATAGATGCTGAAAAAGCTTTTGACAAAATATAGTATCCATTCTTATTAAAAACACTAGAGAGTGTAGGAATAAATGGACTGTTCCTTAAAATAATTAGCAGTATCTATCTGAAACCATCAACAAGCATTATACTCAATGGGGAGAGGCTAGAGGCATTCCCACTAAAATCAGGGGTTAAACAAGGGTGCCCATTATCACCACTACTATTCAATATTGTATTAGAAATGTTAGCATCAGCAATTAGAGAAGAAAAAGAAATTAAAGGAATTAGAATTGGAAAGGAAGAGACAAAACTCTCACTATTCGCAGATGACATGATGGTCTACCTAGAGAATCCCAAGAAATCATCTAAAAAACTACTGGAAACAATTAGCAATTTTAGCAAAGTTGCAGGTTATAAAATAAACCCCCATAAATCCACAACTTTCCTATATATGACTAGCAAGAAACAGCAAGAAGAGCTAGAAAGAGAAATCCCATTCAAAGTAACCTCAGACAGTGTAAAATACTTGGGAGTCTATTTGCCAAGACAGACTCAGAATCTTTTTGAAAACAATTATAAAACACTTCTCACACAAATTAAATCAGATTTAAATAACTGGGAAAATATCAACTGCTCATGGATAGGTAGAGCTAATATAATAAAAATGACAGTTCTACCAAAACTAAACTATCTGTTTAGTGCCCCACCAATCAAAATCCCAAAAAATTACTTTAATGAGTTAGAAAAAATTGTAAGTAAATTCATATGGAGAAATAAAAAGTCAAGAATTTCCAGGAGTTTAATGAAAAAAAATGCAGACAAAGGTGGCTTAGCACTACCTGATCTAAAATTATATTATAAAGCATCAGTCATCAAAACTGTTTGGTATTGGCTAAGAAATAGAGTGGTGGACCAGTGGAATAGACTAGGTGTAAAAGCAGGAGAGGATTATAGTAATCTGCTGTTTGATAAACCCAAAGAGTCTGGCCATTGGGATAAAAACTCCCTCTTTGATAAAAACTGCTGGGATAATTGGAAGTTAGTATGGAAAAAACTTAGATTAGACCAACACCTCACACCCTTTACCAAGATAAGATCCAAATGAGTACAGGACATAGACATAAAAAACAATACTATAAGCAAATTAGAAGATCAAGGACTAGTCTACCTGTCAGATCTATGGAAAGGGGAACAGTTTATGACTAAGGAAGAGTTGGAGAACATCACTAAAAACCAATTAGATGATTTCGATTACATTAAATTAAAAAGTTTTTGCACAGATAAAACCAATGTAATCAAGATCAAAAGAAAAGTAGTAAATTGGGAAACAATCTTTACAAATAATGATTCTGACAAAGGACTCATTTCTAAAATATACAGAGAACTGAGTCATATTTTTAAAACAAAAAGCCATTCCCCAATTGACAAATGGTCAAAGGATATGCAAAGGCAATTTACAGATGAGGAGATCAAAGCAATCTATAGCCATATGAAAAAATTCTCTAAATCATTAATTATTAGAGAAATGCAAATTAAAGCTACGCTGAGGTACCACCTCACACCTCTCAGATTGGCCAGTATGACCAGGAAGGATAATGATCATTGTTGGAAGGGATGTGGGAAATCTGGGACACTATTACACTGTTGGTGGAGCTGTGAACTCATCCAACCCTTCTGGAGAGCTATTTGGAACTATGCCCAAAGGGCAACAAAAATGTGCATACTCTTTGACCCAGCAATACCACTACTGGGTATATACCCTGAAGAGATGAGGAAAAAGGGTAAAAACATCACTTGTACAAAAATATTTATAGCAGCCCTGTTTGTGGTGGCAAAGAAATGGAAATCCAGTAAATGTCCTTCAGTTGGGGAATGGTTTAGCAAACTGTGGTATATGTATGTCATGGAACACTGTTGTTCTATTAGAAACCAGGAGGGACAGGATTTCAGGGAAACCTGGAGGGATTTGCATGAACTGATGCTGAGTGAGATGAGCAGAACCAGAAAAACACTGTACACCCTAACAGCAACATGGGAATGATGTTCAACCTTGAAGGACTTGCTCATTCCATCAGCGCAACAATTGGGAACAATTTTAGGCTGTCTGCAAAGGAGAGTACCATCTGTATCCAGATAAGGAGCTGTGGAGTTTGAAACAAAGTACATAGGACTATTCCCTTTAATTGGGAGAAAAAGAAAAAAACCCAGATGTCTTATTGTTTGATCTGGTTACCTCTGAGAATTCTGTTCTCTTTAAGGATATGATTTCTCTCTCATCACACCCAATTTGGATCAAGTTACAACATGGAAACAAAGTAAAGAGTGACGGAGTGCTATCTGTGGGGTGGGGGTGGGGGGAGGGAAGCAAGATTGGGGGAAAATTGTAAAACTCAATATCTTTAATAAAAATTTTTTAAAAAAGGAATAAACAATACTAATACCAAATCTGAGTGACAGAAAGAGTTTACTCAAAAAGTTTTTTCAGATCCTTTCCATCTTTGTATGTTTAGTGTTCTCCTTCCAGTTTCATCTTTAATTGCCTTAGTGATGACTAAATAATTGAATCTCTTTGTGACCTTTAAAATGGTTTTCCCCCTCTACTTCTTTCTATTTTAGATGTCAGTATTGCTCATAATCTTTTACTATTTGGGAAGTCAGATCAGGAGTGACTGTATTCCAATCATTTATAAAAAGTTGTATGAGGCTAGAGTTGGGAAATGCAAAGTTCACAGAATACCTAGTAGTAGACTTTGGCTTGGGACATAGAATTTATAAAGGGGTATAATATAAAATAAGTATGGAAAGGCAAGTAAAATCGAATATTGTGGAAGCTCTTAAGTGCTCTGAGAAGTTTGCATTTTATATTAGAAATTATATTGTTGTTTATACTTCTTTTCAAAGAGGATCAATGACATCATAAGTGATGTCTTAACCTGCAAGTGTAAATTGCATTTAAGTGAAGCAGAGTTGCACAGTCATCAGCCTCACTCTCTTTTCATTAGTCTTTGAAGTCCAGTGGCAAGATAAAAGTCAAGATAACTAGGAATGACCCAGCATGAAGTGGATGACCTTGGCATCTTCAGTGTCTGACCAAGATTAAAGCACTCCCACAGTGCCTACTTCTTTCACCTTCATGACCATTGGAACAAAATGTTCTCATCTTCTCATTTCTCCAGGAAAAGTCTTCATATGCTTGTGGTAAATAAATATCATCATAAATCACCAACAAGTGTGAGGCCCATAGTTGTCCTCAACTTAGTTTAGTCTATTTGATGAGGTGGTTTATTAGAATGTGGTCACTGCACATAGTACAGCTTCTTAGAATCACAGGTAAAAGTTGGGTAAAAAACCCTGAAAAATGTTTTTGTTACACTCTCCTGAGGTGCTAGTCCTCCTGATCACATCATATGCCCCTAAAAACAATAGAAAGTCAGTGAAGGCTTTTGAGCAAGAGAGATAATCAGAGCTTATGTCCTGAGGAAGATTTTTTTTTGACAGTTGTGTGGGGTATGAATGGGAGAAGGGAAGAAAGTCTACAAGCAAGAAGGTGAAATAAGAATATGAATGGGAGGAGACAAAAACTGCTAACAAGAAGATGAAATGAAAGCATGAATGGGAGAAGGCAAGGACTGAAAGAAAGATGAAATGAGAGTATCAACATAATCAGAAAAGAAAAGATAAGAGTCTGAATTAGAATGGTAGTCATGTAAGTGAAGCAAAAGAGTTGTTATTTTCCAACTAGAGTTAAAACTAGCAGTTGCCATATTATTAATTATTAATTATTAATATGAAATACTAATGAAAACACACCATAAAGTCAAGATCTCTTAATACTATATTACATTACTCTTTAGAATAGAAAAATACCTTAGTTTTCAATCAAATTTATGATATTTAATCAACTTGTAAAGATATGCCATGATTGAGTCTGTAGTTACTAATGACAAAGTTGGAAAGGGAAAAAAACTGGGCAAAACCTGGATTAACTCACTCATCTATTAGATTTATCAATTCTTTTTATTATGTGATTTTTCTACATATCATATTCAAAGTAATGATGAATTAGAATAATAAAAAAAGAATTCTGGTGTTAGAATCAGAATGCCTATGTTCAAATACTGACTCTGATGCTTCATATTTTTGTGACCTTGGGCAAGTTATTCTCTGGACCTCAGTTTTGTTATGTATAAAATCAAGAGATTAGACTGAATGATTTCTTTTTTTTTTTTTAGGTTTTTGCAGGGCAAAGGGGGTTAAGTGGCTTGCCCAAGGCCACACAGCTAGGTAATTATTAAGCATGTGAGACCGGATTTGAACCCAAGTACTCCTGACTCCAAGGCCGGTGCTTTATCCACTACGCCACCTAGCCGCCCCTGAATTATTTCTAAAGTATATTCCAGCTGCAGATATGTGAGCCTATAATTTTATTTAATTTACATTCAGCCCCTCAACCATATAAGTTGTTCAACCTTTCCTGGGTTTCATTTGTAAAATGAGACCACAATACAAGATAACTTTTGAGGTCCCTTCCTACTCTAAGACTATGAGAAATCTAATATTAAAAATAATTCCTAGAAAACAGACTGAAATAAGATATTATCCCTAATTTACAAATCTACAAACTGAACCTCATAGAAAATGAATGATTTCCATTTTCCTAGCCTCAGATTCGTGATTCAGCATTACTTTTCTTTTGACTTAAAGTCTTCAAGATGTTTGCAACCTGTCTCTGTCATTGCCAAGAAAATTTTGTTGGGTGGAGTTAGGACAATGATTATCTGATTTATATATCTATAATTCATAGCCACAAATTCACATATTAACCAATATAGAATCAATTAATAAACTTTGATTTGAATCAAGTATTCAAGTCATCAAATATGTACCATTTACCATATATATTTATATATATATATGAAAGATTATATTAGGTGCTAGATAATACACAAAAAATCAAATAGAAAGAATCCCTATCCTCAATATTTTATTGTAAATATTCCCATTTATTTGCTATAAAATAAGTTTTTAGGTAGCTGTCTATCCACCAAATTTTCAAAGAAGAATTTTTGTAAAGAACTATATTACCCAATACTGATTAAAACCACATTCTCAAGAAGTATCTTGCTGCCAAATTTAGGAGATAAATAAATTCAAGATTGTGTAATATTGCACTCACTTTGGACTCCAAATATTTACTATCACCCATGGGTGAGAAAGAGAACATTAACTCTGCAGCATTTTATGAAATAATATTAATGCTTCATACTAGAATAATAGCGCATACCAGATTCAAGATTTCAACTGCTTTAAATTCTGCCATTTTTTTGTATTTTATAAGAATGATACAAACTATTCTGCTTGACCGCAGAGAAAAGAACTAGTATCACTGGATGAAAATTACAAGAAGGCAGATTTTGAATCATAAGAAATTATAAACAAATAAGATGGTCAACAAGGATAATCTCATAAAGCAGATGAGTTTTCTGTCATTGAAGGTATTCTATCAAAGGCTGAATGATTACTTGATATGGATGTTGGAAACGATGATTTGATATTCAGGTAGGCTTTGGGACTTGATGATTTTCTAAGACTTCTTTCAACTTTAGGACTTATTTATTTTAGTAATAAATTAGGTTCCATCATATTAAAGCCCTCCATTCCTACATTTAGTAGAGCTGCATGGACCATATAGGAAAGGGTGAGACAAATGTCTTGTCTCACTGAAGGTGAAACAAGACACTTCTCTCTCTCTACATGGACACCCCATGGAAACTCAGTTCTGAATGTCAATGCTATCAAATGGCTCACCAAGCCATATCTGAACAGAAGGCAGAACACACGCCTTCTGGAACATCACACATTTTCAATATAACATAGCAACCTTCATTGAAACATGCTGTATGCATTTAATTTTTTCCCCTCAATCTGTGCCACCTGGTAACTGTTAGAAGACAAACATACCAGCTTTGGCCATATCCAGTTACTAGCTGTTCCTAAGAATCAGCCAAATTATTCTTATGACATAATTTCCTTTCCATGGAATGTTACTTCACATTTTTGGAGATTTCTGCATATTAGTCCAAGGACAAGAAATGATACATTTTAAGCAATAACATGAATATTAACAACTAAAATATATATGGTAAATAGTCAAAAGAGTATTTTCTTTTAATTTTAGCAGATCATAGAATTTTATTAGAAATTGGATCATGATTAGAAGGGATCTTAGAGATATTTAGTCTAATAATAATAATAATAATAAACAGCTAACATTTGTATGTAAGGTGGATAGAGTGCAGGGCCTGAAGTCAGGAAGACTCATCTTCCTGACTTCAAATCTAGTCAGATACTTAGCCTGTGACCCTTGGTTCTATATCTATAAAATGACCTGGAGAAGGAAATAGCCAACCATTCTAGTATCTTTGCCAAGAAAATCTCAAATGGGGTCACAACAAATTGGAAAAGACTGAAAACTGAAATAGCAACAAACATTCTATAGTACTTTGAGGTTTGCTATGCTATACAAATCTTGTCTCATTTGATTCTAATAACAATGCTCTTAATATACCTACCCCCTATTTTACATAAGGGAAAATAGACTAAGAGAAGTTAAATGACTTGCCCAGGTTCAATTAGTAAGTGTTGGAGACTGGATTTGAATTCATGTTTTCCTGAATCCAAGCCCAGGCCTCCATCTACTGTGCCATAAGAAATATTTGATTATAAACTATCCACTACACTATTCTGAACAGATAGACTTCTAAATTTCAACTAAAGAAAATTCACTACATCCCCAAGCAATCTAGGCTATCCTAAGATAGCTCCAGGGCATGTCAATTTTATATTAAACCTAAAATATTTCAATATTTCTCCTGGTTCTTCTGCCCACCAGGAATCAGAGTAAGTCTATTTTTTCTTCTTCAGGATACAACTATCCTGTCTCCCCTAAATCTAAGGCATTTCCAATTCCTTCAACCAATCTTGATCTCAAAGTATTCCACCACCCTGGTTGCTCTCCTCTGGATGTTCTCAAGCTTATTCATGTCATTCCTAAAGATTATCAAACAGGACACAGGACTCCAAGTGCCATCTGAACAGGATGACTATAAGGTCTCAATTTTGGATAGTATTTCTCTCTTAATGAAGCCTAAAAACTCATTAGCTTTTTAGAACTACATAACCCAGTTGACTACTTTTGAATCTGCAGTTCACTAAAAAGCCCAGGTCTTTTTCAAACTATTCTTTAACCACACTCTTCATTCTATGTTTATTGATTTTTTTGAACTTAAATATTGTTGGGGATATTCAGTCATTTCTGGCATGTCTAATTCTTAATGATTTCAATTTGGAGTATTCTTAACCAAAGAGACTGAATTGCTTTGCCATTTCCTCTCCAGCTCATTTTACAGATGAGGATAATGAGGCAAACAAGATTAAGGGACTTTCCCTGAGTCAAATAGCTAGCAAGTGTCTACATTTGAACTCAGATCTTCCTGACTAGGTCACTGGCTACCTAGAAGACCCAAATGTACCTAACATTTATGTTTTTTGAATTAAAATTTATGGAGTCCTATCTGGAGCAAATATGCTGGTTTCCAATGCTAAATTTGGAAAACTAATTAATATTCAAGAATATGTTTGCAAAAATATAGTTTTCAGAGAAAGAAAATATTTCTTCAAGGTTGCAAAAATTCTTGGTTTCAAGGATTAAGGTTTCCTGAGAAAGCAGCATTTCTATAAAGACTCCTTTCTTTAGTGCTTATACCAATATTTAAAACAGTCAGGATCAGTGAATATCTATTAATGCTGATACTGAATGAGTCCTGGGAACATGAAATAGGTACATAATTTTAAGTGACAAGTCACGGAATTCCAATGAGTAAGAAGTCATGAGGGGAAAACCTAACATGAAAATTTCATCTCTCTTCTGAGTAAAATAGGTTACAAAAATACATTGGAGAATATGAAAAAAATTGAAGAGGATAATGAATTTATAATCTATGGTCTACAGCAGTCAGTCTCCAACAGTGAAAGTACAAGTTATCAACTAACCAAACGCTGCCATAAATGATTAACCTTTGAAAGCACAGATCTTTTGACCTACTCCCACGAACAAACACTGCTCTGTAGTGACTAAAATAGCTAAAGGTAACATTTCAGGCACACTGAACAAATCTTACTAGAAGCCCTGCCATTTTATGTCATAGGGATTCTAGTGATGGCTTCTCTCTACCTAGTTACAGAGAGGGAAATAATTCTGCCAGGGGCTCCCACAGGGAACTTAAATTAGCCAGATAATTGCCTCAAATCTCCATCTCACCAAGGCTTTTAAGACATGGCTTAAGGCAATTTAAAAAAAAAAGATTTGATTTATGAAAAGGTACTAATTTCTGAAGTATGCACCAAAAATGTAGCAAGTAAAATAGCAGAAGATTGCATGATGCCCTACAATGAAAGCAATTTTAGTTATGGTGAAATATAGAGTATTATTTTCATTATTTTTATCAACTGTAATTATGGTTTGACAGAACTCATATCCACCAATAAAATGGGTCATGAAGAATGGACACAACTGAAAACAAATCAAGAATAACAAAAATAACAAGACTATTGAAGGCACCACTAATCTCCCAGACACTTTGGATCACAAGCTCAGTGTCAATTGATATTTATTTTCCATATTTCCAGTCCACTGCCAAATCATATCATTTCTATTTCCACAACATCTCTTCTTTAATGCATTCAATTATCCAGGTACCACTCAAATTCAGTATCTAATCACTTTTTTGCTTGTTTGTTTTTTGTTTTGACTATTGCAATTGCCTTCTAATTGGTCAACCTCCTAAAGTCTCACCTGACTCCAATTCATTCTCCACTCATTTGGCAGGTAGCACAATGGATAGAGGCATTGGGCCTAGAAGCAGGAAAAGTTCCAATGTGACCTCAGAGGCTTATGACCCTAACCAAACCACTTACCCCTGCCTCAATTTCCTCATAGGTAAAATGAGTTAGAGAAAGAAATGGCAAATCACTCCAGTATCTTTACCAAATGGGGTCAAAACACACACACACACACACACACACACACACACACACACACAGAGATTCCATAAAGTTTGGTAGCTAACTATTCTCTCTAGGCTCAAATACAAAATCTTTGTTTGACATTGAAAGCTCTGAATAATCTAATCCCTACCTTTCCACTCCATTCCACACACAGACCATCCAATCTTCTTGCAGATTCTCACACACCACATTCCATATCCCATCTTCTTTCCTCTGTACTGGCTTTTCCCCATTCCTAAACTGTTCTCCCTTCTCACCTCCTAATCCTAGTTTCCTTGCTTACTTTAAGATTCAGCTGAAACCTCTACAGAAAATCTCTCCAGTTCTCCCTGCACCACCCCCATGTTCCCAGATACTAGTACCTCCTCCTCTGGATATTTAAATATTGCTTCCCAGAATGCCCATCAATTGGGGAATGGCTGAAAAAATTATTAAATGTGATTATGATGGAAAACTATTGTGCTATAAGAAATGATGAGCAGGATGTAGGAAAAAAACTTACATGAACTGATGGAAAGTAAAAAAGTATAAACTAACAGCAATATTGTAAGATGATCAGTTGTGAGTAACTCAGCTATTCCCAGCAATACAATGATCCAAGACAGTCCTGAAGGGTTTATAATGAGAATGCCATTCATCCCCATAAAAAGAATTGATGGTGTCATTAATGGCATACTTTTTTAAGGCTAATTTTTCTTCAGTGTTTTTTTTTGGGGGGGAGTGGGAATCTGTATTTTCTTTTTATAATATGACTATTATGGAAATATTTTACATAACTATATACAGGTGCTATATTAAATTGCTTGCCTTCTGAATGAGGCAGAGTGGGGAAGGAGGACAGGAAAGAACTTGGAACTCAAAGTTTTAAAAACAAAAGTTAAAAAATGTTTTTTCATGTAACTGGGGGAAAATAAAATACCAAATAAAAAGAAATAGGACAAAGTGACAAACCTCAAAAAAAAGTAAAGAATGTTATGTTTCTTCATAATTTTATTTTTTATATTCAATTAAATAATAAATGAAATTTCTAAGGATGATATATGAATGAATAAGCAAATGAATAAGTGAATAGATGAATGAATAAGTGAGTAAAAAAATAAATGAATGAATAAATATAAATATTGCCTCTCCCTTCAGAATATTTACTCCAGGATTGCAAGGTCCGTAATTTTGCTTTTCTTCATATCCCTGGTTTTTAATAACTACTGCTTAATAAACACTTGTTGACTTGTGTACAACATGAAACTAACCCTAGGTTTTCAAAGGTTAAACCAAAGTAGCAAGGTTAGGCATAACATCAAACTGAAAAGTCTTTTATTATGATAGGGCATGTCTGTTGTCCAAAGACCAAAGAAGATAAATTGGGAGTGGCTCATTGCTTTGGTTGGCAAGGACATAATGATTTTTTCCCCAACCACAATAACTCATGAAGACTGACTAATCATTAAGACACGAAGTAGTTTGATCTGCATCAATGAACAAAGTGCTCATATCAACCAATCTTGGATTCTTGAAATATTGAAAGAACTTTTTAAAAAATCTGCAAAATCAAAGATAGAACACTGTGCATAGTCATTTAAGTTGCTCATAGTAGGCACTCAAAAATAATTATTAAAGGAAGGAATAGTGGTGTTCATTGCCAGTTTATATCATAACTATAGCCTAAATAATAAAGTTTTTAAAATAACTAAATGAGTAGCTGAGGTCAGATGTCAGCCCTGGCTCTTTCTTCCTGGCCTCAAGCAACTGAATGTTCGCCTAAGGCAGGGTCCCACCCACTCTGCCATAACTTTCACATTTGTCAGACTTTGTGTGCTGCAGTTAAAATTCCCAAGTTAGATTCTAAGGAGGACACTCTTTCCTTGACAATTGGCAATGCTAATATTCACTGAACCACAGTTCAGCCGGATCAGGAGAACATTGTACACATGATGGATGCAGCTCCTCTCAGCAGTTCAATGATCAAAGACAATCTTGAGAGACCTGTTTATGGTTTCTCATCCATTCCACATGCAAGAAAAAAAACAAAAAGAAAAAAAATACTACGTAGTCTGTTTACTTCATAAAATTTCTTTAGTGTTTCTCTCTCTCTCTCTCTCTCTGTCTCTCTCTCTCTCTCTCTCTCTCTTGGTTTTTTCTCCTTTGGTTCTAATTCCTCTTTTACAACATGACTAATATGGAAATATGTTAAACAAGATTGTATATGTACAATTTTTACCAGATTGTTTGCTGCCTTGGGGAGGGGGCAGAGAAGGGAGGGTGGTAGAAAAATGTGGAACTCATAAACTTGCAAATGAATGAGTGCTGAAAACTACCTTTGCATGTAATTGGAAAAAAATAAAAGAAAATAAAGAGAAAAAGAAAAAGAAAGAAAAAGAAGCACTGCTCAGGTTCTTACCCCAACACAGCCATCTGGGTCACCTCTCCAATCCTTACTTGAGTGGGTCTGAATTGGGAGCAGGGGTATAATACATTCTACCCTCCTGAGTCATGAGTAATAAACCTTTACTTCCAAACCCCTCAATGTTCACTGTGTCCTCCCAATCTGAACTCCCACTTAACATTCAAAGATTTTTTTAATACTGTTTTTTTTCCCGAACCGCCTCCAAACTCACCTTATCTTCCCTGATCTCCCCAAAGTAAATGTATGATAGAATTGTGAAGCAAGAAACAACATGATCATGTGTCCCAAGAACTCACATCTCTTTAGTGATAGAATTAGGATAACAACTCAGATCTTCTGCTTTCTGGGTTGGTACACCCTATTTTTTTATATCACAATTCAAGTCAATAAAACATTTTAGCACAGAAATTAGAAGCCAAAGTTGTTTTTTTTCTCCCCAACTTCTCCTTTAAAAATGGTAGCACAGGGGGCAGCTAGGTGGTGCAGTGGATAGAGCACCAGCCCTGGAGTCAGGAGGACCTGAGTTCAAATTCAGCCTCAGACACTTAATAATTACCTAGCTGTGTGGCCTTGGGCAAGTCACTTAACCCCACTGCCTTGCAAAAACCTAAAAAAATGTTTAAAATTATAGCACAGAAAAATAATTATTATTTTTATAACAGACATTTATATAGTGCCTAGTATGTGCCAGACAGCATGCTGAGTATTTTATAAATATTATCTTAATTTTATCCTACAGCAATCCTGGGAGATTTGTTGTCTTTTCAGTCATGTCTGACTCTCCATGATTTCATTTAGGGTTTTCTTGGGAAAGACATTGAAATGGTTTGCTATTTCCTTCTCTAGCTCCTCATTTTACAGATGATGAAATTGTGGCAAAGAGGGTTAATATAACTAGTCATATAACTAGTGTCTAAAGTCTTTCCTTACTCCAGGTCAGGCATTCAACCTACAGTATCACTTAGTTCCCCCAGCCCTGGGAGGTAGATGCAGCTATTATTATTCCCATTTTTCAGATGAGGAAACTGAGGCAAACAGAGGTTAAGCAGTTTCCAGGGTCACACAACCAGAGTCTCAGGTCAGATTTGAACTCAAATCTTCCTGATTCAAGGTCTGATATTTTCTCACTTCCAGACCTGGCTTTCTATTCATTGTACTGTAGAGTCAGAGATTTAGAGTAAGCAGGGGTTGAATCCAAATTCAGGTCACTTTTGATTCTATCACATAACTTCTCAAATTATATCCTTCCTCCTTATTGAGGCTTTTTTTTTTGTCCTTCCTTCTTGAAGACTGAGACATCAGGGAGGTGATGCCATGACACACACACATAAATTGGATTTGAGTGGGGGGGGTGCTCTGCTAAGTCACCAGCCTTACTTTCTACTCTGGAATCATCTGGGTTCAGTGGTCAGATATAGATCAGAATGACAGGAGATGACTAGATGCAAGACAATCAGGGGTTAGTGACTTGTCCAAGGTCACACAACTAGTAAGTGTCAAGTGTCTAAGGTCACATTTGAATTCAGGTCCTTTTCACTTCAGGGTTGGTGCTCTATCCACTGTACCACCTAGCTCCCTTCCTCTTTATTACTTGACTTTACAGAGGCTTAGAAATCTCACAACTTCAACAATTGAGATCATAAAGATATATCTCTCATACAGCTCAAAGAAGAATTATTCTATGAACTATTAAGTTATTCTATCAACCAAAAGCAGCATCAATTTAGAAAGGACCATAGAGACCATCCTATTTCAAGATAATGAATCTGAAGTTTAGAGGCATTGTGATTTACCTAAGATTTTTATAGGGAATAGGTGGCAAAACTGGTATTTTTCATTTCAGTTGCCAAACCCCCAAATCCACTGCTACCACTATATAATCAAACATCTTTCTTGGAAAAACAAGATGTAAATAGTCATTCAGAGAAGAGACTTGCAAAACTATAAATGTTTTATAATATTGGATCTATTTCAATAGGAATAAAATGTTTAACTTTCTACAGAGAGAAAACCATCTTCTCTATTTTTTGATGAGTCAGATACTTCTTCAGAAAGCTTAGGTTTTTCTTATTTGTCAGCATACCTTCACAGACAAGGGGAAAGAGAAAAGGATGGGGGGAGAGAAATGATTTCTCTCTTTGATTACTATTTTAACCAAATTCTATTCAGAAACATATAAGATATCTTGGCAAAAGTACTATAAAAATATGTACATATATAGGGATTCTTAACCTTAACCCCTTTGGCAATCTTGATCCCTTCTCCAAATACTCTCTTTTTAAAGGGGGAAAAAAAAACAAGTTCTTGCCCAATCCCTTTACTATCACATTCTTAAATCTTTATGTTCTTTATACCCCATGTCCTGATAAGTCCCCCTAATCTAAACAGTGCTATACATAGGAAAACAGACTCAGAGACTTCAAGGGACCTATTTAATAAGTAGTCGAATTAGGACTGTCACTCACTCTCACATTTTCATAGCACTTAAAATTTTTTTAATTTATTTTTTTTAAGTTTAAAAAGTTTTCCTCTTAACAGTCCCATGAGGTAGGAAGTATTTTACAATAAACATTTTATAAGCAAGGAAGTTGAGTCACAGAGAGGATGAGTCTTTTCTGGTCCCATAGCCAACATTTATCATTGGTCAGCATTTCTAGATCATCTCAGTACTCTTGTAAAAACAATGTCCAGCATCATATTGGTCCAGCAAGAGATATAAAAAACTAAATAATATGGTGCTTACCTTTGTTGAACTTAAAATCTAATAGAGATAAGTTGATGATGATGATAATAATGATACTGATAACAATAACTAGCATTTATATCACACTTTAAGATTTACAAGATACTTTTGTGGCTTTTGTTCAATCATTCCAGCATGTCTAACTTTTCATGACTCCTAGGATCACAGGACACCAGACTCATGTATCTTCCACTATCTCTCAAAGAATGTCCAAGTTTGTGTTTGTTGTTTCCATGATACTAACCATCTCATCCATTGCCATCCCAACATGAGAGTCTTTTCCAATGAATCCCACCCTTCCAGTTTGTTTATTTATTTATTTATTAGTATGTTTACAAAACCACATATATAGACATATTTATGTATATACATATATATTCATATAAGAAATGCATACATAAAATGTGTGCATGTGTATATGGGGCAACTATGTGTCTCAGTGGAAAGAGAGCAGGGTTTGGAGTCAGAAAGATCTGAGTTCAAATTTGACTTAAGATACTTAGCAGCCATGTGACCCTGGACAAGTCACATTACCTTGTTTCCCTCAGTTTCCTTATCTATAAAATAATCTAGAGAAGAAAATGGCAAACTGCTCCAATATTTTTCCCATGAAAACTCCAAATGGGGTCACAAAGAGTGAGACATAATTGAAACAAGTGAACCACAACTGTATAGGAGCCAATATTGTATTTTATATATATATATATATATATATATATATATATATATATATATATATATATATATATAATACAAAGCCAAACATTAACTATGTAACCCTGGGCATTTAACCTTTCATTGCCCCTGGGAAATTTTCTATGATGGTTTGTAGTAGAGTGTTGGCTGATATTCACTGCTGGAGATAGTTCAATTAAATTAATGAATTCAGCAGTCCAGTCCAAATATTTATGTGCATATGAAGTAGTTAGATAAAAATAGAGAGAAACAGAGACAGTCACAAATAGATTAGATAGATAAGTAAAAAGCTAAATAATAGATTAGATAGAAAGAAATGGAGACAGATTATATAGATAGAAACAGAAATAGGGATAGAATAAATTAGATTAGATTAGATAGGTTAGACAGAAAGAAGTGAGACAAATTGGGTATAGATAGATGACAGATAAGATAGAAAGAACTGGAGACAGAGAAAGAAATGATAGAAAGATAGAAAAAGAAAGAAAGAAAGGTAGATAGATAGATTAGATGGGTGAGAGAGAAAGAACTGTAGACAGAAAGATTAAATAGAAATGGAGACAGGGATAGATAGTGATATATTCAGGATTTTCAACATTCTTTATATGTGTTATTTCATTTGATCTTTCACACAACTCTTTGAAGTATGTTGTTCTGAGCTGGACCTGACTCCATAGGTTCCCTGTAAATTTAGGTTTGCTACTGGAATAAAATAATACAACAATTAACAAAAGGAAATTTATTTAGCTATAGCAAAAGATATTCAACAATAGGCCCTAAGAGGCCCTTGAATTGATTTTGCTCTCATCTCAATCTCCCAACCAACCCCTGAGGACTCCTCTAGCAACTTAAATTCTTTGTATATATAGAGAGAGAATGGCATGAAATCTGAAGTCCCAAGTCCCCAAAACCAACTAAGTCTAAAGGAATGTCCAAAAAATTTTCTAAGGGAAAAAACCAACCTAATCTGCATGGGGGAGGAGTTAAGATAATGTTCCTATTGCATAGGTTCTACAGGTATTTTTATCTCCATTTTAAAGCTGAGGAAACTGAAGCTCAGAGTTGGGATTCAGGGTAACACAGCCAGGAAATGTCAAGGGCATGACTGAAACTGTGGTTTATCCAGCCTCAAAGTACTAAGTCCTTTTCCATATAATACAAGGCATCTTTGAATAGTATTCTTTTTGTGTGGTTTGGTTTAACTTTGCTTTTTATTCATGAATGTTATATGCTATCCTTCCTACTGAGATGACAACATTCAATCCTCCCTAGAGAAATGTTCCTTTAAACAGAAGATGATAGAGTTGACATAGATATTCATATGCTTATGTCCTTTTTACTTATATCTTTGGTTTTTACATCTCATTCATTTCTGATTATATCCCTTTCATTCCCCTACCCAATGTGCCATTCAATGTAGCAAGAATTATAAATTAAAAAGAAAAGGAATAGGAGTGTAAGCCTCTAATCCCTCCAATGGGCAGACTGAAAGTGATGGATCTTTTACTTTTTGGAGTTCTGAGCAGCAATAGGCTAAACCACTTGGATGACCATACTAAATTCAGCATTTAATAGGATGAAACCCTGGGAATGGGAGAGAAAGATGCAACACATTTACCTGCTTCAGGTCAGAAATGGAGCAGTACAAGTTCTATAACAATTAGTGTGAGAGGGGAGGCTAGGTGGCATAGTGGATAGAGTACCAGCCCTGGAGTCAGGAGTACCTGAGTTCAAATTAGGCCTCAGACACTTAATAATTACCTAGCTCTGTGGCCTTGGGCAAGCCACCTAACGCTATTGCCTTGCAAAAACCTAAAAACAAAAAAACAAACTAGTGTGAGATCAAGGCTATAGGTAATTTTCGTTTCCATTTCCAACACAAGGGTGATGGGGGGAAACATTTTTAGAATAAAATGAAGTGAGGGCATCTAGGTGGCACAGTGATTAGGTCACTGGCCATGGAGTCAAGAGAATCCGAGTTCAAATCTTACCTCTGATACTTGATACTGACTGAGTTCATGACCTTGGGCAAGTCATCTAATCCCATTGCCTCATAAAAAATTAAAAAAAAATAAAGAGAAAGAAAGGGAGAAAGGAGAAAGAAGTTAAAGCTTAATTATGTCTGAAAGTATATGCAATAGTAGATACTCACAGTCTTCTACCTTCAAAAAGAAAGAAAAATAATGTGTTGGGAGAGAGGTACAATTTCTCAATTCTTTTGTGGGCCAGAAGCTCTAAGTAACATTTTTATCCTTCTGTAGGGGGAAGAGAGATGATTTTTTAACCTTTCTTTTTCTATTCTTCTCAGCTGTTCCTCTTCCTCTATTCTTCCTTTTTCTCCTTTCAAAAATCTGAAACAATAAGAGGGAGGAAGTTAAAGTTGCCTTTGACTCTGGAGACAGGTGGAGGGAATCCATCTCAAAAGTACTGCTGAACTATTTATTGATGGAGCTGCGAAGTGGTCTGACCAGAAATTTTTCACACTTTGATTCAACAGTATTACTACTGGGTCTGTTCTCCCAAGAGATCATGGGAAAAGGGAACGAAAACATTTAGAGCAACCCTTTTCGTGGTGGCAAAGAATTGAACACTAAAAATGATGCTCATCATTTGGGGAATGACTGAACAAGTTGTGGTATATGATTGTGAAAGGGCATTATTGTGCTATAAGAAATGATGAAGAGGATGGTTTCAGAAAAATATGAGGTGATACAAAGTGAAGTGAGGGAACTAAAACACTATACACAGTAATAGCTATATGATAAGAACAATCAACTGTGAAAAACTTAGCTACTTTAATCAATATAATGCTCAATGACAATTCCAAGAAATTGGATGAAAAACACTATCTTGAGAGAGAATTGATAAACTCGGAGTAGATTGAAGCATATTTTTTCACTTTATTTTTCTTGCTTTTTTTGCAACACTATTTATATGGAAATATTATGCATGACTTCATATGTATAATAGTTACTCTATTGATAGCCCTCTCAATAGGTGAGTGTGAGACTGGAGGAAAGGAAAGAATTTGAAACTCAAAAATTTTAAATGAATGTTAAAAAAAATATTGCTGAAAATCTTCAATATGATAAAAAAATGCCACATAACCAAAGAATTTCACTATATTTTAATCTGAACTGCAGAACTTTAAGAGTATCTGGGGTTTTTTTTGGGGGGGAGGGATTCAGACTTTTTATATTTGACTCACAAATACCACAGTTTACATTGACAATGTTAATTCTGAAAAGTCAAATAGGAACTTTTAAATTATAGAAATCTTTTCCCACAGTTTGGATCTGAAATATTTTATTATAGTTGAAAACTTAATTTTATGAAAACTTTCATCTTCATGTTCTATACACAAAAAATAGTTAATAAACATTTAATAAATGGATGAAATAAAATAAAATAAAAATGATCTTTTGAAGACTGGTACATATGTAGCATGAGTGTGACTCAAAGGGAGGCAGAACCTCTTCTTCCCCCTCCTCACTCTTCTTTAAAGGAGACAATTTTCTGCTAGGTGGGAAAGCAGTTAGGCAAAAGCTTGGGTATTCTTTTTCTTCAGAGAAAGAACATATAAGACTAGAGTTATATCTATCTGTTCCCTTAAAATTATTAACTTCAGTATGTAATTATTTGGTTCTACTGTAACTCGGGTTGTAATTTTTTTAATTAAGGAAAGGAAAAGTCCAAACTTTATATTCAAGACTTGATTCCCTTCCTACCAAATACCAATATCACAATGAATACAAAAAAATAATTATCAGAGAAATCTATTTATCCAATT
This sequence comes from Macrotis lagotis, assembly GCF_037893015.1. Lineage (NCBI taxonomy): Eukaryota > Metazoa > Chordata > Mammalia > Peramelemorphia > Peramelidae > Macrotis > Macrotis lagotis. The sequence goes on from NC_133666.1 coordinate 172,840,497, forward strand.
CTATAGGAAATCAAAATCAGAGAAAAATACATAGGAAAATATATTCCAGATAATATATAGCAGACAGTCCCTGTCCTTAAGGAATTTATAAACTAATAAGGGAGGCAATATGCAAATAAATATATCCAAAGCAAACTATATAAAGGATAAATAGAAAATAATTAAAAGAGGGAATGCACTGAAATTAGGGTAGATTGGAGATGGTGTGATTTTTAGTTGAGACTTGACAAGGAGGTGAGAGTGGAAGAGCTACTAGAATTTTGATTACAATATATAAATAATTATAAACAATTAGCATGCACCTCAAAGGAAAAGAGGTTATTGAGTGTTGGAAGAAGAGGGAAAACCTGGAAGAAGCAATAGATAAGAGAATGTCTTCACTTCAAGCAAGACTGTCCCACTTAAATCCAATTTATGCATGAGTCAAAGTCTCTCATACCATTTTACCCTTTTTTACTTACCTCAAAATCCTGTGACAAAGGGAAAGTGATGAAGGATCAAGTGTGGGTAGATACACCGAGAGCAGTTATAACCGTGCATAGCAGTGCTCTGGGCCAGTCCATGTTCTGGTGTCAGATGCCTCTCCTAACCACGTTAAGTTATCATATTGGAAAAATATCTCATCCAACTTTTTTTTGTTTTTGGAGTTTTAAAATTGTTTAAACTCATTTGTTTTTTGCTCTTCTATTCAATAATTCAATTTAAAGTATTATTTTAAAACTATTGGAAAGCAAAGATAGGAGAGTTTGGTTATAGTGTTTCCTTTACTCTGTCATTTTAACTCTGCCCCTGAAAGTTCAATTGGTTTCCTTTGCTACCTAATATATTTCACTTTATGCATTATTTAAACATTATTCTGAGAATAGATCTATAGGTTTCACAAGACTGTCAAAGGAATTTGAGATCCCCTAAAGCTTAAAGATCCCTTCTCTAATTCATTCCATGCCACTTGATTATTTCCTTCCTGAAGTTTATTTCACTTCAGAATGCCTTGATATCATGTGCCTTTTTTCTTGGACAACACTATATGCTCAATAGCTACCAATAACCACAATCAAAAATATTTTGGCAAAGATGAGTAGTTTTAGAGAGACTTCTGGCATTATGCCCATCTACTTGTTTGTGTGGCTTCAGGTAGTTTGGTGGCAGTAGTTCTTTAGTCTGTAACAGAAACTACCCAACTTCAAAAAAAATAAGTTATAATGAGTTCTGAACTTGTAGCCAGAGGCAAATGTGTTTAAAAATGGTTTTTCCCTGTTCAATTTTTTTGCAAACATTTACTGTCCTCAGAAATTCAGTAACTTAGGTGCCTAATATTACCAAAACTCCATACAAAAATAGAAATTGATACCAGAAATTCTCTAATGATTATGAAGAGTAAAAGGTTCATCTTACTAGAGGAAAAAGTAGTTTTTCCAAATGAAAGAATCTCAGAGTTGGAGGGGCCCTCAAACATGAAATCAGTACAGCCATATTTGAATAAAAATCACCTTTATGACAAATGGGTCCTATGCAGCCTCTATAATCACCATCATTTCAAAACAGAAAAATGTTGTCAAGCACTCAAGCTTAAGAAACCTGTCTTCAAAGTCAGATTGGAAAGGCTAGTAATATTTATGGCAGTAGACAAATATATGAAATAGAATATGTGGACCAGAAAGAACTAACATAGCTTTATCACTATCTGCAAAAGAAGCTGATATATATATGTACCTTTATGGAGGTAGGAGGATGTTCATGGTTTCCTCTGTCCACAGCCTACCAAGGAAAAAGCAGACAAGATCCAGGAGTTTTGCTATAGCACAATCTCTGTTTCACCTGTCTCAAAGAGAGGTATCAGTCTAGCACTGAAATATCTGTAGTAAAGGAGGTCAAGGCAATTAAGAGACCAATAGAGCAGTAGGCCAGGAGGCAGGTGGATTCTTGAGTTCAGATCCAGTCCCAAACACTTACTAGCTATGTAGCCCTGACTGCCTCACATCTAAAACCCTCTCTAATCATCCTGATTCATATCTGGCCACTGAACCCAAATGACTCCAGAGGAGAAAACAAAGCTGGTGACCTAGCCCTGCACTCCCTCACTCAAATCCAGTTCAAGTGCATTGTCATGTTATCATATTCCTGATGTCATGGTTTTCTTCCAAAAGGAAGGATGAACAACTTCAATAACAGCATTTATTCTCACCAAATTAGCTTCAAATGCTGGTTAAACAAAAGATAATTATAAGTAACAAGTAAATATATTAAAGTAAGCAGTAAACAAATCAGTGAATTTAAACAGATTAATTAAATTAATTAACAGAATAATGTGAGAACACAAGAGTAAATGATTTCTTTTACTAGGAGAGAGATAAGATCTTAACTCAACCAAAGAGATAGAATGATCTCACTGTGGGGCAAGGGGAGAGCCTTCTCTTGGTCTCTAAAATTTTAGGCATTGGAAAAGGGACATATTGGGAGCTGGATTCCCCACTTATCTGTGGTTCATGCCATGATATATCTTCAGTATTGCTATTCTAAAGTCTCTCTATGTATTTCTTTTTCTTTTTTGTCTTTCTCTGTCTCTGTGTCTGTCTTTTTCTGTCTTTCCAACTCTCTATCTCTGTTTCTGTCTGACTGTCTGTATTTGAAGTCTCTTCTCCATTTCTGCAGATCTTCAGCAACATGGACTCAAAGATTGGTGAGTCAAGAGTCACATTTGCCTCAATGTATGAGACTGTCTGTCACTTAGGAAACAAACCCAGTCTATTCCATAAACAGAGAGGAAACTATGTTGGAGAACATTTAGAGAACACTTAGGATCCAATTGACAATTAGCTGAATGAACTGGAGTGCTTAGGTTAGAGAAAACTTAGAGAGGATATAATAGCTGTTGTTAAGTATTTAAAAGGTCATCCTTCTGCTTGGCTTTAGAGGGCAGAACTAGGAACAATAAGTCAATGCTGAAAGAAAAAGAAACATATATGAGCTTCATTTACAGTAAATTGATGAACAGAGAATTATCCAAATATGTAATGAGCTGCTATGACAAGTGATAGGTTTCTACTGGAGGTCTTCATGCAAAAGCTAAAATGTCACTTAATGGGTTTATTGTAGATGATCTTGTTTGGATACAGACTAGCCCAAGTGACCTATGATATGTCTTCAGCTCAGATTCTGTGTACTTATAGGTTTTGAAATTATTTCAACCATCATTCACTTAAAAGAAAGTTGAAAATTAGTAACATTTATTTCTCATGTTCAATAAGCAAGTACAGAAATGTAGTTTGAATTTGGATCACTGCATGAAATCTATTGTCCCAGAAAATAAGAATGAAAAAATGCATAGCTCATTGAAATTTGTAAAACTCTGATTTTTGCAATTCAAATCTCTCAATCAATAAACATTTATGAGGTGCCACTGTGGCCAAGTGAGGTAGCTAGATGATACAGTGGACAAATGACAGGACCTGAAGTCAGAAAGACCAGAGTTCAAATGTGACCTCAAACACTTACTAGCTGTTTGATTCTGGACAAGTCAGTTAACCCCTGCCTCAAATAAGAGAAGGAAATGACAAACCACTCCAGGATCTTTGTCAAGAAGATTGCAAGGACAGTAGGTCCACAGAGTCTTAAAGAGACAGGTACAACTGAACAACAATAATGTGCTGAGGTAGATGAGGATAGAAATGGAGAAAAAGACCATTCCTTGCCCACCAGGAGTTCACAATCTAATAGGGAAGACAAGCCGTAAACAGGAAATAATTAACAGAGGGAAGGCATTGGAATTAAGAGGGGTTGGGAAAGGTTTCCTGCAAAAGATTAAATTTTAATTGGGACTTAAAAGGAGCCAGGAAAGTCAGTGGACTGAGGAGGAAAATACAAACCCTCCATACTCAAATCTAATCAAATCTGAATAATCTCTATAGATTAGCAAAGGAGTGAGAATGAGTTAAACTAAATCCCTTAAGAGTCTGACATCAGATCTATTCAAGCAAGGTCCTTTTCTCAAAACCTAATTTACAAATGAAGAGCCAGATTCCAGGAATTTCTAAAGATTCCAGAGAGAATGGTCTGGAATCCTAGGGAAGAAACACATAACCTTCATTTAATTTTTTTTTATTTTTCTTAATTCCTGTGTTATGAACATAAGAAATATTCACAAATATAAACATTTCTATATATCAGTTTGTCATTTGTCCTCATTCTCAAAGAAGACCATGAAACCAGGGAGGTGATGCCATGGCAGGGATGTGAATTGGATTTGAGGGGATGCTGTGCTAAGTTACCAAACTCACTTTCTCGTCTGGAACCAAATATGAATCAGGACAACTGAAGATGGCCCTGGATGCAAGGCAATCAAGGTTAAGTGATTTTCCCAAGGTCATACAGCTAGTAAGTACAAAGTATCTGAAGTTGGATTTGAACTTGGGTCGTCCTGATTCCAAGGCCAGTGTCCTACCCACTACACCACCTAACTATCCTTCAAAATGACTCTTTTATTTTCTTCTGTGTATTTTATATTGGTTGATTGTTTACAGTTGTGTCTGACCTCTTCATGATCCCATTTGGTGTTTTCTTGGAAGAGATACTAGAGTGGATTGCCATGTCCTTCTCCAGTTCATTTTACAGATGAGGAAATTGAGGCAAACAGGTTAAGTGGCTTGCCCAGAGTTAACATAGAGAAGTGTCTGAGGCAGGATTTGAACTCAACCATCTGCCTATAAATTATGTAACTTGCCATATACTTGTCATACAAAGATTTCCTGATACAAGCAATGGATCTGAAAGATTTCTGAACAATACCTGAAAGATATTCCAAATGAAGGCTATTTCAGTTCAAATGATGGGAAAGGACTGAATCCAGCAGCAAACCCTTTGAAGTCTTGAAATTTAGAGAGTCTCCTATGGTACAAACTCATCCTCCACAAATATAGTGACACTGCTTTTCAGCCTTGGTCCTTTACTGGTTTAAGATTAAATAAGGAATTATAATTCTGATGATTATTTTTAGCCCAGAGTATTAAAAAAAACACATGTAAACTCTATACCAACATAAGATTGAAAAGAATACAGGATTTTGACATAAATGCCATTAAGCCATTAAGAGAACAAGGAATAGTCTGTTTGCCAGATCTATGAAGAAGGGAGGAATCTAAGACCAAACTAGAGATAGGGAATATTATAAATTGCAAATCCATACTATGGGAATGGTGTAAAGACTAGCAAACTGCTTTCAGGGGGGCGGGGGAGGAGGGAAGTGAGATTGGGGGAAAAGTTGTAAAATTCAAAATAAATAAAACCTTTCTAAAATTAAGAAAATGGATAATTTTGACAACATTAAATTAGAAAAATTTTACGCAAATAAAACCAATGCAACCAAAATTAAAAGGAACACAGAAAGCTGGGGAAATAACTTTTATAGTGTTTCTGCTAAAGGAATCATTTCTAAAATGAGTCAAATTTGCAAAAATACAAAAATACAAGCCATTCTCCAATTGATAAATGGTCCAAAGATAGAAATAGTCAGTTTTCAGAAAAAGAAATCAAAGCTATCTATGCTTTGATATGAAACAATGATCCAAATCATTATTGATTAGAAAAATGCAAATTAAACCAATTCCGACATACCACCTTACATTTATTAGATTGTCTAAAATGGCAAAAAAGGAAAAAGATCAATGTTGGAGAGAACATGGGAAAATTGGGATACTAATGTATTGTTGGTAGAGTTGTGAACTGATCCAACCATTCTGGAGAGCAATTTGCTACTATGTTCAAAGGACAATAAAACAGTGCATACCCTCTGATCCAGCAATACCACTACTTGATTTATATAACAAAGAGATCATAAAAGGGGGAAAGATCCATGTGTTCACAAATATTTTCTTTTTTTAGTAGCAAAGAATTGAAAATTGAGAGGGTGTCCATCAATTGTAAAATGACTTAACAAATTATGGTATATGAATATGATAGAGTACTATTGTTGTGTAAGAAATCATGAGCAGTCAGAATTCATAAAAGCCTGGAAAAACTTGTATGAACTGATTGTGAGTGAAATGAGCAGAACCAGAAGAACATTGTACACATGAACAGCAACATTGTAAAATGAGCAACTATGATGGATACAGTTTTTCTCAGCAGTTCTGTGATCAAAGGTCCCTGAGGGACCTATTGTAGAAAGTGATGTCCACATTCAGAGAAAAAGGCAAAGCAAAGCATACTATGTTCATTTCTTTTATATTTTTTCTTTCTTTTTTCATAGCTTTTCCTCCTTAGTTCTAATCCTTGAGAGACCTGTTTATGGTTTCTCATCCATTCCACATGCAAGAAAAAAAAACAAAAAGAAAAAAAATACTACGTAGTCTGTTTACTTCATAAAATTTCTTTAGTGTTTCTCTCTCTCTCTCTCTCTCTCTGTCTCTCTCTCTCTCTCTCTCTCTCTCTTGGTTTTTTCTCCTTTGGTTCTAATTCCTCTTTTACAACATGACTAATATGGAAATATGTTAAACAAGATTGTATAATGTACAATTTTTACCAGATTGTTTGCTGCCTTGGGGAGGGGGCAGAGAAGGGAGGGTGGTAGAAAAATGTGGAACTCATAAACTTGCAAATGAATGAGTGCTGAAAACTACCTTTGCATGTAATTGGAAAAAAATAAAAGAAAATAAAGAGAAAAAGAAAAAGAAAGAAAAAGAAGCACTGCTCAGGTCTTACCCCAACACAGCCATCTGGGTCACCTCTCCAATCCTTACTTGAGTGGGTCTGAATTGGGAGCAGGGGTATAATACATTCTACCCTCCTGAGTCATGAGTAATAAACCTTTACTTCCAAACCCCTCAATGTTCACTGTGTCCTCCCAATCTGAACTCCCACTTAACATTCAAAGATTTTTTTAATACTGTTTTTTTTCCCGAACCGCCTCCAAACTCACCTTATCTTCCCTGATCTCCCCAAAGTAAATGTATGATAGAATTGTGAAGCAAGAAACAACATGATCATGTGTCCCAAGAACTCACATCTCTTTAGTGATAGAATTAGGATAACAACTCAGATCTTCTGCTTTCTGGGTTGGTACACCCTATTTTTTTATATCACAATTCAAGTCAATAAAACATTTAGCACAGAAATTAGAAGCCAAAGTTGTTTTTTTTCTCCCCAACTTCTCCTTTAAAAATGGTAGCACAGGGGGCAGCTAGGTGGTGCAGTGGATAGAGCACCAGCCCTGGAGTCAGGAGGACCTGAGTTCAAATTCAGCCTCAGACACTTAATAATTACCTAGACTGTGTGGCCTTGGGCAAGTCACTTAACCCCATTGCCTTGCAAAAACCTAAAAAAATGTTTAAAATTATAGCACAGAAAAATAATTATTATTTTTATAACAGACATTTATATAGTGCCTAGTATGTGCCAGACAGCATGCTGAGTATTTTATAAATATTATCTAATTTTATCCTACAGCAATCCTGGGAGATTTGTTGTCTTTTCAGTCATGTCTGACTCTCCATGATTTCATTTAGGGTTTTCTTGGGAAAGACATTGAAATGGTTTGCTATTTCCTCTCTAGCTCCTCATTTTACAGATGATGAAATTGTGGCAAAGAGGGTTAATATAACTAGTCATATAACTAGTGTCTAAAGTCTTTCCTTACTCCAGGTCAGGGCATTTCAACCTACAGTATCACTTAGTTCCCCAGCCCTGGGAGGTAGATGCAGCTATTATTATTCCCATTTTTCAGATGAGGAAACTGAGGCAAACAGAGGTTAAGCAGTTTCCAGGGTCACACAACCAGAGTCTCAGGTCAGATTTGAACTCAAATCTTCCTGATTCAAGGTCTGATATTTTCTCACTTCCAGACCTGGCTTTCTATTCATTGTACTGTAGAGTCAGAGATTTAGAGTAAGCAGGGGTTGAATCCAAATTCAGGTCACTTTTGATTCTATCACATAACTTCTCAAATTATATCCTTCCTCCTTATTGAGGCTTTTTTTTTTTGTCCTTCCTTCTTGAAGACTGAGACATCAGGGAGGTGATGCCATGACACACACACATAAATTGGATTTGAGTGGGGGGGGTGCTCTGCTAAGTCACCAGCCTTACTTTCTACTCTGGAATCATCTGGGTTCAGTGGTCAGATATAGATCAGAATGACAGGAGATGACTAGATGCAAGACAATCAGGGGTTAGTGACTTGTCCAAGGTCACACAACTAGTAAGTGTCAAGTGTCTAAGGTCACATTTGAATTCAGGTCCTTTTCACTTCAGGGTTGGTGCTCTATCCACTGTACCACCTAGCTCCCTTCCTCTTTATTACTTGACTTTACAGAGGCTTAGAAATCTCACAACTTCAACAATTGAGATCATAAAGATATATCTCTCATACAGCTCAAAGAAGAATTATTCTATGAACTATTAAGTTATTCTATCAACCAAAAGCAGCATCAATTTAGAAAGGACCATAGAGACCATCCTATTTCAAGATAATGAATCTGAAGTTTAGAGGCATTGTGATTTACCTAAGATTTTTATAGGGAATAGGTGGCAAAACTGGTATTTTTCATTTCAGTTGCCAAACCCCCAAATCCACTGCTACCACTATATAATCAAACATCTTTCTTGGAAAAACAAGATGTAAATAGTCATTCAGAGAAGAGACTTGCAAAACTATAAATGTTTTATAATATTGGATCTATTTCAATAGGAATAAAATGTTTAACTTTCTACAGAGAGAAAACCATCTTCTCTATTTTTTGATGAGTCAGATACTTCTTCAGAAAGCTTAGGTTTTTCTTTATTTGTCAGCATACCTTCACAGACAAGGGGAAAGAGAAAAGGATGGGGGAGAGAAATGATTTCTCTCTTTGATTACTATTTTAACCAAATTCTATTCAGAAACATATAAGATATCTTGGCAAAAGTACTATAAAAATATGTACATATATAGGGATTCTTAACCTTAACCCCTTTGGCAATCTTGATCCCTTCTCCAAATACTCTCTTTTTAAAGGGGGAAAAAAAAACAAGTTCTTGCCCAATCCCTTTACTATCACATTCTTAAATCTTTATGTTCTTTATACCCCATGTCCTGATAAGTCCCCCTAATCTAAACAGTGCTATACATAGGAAAACAGACTCAGAGACTTCAAGGGACCTATTTAATAAGTAGTCGAATTAGGACTGTCACTCACTCTCACATTTTCATAGCACTTAAAATTTTTTTAATTTATTTTTTTTAAGTTTAAAAAGTTTTCCTCTTAACAGTCCCATGAGGTAGGAAGTATTTTACAATAAAACATTTTATAAGCAAGGAAGTTGAGTCACAGAGAGGATGAGTCTTTTCTGGTCCCATAGCCAACATTTATCATTGGTCAGCATTTCTAGATCATCTCAGTACTCTTGTAAAAACAATGTCCAGCATCATATTGGTCCAGCAAGAGATATAAAAAACTAAATAATATGGTGCTTACCTTTGTTGAACTTAAAATCTAATAGAGATAAGTGATGATGATGATAATAATGATACTGATAACAATAACTAGCATTTATATCACACTTTAAGATTTACAAGATACTTTTGTGGCTTTTGTTCAATCATTCCAGCATGTCTAACTTTTCATGACTCCTAGGATCACAGGACACCAGACTCATGTATCTTCCACTATCTCTCAAAGAATGTCCAAGTTTGTGTTTGTTGTTTCCATGATACTAACCATCTCATCCATTGCCATCCCAACATGAGAGTCTTTTCCAATGAAATCCCACCCTTCCAGTTTGTTTATTTATTTATTTATTAGTATGTTTACAAAACCACATATATAGACATATTTATGTATATACATATATTTCATATAAGAAATGCATACATAAAATGTGTGCATGTGTATATGGGGCAACTATGTGTCTCAGTGGAAAGAGAGCAGGGTTTGGAGTCAGAAAGATCTGAGTTCAAATTTGACTTAAGATACTTAGCAGCCATGTGACCCTGGACAAGTCACATTACCTTGTTTCCTCAGTTTCCTTATCTATAAAATAATCTAGAGAAGAAAATGGCAAACTGCTCCAATATTTTTCCCATGAAAACTCCAAATGGGGTCACAAAGAGTGAGACATAATTGAAACAAGTGAACCACAACTGTATAGGAGCCAATATTGTATTTTATATATATATATATATATATATATATATATATATATATATATATATATATAATACAAAGCCAAACATTAACTATGTAACCCTGGGCATTTAACCTTTCATTGCCCCTGGGAAATTTTCTATGATGGTTTGTAGTAGAGTGTTGGCTGATATTCACTGCTGGAGATAGTTCAATTAAATTAATGAATTCAGCAGTCCAGTCCAAATATTTATGTGCATATGAAGTAGTTAGATAAAAATAGAGAGAAACAGAGACAGTCACAAATAGATTAGATAGATAAGTAAAAAGCTAAATAATAGATTAGATAGAAAGAAATGGAGACAGATTATATAGATAGAAACAGAAATAGGGATAGAATAAATTAGATTAGATTAGATAGGTTAGACAGAAAGAAGTGAGACAAATTGGGTATAGATAGATGACAGATAAGATAGAAAGAACTGGAGACAGAGAAAGAAATGATAGAAAGATAGAAAAAGAAAGAAAGAAAGGTAGATAGATAGATTAGATGGGTGAGAGAGAAAGAACTGTAGACAGAAAGATTAAATAGAAATGGAGACAGGGATAGATAGTGATATATTCAGGATTTTCAACATTCTTTATATGTGTTATTTCATTTGATCTTTCACACAACTCTTTGAAGTATGTTGTTCTGAGCTGGACCTGACTCCATAGGTTCCCTGTAAATTTAGGTTTGCTACTGGAATAAAATAATACAACAATTAACAAAAGGAAATTTATTTAGCTATAGCAAAAGATATTCAACAATAGGCCCTAAGAGGCCCTTGAATTGATTTTGCTCTCATCTCAATCTCCCAACCAACCCCTGAGGACTCCTCTAGCAACTTAAATTCTTTGTATATATAGAGAGAGAATGGCATGAAATCTGAAGTCCCAAGTCCCCAAAACCAACTAAGTCTAAAGGAATGTCCAAAAAATTTTCTAAGGGAAAAAACCAACCTAATCTGCATGGGGGAGGAGTTAAGATAATGTTCCTATTGCATAGGTTCTACAGGTATTTTTATCTCCATTTTAAAGCTGAGGAAACTGAAGCTCAGAGTTGGGATTCAGGGTAACACAGCCAGGAAATGTCAAGGCATGACTGAAACTGTGGGTTTATCCAGCCTCAAAGTACTAAGTCCTTTTCCATATAATACAAGGCATCTTTGAATAGTATTCTTTTTGTGTGGTTTGTTTAACTTTGCTTTTATTCATGAATGTTATATGCTATCCTTCCTACTGAGATGACAACATTCAATCCTCCCTAGAGAAATGTTCCTTTAAACAGAAGATGATAGAGTTGACATAGATATTCATATGCTTATGTCCTTTTTACTTATATCTTTGGTTTTACATCTCATTCATTTCTGATTATATCCCTTTCATTCCCCTACCCAATGTGCCATTCAATGTAGCAAGAATTATAAATTAAAAAGAAAAGGAATAGGAGTGTAAGCCTCTAATCCCTCCAATGGGCAGACTGAAAGTGATGGATCTTTTACTTTTGGAGTTCTGAGCAGCAATAGGCTAAACCACTTGGATGACCATACTAAATTCAGCATTTAATAGGATGAAACCCTGGGAATGGGAGAGAAAGATGCAACACATTTACCTGCTTCAGGTCAGAAATGGAGCAGTACAAGTTCTATAACAATTAGTGTGAGAGGGGAGGCTAGTGGCATAGTGGATAGAGTACCAGCCCTGGAGTCAGGAGTACCTGAGTTCAAATTAGGCCTCAGACACTTAATAATTACCTAGCTCTGTGGCCTTGGGCAAGCCACCTAACGCTATTGCCTTGCAAAAACCTAAAAACAAAAAAACAAACTAGTGTGAGATCAAGGCTATAGGTAATTTTCGTTTCCATTTCAACACAAGGGTGATGGGGGGAAACATTTTTAGAATAAAATGGAAGTGAGGGCATCTAGGTGGCACAGTGATTAGGTCACTGGCCATGGAGTCAGAGAATCCGAGTTCAAATCTTACCTCTGATACTTGATACTGACTGAGTTCATGACCTTGGGCAAGTCATCTAATCCCATTGCCTCATAAAAAATTAAAAAAAAATAAAGAGAAAGAAAGGGAGAAAGGAGAAAGAAGTTAAAGCTTAATTATGTCTGAAAGTATATGCAATAGTAGATACTCACAGTCTTCTACCTTCAAAAAGAAAGAAAAATAATGTGTTGGGAGAGAGGTACAATTTCTCAATTCTTTTGTGGGCCAGAAGCTCTAAGTAACATTTTTATCCTTCTGTAGGGGGAAGAGAGATGATTTTTTAACCTTTCTTTTTCTATTCTTCTCAGCTGTTCCTCTTCCTCTATTCTTCCTTTTTCTCCTTTCAAAAATCTGAAACAATAAGAGGGAGGAAAGTTAAAGTTGCCTTTGACTCTGGAGACAGGTGGAGGGAATCCATCTCAAAAGTACTGCTGAACTATTTATTGATGGAGCTGCGAAGTGGTCTGACCAGAAATTTTTCACACTTTGATTCAACAGTATTACTACTGGGTCTGTTCTCCCAAGAGATCATGGGAAAAGGGAACGAAAACATTTAGAGCAACCCTTTTCGTGGTGGCAAAGAATTGAACACTAAAAATGATGCTCATCATTTGGGGAATGACTGAACAAGTTGTGGTATATGATTGTGAAAGGGCATTATTGTGCTATAAGAAATGATGAAGAGGATGGTTTCAGAAAAATATGAGGTGATACAAAGTGAAGTGAGGGAACTAAAACACTATACACAGTAATAGCTATATGATAAGAACAATCAACTGTGAAAAACTTAGCTACTTTAATCAATATAATGCTCAATGACAATTCCAAGAAATTGGATGAAAAACACTATCTTGAGAGAGAATTGATAAACTCGGAGTAGATTGAAGCATATTTTTTCACTTTATTTTTCTTGCTTTTTTTGCAACACTATTTATATGGAAATATTATGCATGACTTCATATGTATAATAGTTACTCTATTGATAGCCCTCTCAATAGGTGAGTGTGAGACTGGAGGAAAGGAAAGAATTTGAAACTCAAAATTTTAATGAATGTTAAAAAAAATATTGCTGAAAATCTTCAATATGATAAAAAAATGCCACATAACCAAAGAATTTCACTATATTTTAATCTGAACTGCAGAACTTTAAGAGTATCTGGGGTTTTTTTGGGGGGGAGGGATTCAGACTTTTTATATTTGACTCACAAATACCACAGTTTACATTGACAATGTTAATTCTGAAAAGTCAAATAGGAACTTTTAAATTATAGAAATCTTTTCCCACAGTTTGGATCTGAAATATTTTATTATAGTTGAAAAACTTAATTTTATGAAAACTTTCATCTTCATGTTCTATACACAAAAAATAGTTAATAAACATTTAATAAATGGATGAAATAAAATAAAATAAAAATGATCTTTGAAGACTGGTACATATGTAGCATGAGTGTGACTCAAAGGGAGGCAGAACCTCTTCTTCCCCCTCCTCACTCTTCTTTAAAGGAGACAATTTTCTGCTAGGTGGGAAAGCAGTTAGGCAAAAGCTTGGGTATTCTTTTTCTTCAGAGAAAGAACATATAAGACTAGAGTTATATCTATCTGTTCCCTTAAAAATTATTAACTTCAGTATGTAATTATTTGGTTCTACTGTAACTCGGGTTGTAATTTTTTTAATTAAGGAAAGGAAAAGTCCAAACTTTATATTCAAGACTTGATTCCCTTCCTACCAAATACCAATATCACAATGAATACAAAAAAATAATTATCAGAGAAATCTATTTATCCAATTCTATAGGAAATCAAAATCAGAGAAAAATACATAGGAAAATATATTCCAGATAATATATAGCAGACAGTCCCTGTCCTTAAGGAATTTATAAACTAATAAGGGAGGCAATATGCAATAAATATATCCAAAGCAAACTATATAAAGGATAAATAGAAAATAATTAAAAGAGGGAATGCACTGAAATTAGGGTAGATTGGAGATGGTGTGATTTTTAGTTGAGACTTGACAAGGAGGTGAGAGTGGAAGAGCTACTAGAATTTTGATTACAATATATAAATAATTATAAACAATTAGCATGCACCTCAAAGGAAAAGAGGTTATTGAGTGTTGGAAGAAGAGGGAAAACCTGGAAGAAGCAATAGATAAGAGAAATGTCTTCACTTCAAGCAAGACTGTCCCACTTAAATCCAATTTATGCATGAGTCAAAGTCTCTCATACCATTTTACCCTTTTTTACTTACCTCAAAATCCTGTGACAAAGGGAAAGTGATGAAGGATCAAGTGTGGGTAGATACACCGAGAGCAGTTATAACCGTGCATAGCAGTGCTCTGGGCCAGTCCATGTTCTGGTGTCAGATGCCTCTCCTAACCACGTTAAGTTATCATATTGGAAAAATATCTCATCCAACTTTTTTTTGTTTTTGGAGTTTTAAATTGTTTAAACTCATTTGTTTTTTGCTCTTCTATTCAATAATTCAATTTAAAGTATTATTTTAAAACTATTGGAAAGCAAAGATAGGAGAGTTTGGTTATAGTGTTTCCTTTACTCTGTCATTTTAACTCTGCCCCTGAAAGTTCAATTGGTTTCCTTTGCTACCTAATATATTTCACTTTATGCATTATTTAAACATTATTCTGAGAATAGATCTATAGGTTTCACAAGACTGTCAAAGGAATTTGAGATCCCCTAAAGCTTAAAGATCCCTTCTCTAATTCATTCCATGCCACTTGATTATTTCCTTCCTGAAGTTTATTTCACTTCAGAATGCCTTGATATCATGTGCCTTTTTTCTTGGACAACACTATATGCTCAATAGCTACCAATAACCACAATCAAAAATATTTTGGCAAAGATGAGTAGTTTTAGAGAGACTTCTGGCATTATGCCCATCTACTTGTTTGTGTGGCTTCAGGTAGTTTGGTGGCAGTAGTTCTTTAGTCTGTAACAGAAACTACCCAACTTCAAAAAAAATAAGTTATAATGAGTTCTGAACTTGTAGCCAGAGGCAAATGTGTTTAAAAAATGGTTTTTCCCTGTTCAATTTTTTTGCAAACATTTACTGTCCTCAGAAATTCAGTAACTTAGGTGCCTAATATTACCAAAACTCCATACAAAAATAGAAATTGATACCAGAAATTCTCTAATGATTATGAAGAGTAAAAGGTTCATCTTACTAGAGGAAAAAGTAGTTTTTCCAAATGAAAGAATCTCAGAGTTGGAGGGGCCCTCAAACATGAAATCAGTACAGCCATATTTGAATAAAAATCACCTTTATGACAAATGGGTCCTATGCAGCCTCTATAATCACCATCATTTCAAAACAGAAAAATGTTGTCAAGCACTCAAGCTTAGAAAACCTGTCTTCAAAGTCAGATTGGGAAAGGCTAGTAATATTTATGGCAGTAGACAAATATATGAAATAGAATATGTGGACCAGAAAGAACTAACATAGCTTTATCACTATCTGCAAAAGAAGCTGATATATATATGTACCTTTATGGAGGTAGGAGGATGTTCATGGTTTCCTCTGTCCACAGCCTACCAAGGAAAAAGCAGACAAGATCCAGGAGTTTTGCTATAGCACAATCTCTGTTTCACCTGTCTCAAAGAGAGGTATCAGTCTAGCACTGAAATATCTGTAGTAAAGGAGGTCAAGGCAATTAAGAGACCATAGAGCAGTAGGCCAGGAGGCAGGTGGATTCTTGAGTTCAGATCCAGTCCCAAACACTTACTAGCTATGTAGCCCTGACTGCCTCACATCTAAAACCCTCTCTAATCATCCTGATTCATATCTGGCCACTGAACCCAAATGACTCCAGAGGAGAAAACAAAGCTGGTGACCTAGCCCTGCACTCCCTCACTCAAATCCAGTTCAAGTGCATTGTCATGTTATCATATTCCTGATGTCATGGTTTTCTTCCAAAAGGAAGGATGAACAACTTCAATAACAGCAATTTATTCTCACCAAATTAGCTTCAAATGCTGGTTAAACAAAAGATAATTATAAGTAACAAGTAAATATATTAAAGTAAGCAGTAAACAAATCAGTGGAATTTAAACAGATTAATTAAATTAATTAACAGAATAATGTGAGAACACAAGAGTAAATGATTTCTTTTACTAGGAGAGAGATAAGATCTTAACTCAACCAAAGAGATAGAATGATCTCACTGTGGGGCAAGGGCAGAGCCTTCTCTTGGTCTCTAAAATTTTAGGCATTGGAAAAGGGACATATTGGGAGCTGGATTCCCCACTTATCTGTGGTTCCATGCCATGATATATCTTCAGTATTGCTATTCTAAAGTCTCTCTATGTATTTCTTTTTCTTTTTTGTCTTTCTCTGTCTCTGTGTCTGTCTTTTTCTGTCTTTCCAACTCTCTATCTCTGTTTCTGTCTGACTGTCTGTATTTGAAGTCTCTCTCCATTTCTGCAGATCTTCAGCAACATGGACTCAAAGATTGGTGAGGTCAAGAGTCACATTTGCCTCAATGTATGAGACTGTCTGTCACTTAGGAAACAAACCCAGTCTATTCCATAAACAGAGAGGAAACTATGTTGGAGAACATTTAGAGAACACTTAGGATCCAATTGACAATTAGCTGAATGAACTGGAGTGCTTAGGTTAGAGAAACTTAGAGAGGATATAATAGCTGTTGTTAAGTATTTAAAAGTCATCCTTCTGCTTGGCTTTAGAGGGCAGAACTAGGAACAAATAAGTCAATGCTGAAAGAAAAAGAAACATATATGAGCTTCATTATACAGTAAATTGATGAACAGAGAATTATCCAAATATGTAATGAGCTGCTATGACAAGTGATAGGTTTCTACTGGAGGTCTTCATGCAAAAGCTTAAATGTCACTTAATGGGTTTATTGTAGATGATCTTGTTTGGATACAGACTAGCCCAAGTGACCTATGATATGTCTTCAGCTCAGATTCTGTGTACTTATAGGTTTGAAATTATTTCAACCATCATTCACTTAAAAGAAGTTGAAAATTAGTAACATTTATTTCTCATGTTCAATAAGCAAGTACAGAAATGTAGTTTGAATTGGATCACTGCATGAAATCTATTGTCCCAGAAAATAAGAATGAAAAAAATGCATAGCTCATTGAAATTTGTAAACTCTGATTTTTGCAATTCAAATCTCTCAATCAATAAACATTTATGAGGTGCCACTGTGGCCAAGTGAGGTAGCTAGATGATACAGTGGACAAATGACAGGACCTGAAGTCAGAAAGACCAGAGTTCAAATGTGACCTCAAACACTTACTAGCTGTTTGATTCTGGACAAGTCAGTTAACCCCTGCCTCAAATAAGAGAAGGAAATGACAAACCACTCCAGGATCTTTGTCAAGAAGATTGCAAGGACAGTAGGTCCACAGAGTCTTAAAGAGACAGGTACAACTGAACAACAATAATGTGCTGAGGTAGATGAGGATAGAAATGGAGAAAAAGACCATTCCTTGCCCACCAGGAGTTCACAATCTAATAGGGAAGACAAGCCGTAAACAGGAAATAATTAACAGAGGGAAGGCATTGGAATTAAGAGGGGTATATCCACCAATAAAATGGGTCATGAAGAATGGACACAACTGAAAACAAATCAAGAATAACAAAAATAACAAGACTATTGAAGGCACCACTAATCTCCCAGACACTTTGGATCACAAGCTCAGTGTCAATTGATATTTATTTTCCATATTTCCAGTCCACTGCCAAATCATATCATTTCTATTTCCACAACATCTCTTCTTTAATGCATTCAATTATCCAGGTACCACTCAAATTCAGTATCTAATCACTTTTTTGCTTGTTTGTTTTTTGTTTTGACTATTGCAATTGCCTTCTAATTGGTCAACCTCCTAAAGTCTCACCTGACTCCAATTCATTCTCCACTCATTTGGCAGGTAGCACAATGGATAGAGGCATTGGGCCTAGAAGCAGGAAAAGTTCCAATGTGACCTCAGAGGCTTATGACCCTAACCAAACCACTTACCCCTGCCTCAATTTCCTCATAGGTAAAATGAGTTAGAGAAAGAAATGGCAAATCACTCCAGTATCTTTACCAAATGGGGTCAAAACACACACACACACACACACACACACACACACAGAGATTCCATAAAGTTTGGTAGCTAACTATTCTCTCTAGGCTCAAATACAAAATCTTTGTTTGACATTGAAAGCTCTGAATAATCTAATCCCTACCTTTCCACTCCATTCCACACACAGACCATCCAATCTTCTTGCAGATTCTCACACACCACATTCCATATCCCATCTTCTTTCCTCTGTACTGGCTTTTCCCCATTCCTAAACTGTTCTCCCTTCTCACCTCCTAATCCTAGTTTCCTTGCTTACTTTAAGATTCAGCTGAAACCTCTACAGAAAATCTCTCCAGTTCTCCCTGCACCACCCCCATGTTCCCAGATACTAGTACCTCCTCCTCTGGATATTTAAATATTGCTTCCCAGAATGCCCATCAATTGGGGAATGGCTGAAAAAAAATATTATTAAATGTGATTATGATGGAAAACTATTGTGCTATAAGAAATGATGAGCAGGATGTAGGAAAAAAACTTACATGAACTGATGGAAAGTAAAAAAGTATAAACTAACAGCAATATTGTAAGATGATCAGTTGTGAGTAACTCAGCTATTCCCAGCAATACAATGATCCAAGACAGTCCTGAAGGGTTTATAATGAGAATGCCATTCATCCCCATAAAAAGAATTGATGGTGTCATTAATGGCATACTTTTTTAAGGCTAATTTTTCTTCAGTGTTTTTTTTGGGGGGGGAGTGGGAATCTATATTTTCTTTTTATAATATGACTATTATGGAAATATTTTACATAACTATATACAGGTGCTATATTAAATTGCTTGCCTTCTGAATGAGGCAGAGTGGGGAAGGAGGACAGGAAAGAACTTGGAACTCAAAGTTTTAAAAACAAAAGTTAAAAAATGTTTTTTCATGTAACTGGGGGAAAATAAAATACCAAATAAAAAGAAATAGGACAAAGTGACAAACCTCAAAAAAAAGTAAAGAATGTTATGTTTCTTCATAATTTTATTTTTTATATTCAATTAAATAATAAATGAAATTTCTAAGGATGATATATGAATGAATAAGCAAATGAATAAGTGAATAGATGAATGAATAAGTGAGTAAAAAAATAAATGAATGAATAAATATAAATATTGCCTCTCCCTTCAGAATATTTACTCCAGGATTGCAAGGTCCGTAATTTTGCTTTTCTTCATATCCCTGGTTTTTAATAACTACTGCTTAATAAACACTTGTTGACTTGTGTACAACATGAAACTAACCCTAGGTTTTCAAAGGTTAAACCAAAGTAGCAAGGTTAGGCATAACATCAAACTGAAAAGTCTTTTATTATGATAGGGCATGTCTGTTGTCCAAAGACCAAAGAAGATAAATTGGGAGTGGCTCATTGCTTTGGTTGGCAAGGACATAATGATTTTTTCCCCAACCACAATAACTCATGAAGACTGACTAATCATTAAGACACGAAGTAGTTTGATCTGCATCAATGAACAAAGTGCTCATATCAACCAATCTTGGATTCTTGAAATATTGAAAGAACTTTTTAAAAAATCTGCAAAATCAAAGATAGAACACTGTGCATAGTCATTTAAGTTGCTCATAGTAGGCACTCAAAAATAATTATTAAAGGAAGGAATAGTGGTGTTCATTGCCAGTTTATATCATAACTATAGCCTAAATAATAAAGTTTTTAAAATAACTAAATGAGTAGCTGAGGTCAGATGTCAGCCCTGGCTCTTTCTTCCTGGCCTCAAGCAACTGAATGTTCGCCTAAGGCAGGGTCCCACCCACTCTGCCATAACTTTCACATTTGTCAGACTTTGTGTGCTGCAGTTAAAATTCCCAAGTTAGATTCTAAGGAGGACACTCTTTCCTTGACAATTGGCAATGCTAATATTCACTGAACCACAGTTCAGCCGGATCAGGAGAACATTGTACACATGATGGATGCAGCTCCTCTCAGCAGTTCAATGATCAAAGACAATCTTGAGAGACCTGTTTATGGTTTCTCATCCATTCCACATGCAAGAAAAAAAACAAAAAGAAAAAAAATACTACGTAGTCTGTTTACTTCATAAAATTTCTTTAGTGTTTCTCTCTCTCTCTCTCTCTCTGTCTCTCTCTCTCTCTCTCTCTCTCTCTTGGTTTTTTCTCCTTTGGTTCTAATTCCTCTTTTACAACATGACTAATATGGAAATATGTTAAACAAGATTGTATATGTACAATTTTTACCAGATTGTTTGCTGCCTTGGGGAGGGGGCAGAGAAGGGAGGGTGGTAGAAAAATGTGGAACTCATAAACTTGCAAATGAATGAGTGCTGAAAACTACCTTTGCATGTAATTGGAAAAAAATAAAAGAAAATAAAGAGAAAAAGAAAAAGAAAGAAAAAGAAGCACTGCTCAGGTTCTTACCCCAACACAGCCATCTGGGTCACCTCTCCAATCCTTACTTGAGTGGGTCTGAATTGGGAGCAGGGGTATAATACATTCTACCCTCCTGAGTCATGAGTAATAAACCTTTACTTCCAAACCCCTCAATGTTCACTGTGTCCTCCCAATCTGAACTCCCACTTAACATTCAAAGATTTTTTTAATACTGTTTTTTTTCCCGAACCGCCTCCAAACTCACCTTATCTTCCCTGATCTCCCCAAAGTAAATGTATGATAGAATTGTGAAGCAAGAAACAACATGATCATGTGTCCCAAGAACTCACATCTCTTTAGTGATAGAATTAGGATAACAACTCAGATCTTCTGCTTTCTGGGTTGGTACACCCTATTTTTTTATATCACAATTCAAGTCAATAAAACATTTTAGCACAGAAATTAGAAGCCAAAGTTGTTTTTTTTCTCCCCAACTTCTCCTTTAAAAATGGTAGCACAGGGGGCAGCTAGGTGGTGCAGTGGATAGAGCACCAGCCCTGGAGTCAGGAGGACCTGAGTTCAAATTCAGCCTCAGACACTTAATAATTACCTAGCTGTGTGGCCTTGGGCAAGTCACTTAACCCCACTGCCTTGCAAAAACCTAAAAAAATGTTTAAAATTATAGCACAGAAAAATAATTATTATTTTTATAACAGACATTTATATAGTGCCTAGTATGTGCCAGACAGCATGCTGAGTATTTTATAAATATTATCTTAATTTTATCCTACAGCAATCCTGGGAGATTTGTTGTCTTTTCAGTCATGTCTGACTCTCCATGATTTCATTTAGGGTTTTCTTGGGAAAGACATTGAAATGGTTTGCTATTTCCTTCTCTAGCTCCTCATTTTACAGATGATGAAATTGTGGCAAAGAGGGTTAATATAACTAGTCATATAACTAGTGTCTAAAGTCTTTCCTTACTCCAGGTCAGGCATTCAACCTACAGTATCACTTAGTTCCCCCAGCCCTGGGAGGTAGATGCAGCTATTATTATTCCCATTTTTCAGATGAGGAAACTGAGGCAAACAGAGGTTAAGCAGTTTCCAGGGTCACACAACCAGAGTCTCAGGTCAGATTTGAACTCAAATCTTCCTGATTCAAGGTCTGATATTTTCTCACTTCCAGACCTGGCTTTCTATTCATTGTACTGTAGAGTCAGAGATTTAGAGTAAGCAGGGGTTGAATCCAAATTCAGGTCACTTTTGATTCTATCACATAACTTCTCAAATTATATCCTTCCTCCTTATTGAGGCTTTTTTTTTTTGTCCTTCCTTCTTGAAGACTGAGACATCAGGGAGGTGATGCCATGACACACACACATAAATTGGATTTGAGTGGGGGGGGTGCTCTGCTAAGTCACCAGCCTTACTTTCTACTCTGGAATCATCTGGGTTCAGTGGTCAGATATAGATCAGAATGACAGGAGATGACTAGATGCAAGACAATCAGGGGTTAGTGACTTGTCCAAGGTCACACAACTAGTAAGTGTCAAGTGTCTAAGGTCACATTTGAATTCAGGTCCTTTTCACTTCAGGGTTGGTGCTCTATCCACTGTACCACCTAGCTCCCTTCCTCTTTATTACTTGACTTTACAGAGGCTTAGAAATCTCACAACTTCAACAATTGAGATCATAAAGATATATCTCTCATACAGCTCAAAGAAGAATTATTCTATGAACTATTAAGTTATTCTATCAACCAAAAGCAGCATCAATTTAGAAAGGACCATAGAGACCATCCTATTTCAAGATAATGAATCTGAAGTTTAGAGGCATTGTGATTTACCTAAGATTTTTATAGGGAATAGGTGGCAAAACTGGTATTTTTCATTTCAGTTGCCAAACCCCCAAATCCACTGCTACCACTATATAATCAAACATCTTTCTTGGAAAAACAAGATGTAAATAGTCATTCAGAGAAGAGACTTGCAAAACTATAAATGTTTTATAAT
This sequence comes from Macrotis lagotis, assembly GCF_037893015.1. Lineage (NCBI taxonomy): Eukaryota > Metazoa > Chordata > Mammalia > Peramelemorphia > Peramelidae > Macrotis > Macrotis lagotis. The sequence goes on from NC_133666.1 coordinate 172,863,087, forward strand.
ATTGGATCTATTTCAATAGGAATAAAATGTTTAACTTTCTACAGAGAGAAAACCATCTTCTCTATTTTTTGATGAGTCAGATACTTCTTCAGAAAGCTTAGGTTTTTCTTATTTGTCAGCATACCTTCACAGACAAGGGGAAAGAGAAAAGGATGGGGGGAGAGAAATGATTTCTCTCTTTGATTACTATTTTAACCAAATTCTATTCAGAAACATATAAGATATCTTGGCAAAAGTACTATAAAAATATGTACATATATAGGGATTCTTAACCTTAACCCCTTTGGCAATCTTGATCCCTTCTCCAAATACTCTCTTTTTAAAGGGGGAAAAAAAAACAAGTTCTTGCCCAATCCCTTTACTATCACATTCTTAAATCTTTATGTTCTTTATACCCCATGTCCTGATAAGTCCCCCTAATCTAAACAGTGCTATACATAGGAAAACAGACTCAGAGACTTCAAGGGACCTATTTAATAAGTAGTCGAATTAGGACTGTCACTCACTCTCACATTTTCATAGCACTTAAAATTTTTTTAATTTATTTTTTTTAAGTTTAAAAAGTTTTCCTCTTAACAGTCCCATGAGGTAGGAAGTATTTTACAATAAACATTTTATAAGCAAGGAAGTTGAGTCACAGAGAGGATGAGTCTTTTCTGGTCCCATAGCCAACATTTATCATTGGTCAGCATTTCTAGATCATCTCAGTACTCTTGTAAAAACAATGTCCAGCATCATATTGGTCCAGCAAGAGATATAAAAAACTAAATAATATGGTGCTTACCTTTGTTGAACTTAAAATCTAATAGAGATAAGTTGATGATGATGATAATAATGATACTGATAACAATAACTAGCATTTATATCACACTTTAAGATTTACAAGATACTTTTGTGGCTTTTGTTCAATCATTCCAGCATGTCTAACTTTTCATGACTCCTAGGATCACAGGACACCAGACTCATGTATCTTCCACTATCTCTCAAAGAATGTCCAAGTTTGTGTTTGTTGTTTCCATGATACTAACCATCTCATCCATTGCCATCCCAACATGAGAGTCTTTTCCAATGAATCCCACCCTTCCAGTTTGTTTATTTATTTATTTATTAGTATGTTTACAAAACCACATATATAGACATATTTATGTATATACATATATATTCATATAAGAAATGCATACATAAAATGTGTGCATGTGTATATGGGGCAACTATGTGTCTCAGTGGAAAGAGAGCAGGGTTTGGAGTCAGAAAGATCTGAGTTCAAATTTGACTTAAGATACTTAGCAGCCATGTGACCCTGGACAAGTCACATTACCTTGTTTCCCTCAGTTTCCTTATCTATAAAATAATCTAGAGAAGAAAATGGCAAACTGCTCCAATATTTTTCCCATGAAAACTCCAAATGGGGTCACAAAGAGTGAGACATAATTGAAACAAGTGAACCACAACTGTATAGGAGCCAATATTGTATTTTATATATATATATATATATATATATATATATATATATATATATATATATAATACAAAGCCAAACATTAACTATGTAACCCTGGGCATTTAACCTTTCATTGCCCCTGGGAAATTTTCTATGATGGTTTGTAGTAGAGTGTTGGCTGATATTCACTGCTGGAGATAGTTCAATTAAATTAATGAATTCAGCAGTCCAGTCCAAATATTTATGTGCATATGAAGTAGTTAGATAAAAATAGAGAGAAACAGAGACAGTCACAAATAGATTAGATAGATAAGTAAAAAGCTAAATAATAGATTAGATAGAAAGAAATGGAGACAGATTATATAGATAGAAACAGAAATAGGGATAGAATAAATTAGATTAGATTAGATAGGTTAGACAGAAAGAAGTGAGACAAATTGGGTATAGATAGATGACAGATAAGATAGAAAGAACTGGAGACAGAGAAAGAAATGATAGAAAGATAGAAAAAGAAAGAAAGAAAGGTAGATAGATAGATTAGATGGGTGAGAGAGAAAGAACTGTAGACAGAAAGATTAAATAGAAATGGAGACAGGGATAGATAGTGATATATTCAGGATTTTCAACATTCTTTATATGTGTTATTTCATTTGATCTTTCACACAACTCTTTGAAGTATGTTGTTCTGAGCTGGACCTGACTCCATAGGTTCCCTGTAAATTTAGGTTTGCTACTGGAATAAAATAATACAACAATTAACAAAAGGAAATTTATTTAGCTATAGCAAAAGATATTCAACAATAGGCCCTAAGAGGCCCTTGAATTGATTTTGCTCTCATCTCAATCTCCCAACCAACCCCTGAGGACTCCTCTAGCAACTTAAATTCTTTGTATATATAGAGAGAGAATGGCATGAAATCTGAAGTCCCAAGTCCCCAAAACCAACTAAGTCTAAAGGAATGTCCAAAAAATTTTCTAAGGGAAAAAACCAACCTAATCTGCATGGGGGAGGAGTTAAGATAATGTTCCTATTGCATAGGTTCTACAGGTATTTTTATCTCCATTTTAAAGCTGAGGAAACTGAAGCTCAGAGTTGGGATTCAGGGTAACACAGCCAGGAAATGTCAAGGGCATGACTGAAACTGTGGTTTATCCAGCCTCAAAGTACTAAGTCCTTTTCCATATAATACAAGGCATCTTTGAATAGTATTCTTTTTGTGTGGTTTGGTTTAACTTTGCTTTTTATTCATGAATGTTATATGCTATCCTTCCTACTGAGATGACAACATTCAATCCTCCCTAGAGAAATGTTCCTTTAAACAGAAGATGATAGAGTTGACATAGATATTCATATGCTTATGTCCTTTTTACTTATATCTTTGGTTTTTACATCTCATTCATTTCTGATTATATCCCTTTCATTCCCCTACCCAATGTGCCATTCAATGTAGCAAGAATTATAAATTAAAAAGAAAAGGAATAGGAGTGTAAGCCTCTAATCCCTCCAATGGGCAGACTGAAAGTGATGGATCTTTTACTTTTTGGAGTTCTGAGCAGCAATAGGCTAAACCACTTGGATGACCATACTAAATTCAGCATTTAATAGGATGAAACCCTGGGAATGGGAGAGAAAGATGCAACACATTTACCTGCTTCAGGTCAGAAATGGAGCAGTACAAGTTCTATAACAATTAGTGTGAGAGGGGAGGCTAGGTGGCATAGTGGATAGAGTACCAGCCCTGGAGTCAGGAGTACCTGAGTTCAAATTAGGCCTCAGACACTTAATAATTACCTAGCTCTGTGGCCTTGGGCAAGCCACCTAACGCTATTGCCTTGCAAAAACCTAAAAACAAAAAAACAAACTAGTGTGAGATCAAGGCTATAGGTAATTTTCGTTTCCATTTCCAACACAAGGGTGATGGGGGGAAACATTTTTAGAATAAAATGAAGTGAGGGCATCTAGGTGGCACAGTGATTAGGTCACTGGCCATGGAGTCAAGAGAATCCGAGTTCAAATCTTACCTCTGATACTTGATACTGACTGAGTTCATGACCTTGGGCAAGTCATCTAATCCCATTGCCTCATAAAAAATTAAAAAAAAATAAAGAGAAAGAAAGGGAGAAAGGAGAAAGAAGTTAAAGCTTAATTATGTCTGAAAGTATATGCAATAGTAGATACTCACAGTCTTCTACCTTCAAAAAGAAAGAAAAATAATGTGTTGGGAGAGAGGTACAATTTCTCAATTCTTTTGTGGGCCAGAAGCTCTAAGTAACATTTTTATCCTTCTGTAGGGGGAAGAGAGATGATTTTTTAACCTTTCTTTTTCTATTCTTCTCAGCTGTTCCTCTTCCTCTATTCTTCCTTTTTCTCCTTTCAAAAATCTGAAACAATAAGAGGGAGGAAGTTAAAGTTGCCTTTGACTCTGGAGACAGGTGGAGGGAATCCATCTCAAAAGTACTGCTGAACTATTTATTGATGGAGCTGCGAAGTGGTCTGACCAGAAATTTTTCACACTTTGATTCAACAGTATTACTACTGGGTCTGTTCTCCCAAGAGATCATGGGAAAAGGGAACGAAAACATTTAGAGCAACCCTTTTCGTGGTGGCAAAGAATTGAACACTAAAAATGATGCTCATCATTTGGGGAATGACTGAACAAGTTGTGGTATATGATTGTGAAAGGGCATTATTGTGCTATAAGAAATGATGAAGAGGATGGTTTCAGAAAAATATGAGGTGATACAAAGTGAAGTGAGGGAACTAAAACACTATACACAGTAATAGCTATATGATAAGAACAATCAACTGTGAAAAACTTAGCTACTTTAATCAATATAATGCTCAATGACAATTCCAAGAAATTGGATGAAAAACACTATCTTGAGAGAGAATTGATAAACTCGGAGTAGATTGAAGCATATTTTTTCACTTTATTTTTCTTGCTTTTTTTGCAACACTATTTATATGGAAATATTATGCATGACTTCATATGTATAATAGTTACTCTATTGATAGCCCTCTCAATAGGTGAGTGTGAGACTGGAGGAAAGGAAAGAATTTGAAACTCAAAAATTTTAAATGAATGTTAAAAAAAATATTGCTGAAAATCTTCAATATGATAAAAAAATGCCACATAACCAAAGAATTTCACTATATTTTAATCTGAACTGCAGAACTTTAAGAGTATCTGGGGTTTTTTTGGGGGGGAGGGATTCAGACTTTTTATATTTGACTCACAAATACCACAGTTTACATTGACAATGTTAATTCTGAAAAGTCAAATAGGAACTTTTAAATTATAGAAATCTTTTCCCACAGTTTGGATCTGAAATATTTTATTATAGTTGAAAACTTAATTTTATGAAAACTTTCATCTTCATGTTCTATACACAAAAAATAGTTAATAAACATTTAATAAATGGATGAAATAAAATAAAATAAAAATGATCTTTTGAAGACTGGTACATATGTAGCATGAGTGTGACTCAAAGGGAGGCAGAACCTCTTCTTCCCCCTCCTCACTCTTCTTTAAAGGAGACAATTTTCTGCTAGGTGGGAAAGCAGTTAGGCAAAAGCTTGGGTATTCTTTTTCTTCAGAGAAAGAACATATAAGACTAGAGTTATATCTATCTGTTCCCTTAAAATTATTAACTTCAGTATGTAATTATTTGGTTCTACTGTAACTCGGGTTGTAATTTTTTTAATTAAGGAAAGGAAAAGTCCAAACTTTATATTCAAGACTTGATTCCCTTCCTACCAAATACCAATATCACAATGAATACAAAAAAATAATTATCAGAGAAATCTATTTATCCAATTCTATAGGAAATCAAAATCAGAGAAAAATACATAGGAAAATATATTCCAGATAATATATAGCAGACAGTCCCTGTCCTTAAGGAATTTATAAACTAATAAGGGAGGCAATATGCAAATAAATATATCCAAAGCAAACTATATAAAGGATAAATAGAAAATAATTAAAAGAGGGAATGCACTGAAATTAGGGTAGATTGGAGATGGTGTGATTTTTAGTTGAGACTTGACAAGGAGGTGAGAGTGGAAGAGCTACTAGAATTTTGATTACAATATATAAATAATTATAAACAATTAGCATGCACCTCAAAGGAAAAGAGGTTATTGAGTGTTGGAAGAAGAGGGAAAACCTGGAAGAAGCAATAGATAAGAGAATGTCTTCACTTCAAGCAAGACTGTCCCACTTAAATCCAATTTATGCATGAGTCAAAGTCTCTCATACCATTTTACCCTTTTTTACTTACCTCAAAATCCTGTGACAAAGGGAAAGTGATGAAGGATCAAGTGTGGGTAGATACACCGAGAGCAGTTATAACCGTGCATAGCAGTGCTCTGGGCCAGTCCATGTTCTGGTGTCAGATGCCTCTCCTAACCACGTTAAGTTATCATATTGGAAAAATATCTCATCCAACTTTTTTTTGTTTTTGGAGTTTTAAAATTGTTTAAACTCATTTGTTTTTTGCTCTTCTATTCAATAATTCAATTTAAAGTATTATTTTAAAACTATTGGAAAGCAAAGATAGGAGAGTTTGGTTATAGTGTTTCCTTTACTCTGTCATTTTAACTCTGCCCCTGAAAGTTCAATTGGTTTCCTTTGCTACCTAATATATTTCACTTTATGCATTATTTAAACATTATTCTGAGAATAGATCTATAGGTTTCACAAGACTGTCAAAGGAATTTGAGATCCCCTAAAGCTTAAAGATCCCTTCTCTAATTCATTCCATGCCACTTGATTATTTCCTTCCTGAAGTTTATTTCACTTCAGAATGCCTTGATATCATGTGCCTTTTTTCTTGGACAACACTATATGCTCAATAGCTACCAATAACCACAATCAAAAATATTTTGGCAAAGATGAGTAGTTTTAGAGAGACTTCTGGCATTATGCCCATCTACTTGTTTGTGTGGCTTCAGGTAGTTTGGTGGCAGTAGTTCTTTAGTCTGTAACAGAAACTACCCAACTTCAAAAAAAATAAGTTATAATGAGTTCTGAACTTGTAGCCAGAGGCAAATGTGTTTAAAAATGGTTTTTCCCTGTTCAATTTTTTTGCAAACATTTACTGTCCTCAGAAATTCAGTAACTTAGGTGCCTAATATTACCAAAACTCCATACAAAAATAGAAATTGATACCAGAAATTCTCTAATGATTATGAAGAGTAAAAGGTTCATCTTACTAGAGGAAAAAGTAGTTTTTCCAAATGAAAGAATCTCAGAGTTGGAGGGGCCCTCAAACATGAAATCAGTACAGCCATATTTGAATAAAAATCACCTTTATGACAAATGGGTCCTATGCAGCCTCTATAATCACCATCATTTCAAAACAGAAAAATGTTGTCAAGCACTCAAGCTTAAGAAACCTGTCTTCAAAGTCAGATTGGAAAGGCTAGTAATATTTATGGCAGTAGACAAATATATGAAATAGAATATGTGGACCAGAAAGAACTAACATAGCTTTATCACTATCTGCAAAAGAAGCTGATATATATATGTACCTTTATGGAGGTAGGAGGATGTTCATGGTTTCCTCTGTCCACAGCCTACCAAGGAAAAAGCAGACAAGATCCAGGAGTTTTGCTATAGCACAATCTCTGTTTCACCTGTCTCAAAGAGAGGTATCAGTCTAGCACTGAAATATCTGTAGTAAAGGAGGTCAAGGCAATTAAGAGACCAATAGAGCAGTAGGCCAGGAGGCAGGTGGATTCTTGAGTTCAGATCCAGTCCCAAACACTTACTAGCTATGTAGCCCTGACTGCCTCACATCTAAAACCCTCTCTAATCATCCTGATTCATATCTGGCCACTGAACCCAAATGACTCCAGAGGAGAAAACAAAGCTGGTGACCTAGCCCTGCACTCCCTCACTCAAATCCAGTTCAAGTGCATTGTCATGTTATCATATTCCTGATGTCATGGTTTTCTTCCAAAAGGAAGGATGAACAACTTCAATAACAGCATTTATTCTCACCAAATTAGCTTCAAATGCTGGTTAAACAAAAGATAATTATAAGTAACAAGTAAATATATTAAAGTAAGCAGTAAACAAATCAGTGAATTTAAACAGATTAATTAAATTAATTAACAGAATAATGTGAGAACACAAGAGTAAATGATTTCTTTTACTAGGAGAGAGATAAGATCTTAACTCAACCAAAGAGATAGAATGATCTCACTGTGGGGCAAGGGCAGAGCCTTCTCTTGGTCTCTAAAATTTTAGGCATTGGAAAAGGGACATATTGGGAGCTGGATTCCCCACTTATCTGTGGTTCATGCCATGATATATCTTCAGTATTGCTATTCTAAAGTCTCTCTATGTATTTCTTTTTCTTTTTTGTCTTTCTCTGTCTCTGTGTCTGTCTTTTTCTGTCTTTCCAACTCTCTATCTCTGTTTCTGTCTGACTGTCTGTATTTGAAGTCTCTTCTCCATTTCTGCAGATCTTCAGCAACATGGACTCAAAGATTGGTGAGTCAAGAGTCACATTTGCCTCAATGTATGAGACTGTCTGTCACTTAGGAAACAAACCCAGTCTATTCCATAAACAGAGAGGAAACTATGTTGGAGAACATTTAGAGAACACTTAGGATCCAATTGACAATTAGCTGAATGAACTGGAGTGCTTAGGTTAGAGAAAACTTAGAGAGGATATAATAGCTGTTGTTAAGTATTTAAAAGGTCATCCTTCTGCTTGGCTTTAGAGGGCAGAACTAGGAACAATAAGTCAATGCTGAAAGAAAAAGAAACATATATGAGCTTCATTTACAGTAAATTGATGAACAGAGAATTATCCAAATATGTAATGAGCTGCTATGACAAGTGATAGGTTTCTACTGGAGGTCTTCATGCAAAAGCTAAAATGTCACTTAATGGGTTTATTGTAGATGATCTTGTTTGGATACAGACTAGCCCAAGTGACCTATGATATGTCTTCAGCTCAGATTCTGTGTACTTATAGGTTTTGAAATTATTTCAACCATCATTCACTTAAAAGAAAGTTGAAAATTAGTAACATTTATTTCTCATGTTCAATAAGCAAGTACAGAAATGTAGTTTGAATTTGGATCACTGCATGAAATCTATTGTCCCAGAAAATAAGAATGAAAAAATGCATAGCTCATTGAAATTTGTAAAACTCTGATTTTTGCAATTCAAATCTCTCAATCAATAAACATTTATGAGGTGCCACTGTGGCCAAGTGAGGTAGCTAGATGATACAGTGGACAAATGACAGGACCTGAAGTCAGAAAGACCAGAGTTCAAATGTGACCTCAAACACTTACTAGCTGTTTGATTCTGGACAAGTCAGTTAACCCCTGCCTCAAATAAGAGAAGGAAATGACAAACCACTCCAGGATCTTTGTCAAGAAGATTGCAAGGACAGTAGGTCCACAGAGTCTTAAAGAGACAGGTACAACTGAACAACAATAATGTGCTGAGGTAGATGAGGATAGAAATGGAGAAAAAGACCATTCCTTGCCCACCAGGAGTTCACAATCTAATAGGGAAGACAAGCCGTAAACAGGAAATAATTAACAGAGGGAAGGCATTGGAATTAAGAGGGGTTGGGAAAGGTTTCCTGCAAAAGATTAAATTTTAATTGGGACTTAAAAGGAGCCAGGAAAGTCAGTGGACTGAGGAGGAAAATACAAACCCTCCATACTCAAATCTAATCAAATCTGAATAATCTCTATAGATTAGCAAAGGAGTGAGAATGAGTTAAACTAAATCCCTTAAGAGTCTGACATCAGATCTATTCAAGCAAGGTCCTTTTCTCAAAACCTAATTTACAAATGAAGAGCCAGATTCCAGGAATTTCTAAAGATTCCAGAGAGAATGGTCTGGAATCCTAGGGAAGAAACACATAACCTTCATTTAATTTTTTTTTATTTTTCTTAATTCCTGTGTTATGAACATAAGAAATATTCACAAATAACATTTCTATATATCAGTTTGTCATTTGTCCTCATTCTCAAAGAAGACCATGAAACCAGGGAGGTGATGCCATGGCAGGGATGTGAATTGGATTTGAGGGGATGCTGTGCTAAGTTACCAAACTCACTTTCTCGTCTGGAACCAAATATGAATCAGGACAACTGAAGATGGCCCTGGATGCAAGGCAATCAAGGTTAAGTGATTTTCCCAAGGTCATACAGCTAGTAAGTACAAAGTATCTGAAGTTGGATTTGAACTTGGGTCGTCCTGATTCCAAGGCCAGTGTCCTACCCACTACACCACCTAACTATCCTTCAAAATGACTCTTTTATTTTCTTCTGTGTATTTTATATTGGTTGATTGTTTACAGTTGTGTCTGACCTCTTCATGATCCCATTTGGTGTTTTCTTGGAAGAGATACTAGAGTGGATTGCCATGTCCTTCTCCAGTTCATTTTACAGATGAGGAAATTGAGGCAAACAGGTTAAGTGGCTTGCCCAGAGTTAACATAGAGAAGTGTCTGAGGCAGGATTTGAACTCAACCATCTGCCTATAAATTATGTAACTTGCCATATACTTGTCATACAAAGATTTCCTGATACAAGCAATGGATCTGAAAGATTTCTGAACAATACCTGAAAGATATTCCAAATGAAGGCTATTTCAGTTCAAATGATGGGAAAGGACTGAATCCAGCGGCAAACCCTTTGAAGTCTTGAAATTTAGAGAGTCTCCTATGGTACAAACTCATCCTCCACAAATATAGTGACACTGCTTTTCAGCCTTGGTCCTTTACTGGTTTAAGATTAAATAAGGAATTATAATTCTGATGATTATTTTTAGCCCAGAGTATTAAAAAAAACACATGTAAACTCTATACCAACATAAGATTGAAAAGAATACAGGATTTTGACATAAATGCCATTAAGCCATTAAGAGAACAAGGAATAGTCTGTTTGCCAGATCTATGAAGAAGGGAGGAATCTAAGACCAAACTAGAGATAGGGAATATTATAAATTGCAAATCCATACTATGGGAATGGTGTAAAGACTAGCAAACTGCTTTCGGGGGGGGCGGGGGAGGAGGGAAGTGAGATTGGGGGAAAAGTTGTAAAATTCAAAATAAATAAAACCTTTCTAAAATTAAGAAAATGGATAATTTTGACAACATTAAATTAGAAAAATTTTACGCAAATAAAACCAATGCAACCAAAATTAAAAGGAACACAGAAAGCTGGGGAAATAACTTTTATAGTGTTTCTGCTAAAGGAATCATTTCTAAAATGAGTCAAATTTGCAAAAATACAAAAATACAAGCCATTCTCCAATTGATAAATGGTCCAAAGATAGAAATAGTCAGTTTTCAGAAAAAGAAATCAAAGCTATCTATGCTTTGATATGAAACAATGATCCAAATCATTATTGATTAGAAAAATGCAAATTAAACCAATTCCGACATACCACCTTACATTTATTAGATTGTCTAAAATGGCAAAAAAGGAAAAAGATCAATGTTGGAGAGAACATGGGAAAATTGGGATACTAATGTATTGTTGGTAGAGTTGTGAACTGATCCAACCATTCTGGAGAGCAATTTGCTACTATGTTCAAAGGACAATAAAACAGTGCATACCCTCTGATCCAGCAATACCACTACTTGATTTATATAACAAAGAGATCATAAAAGGGGGAAAGATCCATGTGTTCACAAATATTTTCTTTTTTTAGTAGCAAAGAATTGAAAATTGAGAGGGTGTCCATCAATTGTAAAATGACTTAACAAATTATGGTATATGAATATGATAGAGTACTATTGTTGTGTAAGAAATCATGAGCAGTCAGAATTCATAAAAGCCTGGAAAAACTTGTATGAACTGATTGTGAGTGAAATGAGCAGAACCAGAAGAACATTGTACACATGAACAGCAACATTGTAAAATGAGCAACTATGATGGATACAGTTTTTCTCAGCAGTTCTGTGATCAAAGGTCCCTGAGGGACCTATTGTAGAAAGTGATGTCCACATTCAGAGAAAAAGGCAAAGCAAAGCATACTATGTTCACTTTTTAAAATTTCTTTTATATTTTTTCTTTCTTTTTTCATAGCTTTTCCTCCTTAGTTCTAATCCTTCATGACTAATATGGAAATATGTTAAACACAGTTGTACATGTACAACTTTTCCAGATTGTTCACCATCATGGAGAGGGGGGGAGGGGAAGGATACAATATAAAAATGCCAGCATAAACAAACAAATGGATGAAAGTTGAAAGCTACCTTTGCTTATAATTAGATAAAAAAATAAAATTTAAAAAATATCATATATTAGTGGAAACTGGGTCCAGGAGACCAGACTTAGCTATGATATTCCAGGGGAAATTGGTCAAATCAACATTTATTAAACATAAACTATGTATATGTTTAATAAACAGTAGAATATAAATTGTTTGTAATACAAATATTAGCAGAAAGAATAACGGTCCCTAACCTCAAAGAGATTAATTCTAATGAGGGAAAATCAAACATAAAAGGGAATTAAAGGGGAGAAGGAAAAGTTGAGAAAAAGAGATTAAGATACTCATTGAGTCATTGTAAAAGTCCAAGAGAATCAAAAGTACACCCTAGAGAGGAATGAAAACACTTTTCCTTTAAATGGTGGGTTTAAGGAACTAGCCAATCAAGGGAAAGACCACAGGGCAGGGGTGCTTCCGTTATCTAAAGTCCTGGAGTTGAGTAAGTATCTAGGGTGAAGAACTGGGGGTGAGGGGGGCAGTGATGTGACATTATACATAAAATCAATAGCACTAGTAAAATGTCTACGTATGGAGCTAGATGGTGTGAATGTTTACCAATACAATGTTTACCTTGCATGCAATTGTACAAGTTCATTTAATGTACCTATTAATTACATCATGTTTAAGGACTCTTCTATTTTAACATTTACTTATTAGGCCTGTTCACTTTGCATTGGTGTTATGATTGTTAATTCTATTTAATTTGCTATTAACTTTGCATTTATGGGTTTTGTTCACTTGCTTATTTTTGTTGTTTTATAATATTGTTGCTATTGTTTGTTTGCTATTATATATCTGCATTTGTTTTATAGACATCATGTTCTGCTGTGATATGTATATAATAGATTCTGTATATAATTTTTAGATTTGTAGACACCCTAAGCATCTTGTCAAGTGATACTTTGAATGGTGTTTTTCATTGCATATGTCTTTGTTGTCCATGTATCATTAATGAATGAGCTGATAGTCTGATGCAGCCAATTTTGCAAAGGACTCTAAAATTCCACATATTAGAAAAGAATGTAATAACTCCTTACTGGGCAAATGCTGAAGCACCTTTGGATTTGGAATCTACTGTTTTAGAGGTCAGGGCAGTTGGTTGGCTAGAGCTTTGGACCTACAGTCAGGAAGACTCATTTCTGGTTCAAATTTGGCCTCAAACACTTACTAGTTGTGTGACCCTGAGGAAGTCATTTATTCCTGTTTGCTTCAGTTCCTCATCTGTAAAATGATCTGGAGAAGGAAATGGGAAACTGCTCCACTATCTCTGCCAAGAAAACCACAAATGGGATTATGAAGGTTTGGACATGACTGAAAAATGACTTAAACAGCAGCAATAACTTGAAGATCAATCACTTTTTAACCTAGAGAAAAGATGAGAGTGATTGATACATAATTTAAACTTTCCAATGAGGTTGAGAAGAAACCCAAAGAACTTGAAAGAAGAGAATTTTAGGATTGACATCAGTGAAAGGGAGGGGAAAAGAGGCACTGTGCTAAGGGCTTTACAAATATTTCATTGACTCACATTTGATGGCAGTTCAAATATTTTCCCTTTTCTGGCTTACATGAAGAATGGAGGGAAATCAATAGTAGTTGTCAGAATGCTGTAGAGACTATGACGATATGTCTGTGTGACTGAAATTCCAATCAAATTACAGCAAACTTGCAGGGAATGGTCTAGATTTAACTGTGTCTATCAAACTTATTTTCCATTCTCTGGTTATATTTTTATGTTCTTTTACCCTGCTTTTCTCTTCATAAGCCCTTTGAGTTAAAATATAAACACTCAAACACTTCTTAACTGTGTGATCCTAGACAAGTCACTTAACCTTTTTGCCTCAATTTCCTCATCTATAAAATGATTTGGAGAAGCAAAGAGCAAGCACTTTACTGTCTTTACCAAGAAAATGGGGTCATAGAGTTGTACATGACTGATAAGATCAAACAATAAAAACTTTTTTAATTGAAATTTTAATTTTTCCAATTACATGCAATGGTACTTTTTCAACATTCATCCATTTGCAAATTTATGAGTTCTATATTTTTCTAACAACCTCTCTTCCAACCTCCCTCCCCATGGTGGGGAACAGTCTGGTAAAAGTTGTACATGTAGATTCTTATTTAATGTATTTACATATTAGTCATGTTGTGAAAAAGGAATTAGAACTAAGGGGGGAAAGGAAAAAAAAGGAAAAACATAAAAGAAGTTTTTAAAAAAGTGAACAAAGTATGCATTCAGACTCTGATTTTTTTTTCCTCTAGATGTGAATGGCATAGTTCATAATAGGTCTCACAGGGTTGCCCTTGATTTCTGAACTGCTGTTAGGAGCAACATCCTTCATAGCTGATCATCTCACAATATTGTTAATAATGTGTTCCAAGTTCTCTTGGTTTTGTTCACTTCAGTTAGAATCAATCCATTTAATTTTTTCCATGCTTCTCTAAAGTTTGACCATACATGATTTCTTATAGAACAATAATATTCCATAGTATTCATGTACCATAACTTGTTTAGCCATTCCCCAATTGATGAGCATCCCCTCAATTTCCAATTTTTTGCCACCATAAAAAAGTTGTTATAAATATTTTTTAACATATAGGACTTTTCTCATTTTATTTTGATTTCCTTTGGATAAAGGCCTAGGATTGCTATTGCTGGGTGAAAGGGTAGGATCAAGTTTATTGTTCTTTGGGCAGAGTTTCAGGTTGCTCCCCAGAAAGGCTGGATTAGTTCACAAATCAAACAATAGTTTACACAACCTCTCTAACATTTATCATTTTCCCTTTTTTGCCATCTTAGCTGGTCTAATAGGTATGAGACTTCAGGGTTGCTTTAATTTTCACTTCTCTAATCAATGATGATTTGGAGCATTTTTCATATGACTATATAAAGCTTTAATTCCTTCTTTTGAAAACTACCTGTCATATCCTCTGACCATTTATTAATTGAGGAATGACTTGAAACCTTATAAATTTGATTCAATTTTCTATATATTTTTGAAACGAGACCTTTATCAGAACCCTTAGATGTGAAAATTGTTTCCCAGCTTTCTGTTTTCTTTCTAATCTTGGCTGCTTGGTTTTATCAGTGCAAAAACTTTTAAATTTAATATAGTCAAAATCATCTTTTTTGCAATTTATAATACTCTCTATTTCTTATTTGGTCATAAATTTCTCCCCTCTCCATAGATCCGACAGGTAGATATTCTTGTTCTCCTAATTTATGTCTAAATACTGTACAAGAAGGATCTGATGTTGATTAATTTTTTGTTATCAATCATTTCCTAACTGTTCCCAAAAAATAGAACCTTTGAGACCAAGGGTTTTCTTTCTGACCCTTCTGTCTAAGAGCCTAGCTTCCCTTTCACCCCAGGAAGAAACCAAAATTTTCTTTATCATGGTACTGATGATGTACATTAGGTTCCTGAGGCAAAACCATTCTCTCCTTCCCAAAATCTGGAAGAGATTGAGGTGTTGGGAAGATCTTGGTCCAATTTGAGTCAAAAGGTAGAGTTGAAGAGCTCTCAGCACCAACTTTTCTTGTTAGGAAAATATAAGTGCATTTATACACTATGTATGTATACATGTATAATATATATGTTAAATATTCATTTACATGTATGTGTGTATATCTATATTTCATCAAGCCAGAATTGCTCTCCTGCTCAAAAATATACCTTTTTTACCTGGCTCCTTGCTAATTAAAAAAATCTATAATTAGTTTCAATCAATCATACAATCAATTTGACATTTCTGGGAAAGGAATTTGCTTGCATTGAGGTAGAAAATACCCATATCCAGAGAGATCACAGATGCATTGAAGTATAAAAGGAGCTTTGCCTCAGCTTAGGAAGAAAAAGGAAAATATTCCTGAGAAGTAACATATTAAGCCTTGTCAGTCATTTACATCTCAGTGGGAATTCATTAGATCCTTTCCTCTGAAAAAAAAGAGAGCAGGAAAGAGACAGCCCGAGGGCCTCAGGCAGAAGGGAAAAGGGCTTAGAAAGCTGAAGTTGGAGGTTTAATTTTTATTTCACTCACAGATTTTGCCCAGTTTGACCCTACTTCAGTCTCACTTTGAGATTACAAATTCTAGTTATCTTAAATGTAGTTTCCTCAGTAGGCTGTTTACCTTAAATGACTAATGAGGTCATTTTAAACAAGTTTCTTAATAAGTACCCCAGTGGGTTGGGTTTTTTGCTTTCTTTCTCCTCTACCCACTCCATTGTTGTCTCCCTTTTCCTCCTACCACCCTGTTCTGTACTGAAGGTAGTAAGGAGTCATCTCACAGTAATTAGAGCAAGGGTGTCACTCACCCAGGGAGTCTATTATGAAACTATAAAGATCTAAGAGCTCTATTAACCCCTGCTCAAAAGCAGAGCAGTAAGCCTTGTATCCCTACAAATTGCCCTAACATTATAAAAATATTAAAGTACAACCTTTTGCCACTTTTCAAAATTAAGAAAACTCCTCCTCCCCCCCCCCCCCCACTTTGTTTTCATTGAAAGCTCAATTCTTTGTGGCAGTGTAACTGGGTCTATTTTTCCCCTGTATCTTTACATTCTCTCAGGATGGATTTGAGTGTTTGCTATCAGATGCAAGCTTTAAGCAGTCTGTTTTAGGATTCTTCTGCTCCATGGTGTTTTTCTTTTTTCTTTCTTAAGTGTAGCTGTCATTGAATCTCCAAGGTCTGTAAGCAATCTGAAGCATCCTCCTGGAATAACAGCTGTGAATAGCTTTGCAAAGGGAGTACACTGTTAGTTTGGAAGTAGGGCATTTATTGAGAAAACAGGATTGGAAGGTTTTCTTTTTTTAACCTTCTCCCTAAATCAAAATATCTTCTCTTCTAATAATTAAGTGAAGGCCCTTCATTTACCATTAGCCTGAAAGGAGGCTGCCAGTTTTATGGATTTTTTTTCATGTGGAATTAGAAAAACCAATCCCGGGGTGGGAGGGGACTAAGCTTTAGAAGAGTTAGAGACAAACCTTCATGCAGTGTTAGTGTTTCCCACTCCATCCCCTAACATATTTTTCCAGCTAAAATTTCATTAATATGTACAGCAAGGGCAGCTTTGGGGGGAAAGAAGGGAGAGCCTAAGGTATGCTTACGAGGAAGTCAGCCTGCAATTTCCTTGATTGCATATAAATCAGTGACCTCAGATTTTCTTAGCACTAGCTGGCCCTCCTGCTGTCTCTTTCATAGTTCCTCCTTTGAAATGCTTGCCTTATAATACCTCGTACTTTTCCCCTTGATCTCCCAACACTGTGAATTAGGTTCTATTATTAACTCCATTTTATAAATACACAAACTGAATTTTATCAAATTTAAATGAATTTCCCTGAATCACACAGCTAGAAATTTTTTAAGGTAGGATTCAAGCTCAAGTCTTCCCACTTCTATTTCAATATTATAGTCATTCTCTTATGCTGGCTCCTAGAATGTCTGCTTGTCTGCCCAAAGGTCAGAACCAGGTTGATAGCCTGGATTTAATCCTACATTAAGGTTGGTGAGATCAGTGAACTCATCAAGGCTTCTTTAATATTCTTACTTTAAGGTTCTTAACCTGAGGTACTTTAATGTTCCATTTTTTTCTAAATTCATAACTATTTATGTAATTAGTTTAGTTACCTTTGTAATCCTATGTATTTTATTTTCAAAACATTAAATCCAAGAAATAGTCCATAGGTTTTAGCAGACTGCCAAAATGGTTATGACAAGACAAAGGTATAGAACCCTTTATTCCAGAGGTACCAATAGAAACCAGAATGCTCAAGAACTGGGATTGTAGTCAGACTTTCTCTTGGCTAAATTTGCGGTTCCACAATGACTTAGACTCAACCCTCAAAAGCATAACACTCCTTACAGCAGCACTGGTTAATTCCCTAGTGGGCATTTCATCACTGATTTCAAGCACATACCACTGACTAATAGATTATGCTTTGATTGAGGAGGGAGTAGATCAAGTAACATTGATTCCCAGCCAAGAAATTCACAATCATTGCTGGGCTCCAGTATCCTGGCAAGTTTTCTATCTGGAAATGTTTTCACTCTGTTATTGTTCTGTCAATTTTCAATTATATTTGAATCTTATTGACCCATTTGGGTTTGTTTGTTTATTTTGTAAAGATACTGGAGTGATTTACTATTTCCTTCTCCACCTCATTTTACAGATGAGGAAATTGAGGTAAGCAGGATAAATTGACTTTCCCAGGGTCACACAGCTAATAAGCGTCTGAGGTCAGACCTGAACTATGGAAGATGAGTCTTTCTGATTTCTAGTGCAGAACTTTATTCAATGTACAACCTAAATGTCTCCTGTGACCCTGTGGATTTTAATTTATGCATTTTTAAACATTCTAAGAAGAGTTCCATAAGCTTTACCAGACTAAAATGGTATCCATAAATGCACAAAAAAGCTAAGAATCCCTTTCTTAATTGCTAAATCGAGTAGCCTTTTCTTGATCCTCATTTCTCTTGATCTGAGACCTTTGATCATTCCAGATTCCTACTTCGACACTCACCTTGTTATTGTCTTTTCTATAATGTGGTCCAAAGCCAAAAATTTGTCAAGGCAAACTCTCATGGCAACTTCAAATCTCGTCCTGACCTAGTGGCAGGGGGAAGACTACATTAGCTGAGATAGATCTCTTAAGTACACTAGATTTATATTTTAGAGATTAACTTAGAGTCAAACCTTCTTTCAAAATTTTGGACCTAGTAGGTGGCAGGGTACAAAGCACCATGAAGGGAAGATGAAAGATGAGGGGAAATGCCTGAAGAGAAATGATAAATGAAGAAATGAAAGAATGGAATTCTGGAAAGCATACTACCTAGAAAAGTAAAAAAATAGAATCATAAAAACATGGCAAGTTATAGAATAAAATTACTTTGCTTTCTTAAAAGGGATTAGCTGCTTTAAATCAAAAAATGAAGGCAAGCTATTAAAACCATAGCATTTCAGAGCCCTAAGTGACTTTGAAATCAGTCATAGATATAGAGATGGAAGGACCATTGCTTCCCAAAACCCTCATTTTACAGTTGAGCAAACCAAGGCACAGAACAACTACATGATTTAGCCAGGCTCACATTGTTATTCAGTACTTTAGGTCAGATTTAGCTCAGAATTTCCTGACTCCAAACCCAGATCTCAATTCTCTAGACTTATTCTAATCTCCTATCCCCTCATTTTATAGATGAAGAAATCAAAACTCTGAGCAATAAACTGTTCTGCTTAAGGTCACAAAATAGGGGGCAGCTAGGTGGCTCAGTGAATAGAGCACTGGACCTGGAGTCAGGAAGACCTGAGTTCAAATACAAAGTCAGACACTTACTAATTACCTAGCTATGGGACCTTGGGCAAATCACTTAACCCCATTGCCTTGCAAAAATAAATAAATAAATAAAAGTTTTTAAAAAGATCACAAAATAGCATAGTTTGAACTAAAATCCAATCCTCCTGACCACTAGTTTGGTATTCTTTTCAATATATGCTATTTTTTTAGCTTTGCAAAAACACCGATGTGTTTTTAGTACAAATTGCAATATATTCCTCTATATTAGATTACTTGCTATCATGAGAAGGGAGGAGGGGAGGAAGGGAAGTAGAAAAATGTGGAACTCAAAAATCTTACCAAAAATGAGTGATGAAAACTATCTTTGCTTGTAATTGGAAAAAAATAAAATAACTTAAAAGAAAAAAATAAAATATAGGTCTGCAATGTAACACAATGTAAAAGAAAGAGTTTTGGTCATGGAGTCATAGCACCTGGGTTCAAATCACATTTATGATCTTGGACAAGGAAATTCACCTTTATAGAGCCCAGTTTTCTTATTTAGAAAATGTAGGGTTTTTGATTCAATAACCAAAGAGACTCTAACTTTATAATCCTATAGTTAATAGTAGCTTAAAAAATAAGGAATGCGCATACACACACAACACACACACACACACACACACACACACACACACACACACACATTAATCCAAGGAAAATTTTTCAGAAGAAAACTGGCAAGAATTAACAACTAGGAGAAGAGTTCTCCTAGGACAGAATCTGATCCCTTTAAATTGTGACCACTTTAGAGCAGCATCTGATAACATAAGCAAGCACTATAGGTTCAAACTGGTTCAAACAACATGTACAAGTTTCTTTTTGACAATCTGACACTATCAATGACAGCTTCTACTGATATTATGCTATAAATAAGAGAAGAAGCTATGGAAGAGAATAAGGTGATTCACTAGAGTTCCAAGACTAAGATTGGATTCTCCACTTTGGGGCTCTGACCTCTTACCTCATTATTTAATCTCAGTATTTCTGGTTCCCAATTTCTGCCAAGTAGGAATTACAATATCATCTTAATTTTCACAAAATGATGGAAATTGTTGAAAAAGGAAATCACCAAAGGAAATGTGATTTAAAAGCACAATAAAGAACAGTTTAATAATTAACATGAGTGTTTAAATCATTAAAATATCTGTTGTTGGGTCCTTTATTTGTTCATTTTTAGGCATATCTTAACCACAACCTTGGGTTTTGCCAAACATAAATGAAAGTCAAAATCTCATGCTATATAGTAAGAGTACAAGGCAAAAATACAAGTGATCCCAGATCTGGGTTTGATACGCTTAAGAGAAATAGAGATATTCATTTTTTGTTTGATATTTTTGATCTAGTGAAGTTTAGTTTATGAAAAATTAGATTGTGTGACATTTATTATACCCCTGAAGGAGGGATTGGGTTGCACATTCTATTAGTCCTAATGGATATCTGACTTGAATTATGAGGAAGTTTAAATAAGAATGATAATATTTTACATTTACTCAGTGCTTTACAAAGCTTTCCTGCACAATAAGATGGTACAAATTTTATTATTTGCTTTTTTTTAACAGATGAGAAAACTAATAGTTGGAGGAAACTGGGTCAGAAAGAGAAATGCTTTACCATGATCACTTAGTTATTAAGTACAGGAAATCAGGACTCACATCTAGGAGTCTTGATTAATGACTAGCATTTCCTAATGTTTTTAATTCTAATGTCTTCACACTATTGATCATTTCCATTTATTCTGTACATATCTTGCTTGTATGTGGTTATGTGCATGTTGTCTCCCCATCAGGTTCCAAGTTTCTCAAGATCAAGAACTGTCTTTATAAATTTTTTGCACACTCAGCATTTAGCATGATGGTAAATGGTAGGCATTCAGCAAATGTTTATTAACCAACTGCCAGAACTTTAAAGTTAAAAAAATTTACATATAGCTTTTCATTCAATCCTCTCAACAACTTTTAATATAGGTGCTTTTATTATTCTTGGTTTATATATGAGGAACCTAGGGCTGAGAAAAGTCATTTGACTTGCCTAAGGTCATATAGTTATGTGTAAATGTATGAGGTCAGATTTGAAGTTTAGTCTTTGGAACATAAGGTCCAGTGGTCTATCCATTACACCAACTAATGAATGACCTAATTCCAATTTTTCTGCTCCAAATAGTGGTAAAAATTCAATTCTTCAATGAATCTGGGATCTCAGCTATATAGATATTCTTTGATCTAGTGATTATAACCTATCCATACCTTCTCATTCTGTATAATTTGTGTGCATGCTCTCCCATAAATCTTCCGAAAAGCATACTGGTTGCCTTCCTCTAGGTCTTTTAATTTTTCATGGGCAGCATTCAGACAATATCTACCCCTCATGCTCATTATTTGACCGACCTATTTCCTTTTCTACTCATGTTTCCTGGAGGATATCCTTTATAACTTGTCACCATTCAATAATTATGTCTAATCCATATCTTTCCATTGGCCTTCAGCATACCCAGTTCTGATTCTTCAGAATGCTTGAAATTCCATTGTGACTTGGAAGTATTTAGATCATAAGAAAATAATGGTTTTTATAATACGTTTTAATTGCAGGTAGAATTTCTGGACTAAAAAACAGTAAAATATTTGAGTAAAAACACAGTCTATTTTTTGCCCATTTCTTTTTTGTTTCCTATTTATTTATGTTTTTCATCTGAAACATATGAAAATTAGTCACTTAGCAATTTCAAAATTGTTACTTTGAGCATAGATTACTTATACGTATGCATTGATACGGTGCATTCATTCACTCTTGCTAATTTCATATTCCTAAAGGCCATTCCCCTCTTCATTTTTAGGATATTGTAAGGTAGAGGAGGAAGAGGGAGATCAATTAACTCAAATCACTCTATCCTACTTAAAGTATCAGGATGCTATACCTTGATACTTTAACTGGGTGAGAATATTCATTTGTTGAATCAATCAATAATAGACTTTAGACTAAGGATAGGGAAGACCTTAATTAACTTAGATTCTTTAAAAACTACTAGGTAAATTATAGTGAGGCTGCACAAGGACATTCACATTGGTCAAGGAAACAATCACATCAGTAGATTATCTATGCTTTAATAGTAGACTAGTGCAGAACACTGAGATTCGAGTATTTGGCAGCAAAGAAGAAAGACTCATTCCAGTCAAGCCTCCTGAGGAGGAATTACTTGTGGAAGAAGGAAAAAAAGACAAAAATCCCATCTCAGTCCTCACCAGGCTTGGTCTCAATCTCATACTCCTTTTCCCCTAAATGTTTGACAAAATGTGGTCCTGGTAAGTTTCAAAGGGTTCACAGTATTTTGAAGTCCCCATTTTCCCATCAGTATCCTAGTCCCATCCCCTAACCAACTGAAAGCAGTGTCTAAATAGGATTCCTGAATAGATTTCAAGAAAAGAAAAAACTCTACAAATAGTTCAGTATAAACAAGCAAGCAAACAAAAAACCACTAAGGAAAATGTCTTGAGAACTCTAGCAAAAATGTTTCCTGAACCTATGAGTTATATCCCCCTACCCAGCTACTCACCTTTTTGTCACATAAGCTCTGAACGAACTGGTGGAAGATTGTGATACAGACATATCTGTGTCATATATTTTGTATCAAAAATATCACTATGGTAAATACCCACTTCTAAAACCTAATTAAGTCTTACTGATTGGGTAAAGAAACACAAATGGGAGCTTATGAACTGTAGTATTAAAAATGAGAACTCCAACTTATCAAAATTAACCTAATGTTATAAGGGTATATAGCAACTGGTTTTGGGGACCCAAACTGCCAGGGGAGTTTAAGAGAGTAATTCCATTGTCTATGCTGTGGCAGAATTATAGAATTTCAGAGATGAGAGGGACCTCAGAAGACATATATTCCAGTTCATTCCTGAATCTTCTTTATAACATCTTCAATATTTGACCATCCATTCCTTGTTCTATGGTGGGGGAAACTACATGGTAACCCATGCCTCTTAAGATATAATTATAATTTTTAAGAATGCTTCCCTAGAAATTGACCCAAGATCTATCTCTCCATACCTTTCATCTGTAGCTCCTAGATCTGTCTTTTTCACTTAAGAAAAAATGAACCTAATTTCTCTGCAATATGAGAGTTCTTCAGATACTTAAAAGATGGCTATTATAACCCCTTTAGTCATCTTTTTCTCCAAATCAAATATCCCCAATTCTTTAAGTCAGGTTTTCTTAAGCTTTTTCTTAATAGCATGGATCCCGTTGTCACATCAAAGTCTCTGCACTGTCTCAGATTATTTTTAAATGCACAAAATAAAATATAGGAAGGAAAGAATTTATTCTGAAATAATGATATACAATTATCCCTTTTTCCTCACAACTTTCCCAATCATGGTTTTGATATATCGTGAGTTGGCATAAAAAAGTAAATGGATGGGGGGCAGGTTGTAGATGCTGCAGACAACATGGAGAAGGCCAACAGATGACACAAAAAGTTTAGTAACAAAAAATGAATAAAATATAGTATTGTAGAATATGAACAAATTTTCTTTTAGAGCCATAATAATTCAAACTTTTCCTCTGGTATGAAGGAAGGGTCAAAAAAATCTTATGTGGATTTTCCAGATCACTGGGGCACCACACTCCTAAAACTTGTGATATGGAAAGAATAACTACAATATTTTCTCAACCAAGTTCATGAACCTCCTGAAACCTTCCATGAAATCACAGAACCCAAGTTAAGATCCCCTGTTTTAAATAATCTTCACATGATATCACCATCCTAATCAATCTCCCCATGCATTCTCTAGATTACTCATGTCCACCCTAAAATGTAGCACCTTGAACCCAACTAAAAACTAATAATATATTCTAACTAGAAAAGAATACATTGAAAATATTTCTTTCTAGGTCCTGAACACCATACCTTTCTTATTATAGTATTTTTCCTCCATTTTATACCCTTGATTTATAGTGAGCTTATTGTCCCTGAGATCATTCCTAGCTGACCTGCTACTTAGCTTACCCTTATGACCTTGGCCTTCTTGAACTTTAAAAGTGTTACTTTTTTAACTCATGTAAGACTCTACATGTATCACTATTAAATTTCATTTTACTACATTTGATTCAACATTTTCATCTATTAAAGAATTATTGAATGACAAATATCTAATATATTAACTGATCCTCCTGACTTTCTGACATCTGCAAAATTGAGAAACATACTATCTATGTATTCATTCAGAAAGCATATAGCCAAAGACCAATCTCAAATGATTCCACTAAATAGAAATATTCAAAAAATATTTGGCTCTGGTTAAAAAATTTAAAAAGTAAAAGAGACTATGAATAAAACATTCAGAAACAAAAAAAATCAAAACTTGGAATTTATGCAGCATATTAGCTTTAAAAATGTTTTACATATATTAACTCATTTGATCTTTATAATAATCCTATGAGACAGGTATCTCTATCTCCATTTTACAGATTAAAAAAAATCCATCTATGACAACAATAAATTCCAAATGGCTATCTAACCTAGAATGAAAAAGCCACACCATAAACAAATTATAGGACAATGGCAGAAGTTGCCCATTATAATGATAGAAATGGTTTTGAACAAATGAAAATGAATTGATAAAAAATTATTTAAGTACTACCTATGTTTTAAGCCCTGGGGATGAAAACAGAAAAGTTAGTTTCTCCTCTCAAGGAACTCACATTCTAATTGGAATGCTGACCAGACAAAGGAAAGTGAGGATGATAGGAGATGAAATAGACAATTTTCATTAAATAAAACTGAAAATAGGTTTCTACAAGAAAAATCAATTATCTTTAAAATTAGAAATACAACTGCTAACTTTGAAGTTATCTTCATAGTCAATTTCTCCAACATAGTTATGTTCTACATGATATGAAAGGACTCATTCAAATGTAAGAACATGAGTCATTCCCTAGTAGATAAATGAATGGTCAGATGGTAATAATAGACAGCTTTGAAAAAAATAAGTTATCAACAACCATATGGATAAATTCTCCAAAGCATTAGTAATAAGAAGAAAGGAAATTAAAATGATTCTCAATTTCTACTATACATTCATCAAAATGATGAATATTACCAAAAAAAGGAATTTTTGGAGAAGATTTGGGAGGGGGCAGATACACTAATTTACCTGACAAGCCAGATGATTTCAGAAAAAAACCTGTAAATTAGTGATTTGGGAACTATAATTTGAAATTCTTTCCAAAATAGCTGAACCTGATCATAGCTCCCAAATCACTAAAGCTCTAAATGCTTATTGATTGACTAAACTATCCATACCATTTGACCTAGCTGCCCATTAGTAGGCATATTACCCCCACAATGAAATCACAGAAAGAGAGAAAGGATTCATAGGAATATTCATAGCAAATTCATGGGAAAGTATTCAAAGAAGAAGGATTTTTTCAATTTTTGAACATTTTTATTAAAAGTTTTGAGTTGCAAATTCTATCCCTCACTTCCTCCCTGATCTCTCCCTCCCTAAAATTATAAGCATTTGGATATAGGTTATACATGTGTGATTATATAAAACATTTCTATATCAGTCATTTTATTCAAGGATAATAAATAATATTTATTTATATATTTATTGTATTATATATATATATATATATTTATATTGAATAAAAGAAAAAAATGAAGGAAAGTGACAAATAGTAAGCTTCAGGCTATATACAATCAATATTAGTTCTTTTTCTGGGGACGGATAGTATGCTTCATCATTAGTCCTTTGGGATTGCCTTGAATCGTATTGCTGAGAATAGTTGGTCTTCATAACTCTTCATCAAATAATATTGCTGTTACTGTGTACAATATTCTACTAGTTCTATTTACCTCACTATACATCTGTTCATGTAAATTTTGCCAGGTTTTTCTGAAATGATCTGACTTGTCATTTCTTATAGCACCATAGTATTCTATTACTATCATATATATCACAGCTTGTTAAGCCATTAGCCTATTGATGGGCATTCCTTTGATTGCCAATTCTTTGCCATCACAAAAGGAAATGCTTTTCCCTTTTTTTGGATGTCTTTGAAACATGAATATTGGATCAAAGAGTATGCATAGTTTTATAGTCTTTGGACATAATTATAAATTATTCTACAGAATGTCATATCTATTCATATCTCCACCAACAGTGCATTAGTGTCTCAATTTTCCCATATTCTCTTCAATATACATTTTCCTTTTTTGTCTTATCAACTAATTTTATAAATGTGAGATGGTACCTCAAACATAGAAGCACTTTTTGTTGTAGCAAAGAACTGAAAACAAAAGGGAATGCCCAAGAATTGAGGAATGGATATACAGATTTTGTTATCAGAATGTAGTTAAATATTATTGCCACATAAGAAATGATGAATAGAATAAAAACAGAGAAGTTTCCAAAAATTCATATAAATTGATGCAGTAAAGTGAAAAGAACAGGAAAACATTTCACACTATGACTATAAGACTATTAAAATAAAAAACTCTGAGTGATTTAAGAACTCTAATCCATAGAGTGACTAACCAGGTCTTCAACAAAATTCTGAGCAACACACTATATGCTTATTGATAGAGAGGGGATAGACTAGACTTGCAGAACAAGATAAACATTTTCATTCATGAACAATATGTGACTTTGTTTACCTGGGCTTGTTACAAAGGAAAGGGATTATTGAAGTGAGGAGGGCTACACATAATGAAGACCCCCCCAAAATTATCATGAAACTTGTCTTAAAATTCATAAAAGATAATAAAAATAAAAGTTCAGAGAGAATTATATTAGTTGAAGAGCTTTGGAACTAATGAATTTAATTTATCATCATCTAGAAAAATAAAATGTTCATAATAGTGATTCACAGTTTCATATATAGTTCTCTATTGTCTGTTATTAATGCATTGAAAATGCTTATATTTGTCTCAATGTTTGGTATTAGTAAAAAAAATTAAAAAGTTGATTCTGACTATTTGGAATAAGAAAAAAGTTTTTTAAAATGTCATTTACCAATTACCCAGTAAATCTGTTTTCTTCTCATTGCTAGCATTCCCACTATTGATGCAGATCACAGTCTATCAATGATGTCTGCTCATTCTGTTTGACACTTCTCTCTATTGTTTTAAACATTCATCACAAGGAGTCCATGCTCTTAGGACATGAGGATACTAATGGTGTCTGGGAGCTATCAGTTGTACTTTTTCTCACTACACATGATCAGAAATCCATATATAAATATACATTGCAAAGATATGAAATACTATTAGATGTTAAACAATAAAACCCCAATCTTTGATAGATAAACTTTAGTTTTATGATAAAACAAAAAGGTATAATAGATTCTTTAATAGCTTTCATACTATTTCTTGCAGACTAGCAGTCAATTTTAAAGTATTTGACCTGTTTATTCTTTTATTAAACAAAACAAGAAGTGGTAGTAGGTACTAAGACAAAATTAAATTATCAAAGATTTATGACTACCTTATCTTATTTTTCTTAGTCATGGGGATGACTCAGTATTTCCTTCCTATGTTTATATCCTTGATATCTCTCTCTACAAACCATGTTCTGTGCTTGCTAGTGAGTGATTTTAAAAAAAAGGTTTTTAATCAGAACATTTTCCTTAGAATAGAAGTTGCAGAGAGAGTAACTTTGAACAGCAGTTTTAAAAGAGAAACAGCATCTCAGAGCCATAACTCTCCTAGTTCTTTTATTTATAGTCCTTTTTTATATAGCTTTGTTTTATGAAACAAAACCTTGCTGATTTGGAAAGCTCCCAATAATTTGGATTTTATTTGAAGACTTCTCTTTGCTTCCTTAAAGAATATTACTGATGAACATATCCCTATTCAAACTAAGCAAAAAACATTAATGCTTATGTGTCTAGGAATGACAGGTGAAAAGGTTGTATATTTTGGAGGCATCTCAATAACTCTGGCTTATGACCTAACCAAGATTTCCTCCAGAAACATCAGTATTTTTTTTCCTAAGGCCTGCCTTATAATATTCAATTCTTTTGGGCCTCTACAACCACTGTCAAGAAGATCAACCTTTGTGAAGGGGTCCATAATTACCATCAATATCAAAACAACTATCAACCAACTGCAACCAATGAAGCAAGGAAAGTGTCTAGACAAAACACCAAGGTATTGTGAGAGTAAAATAGAAGCTAGTATGTGCCAAGTGGGACAATCCAACAAATTATCTGACCCACTCCCTCCCCTCAGATTCTGATGAAGGTATTCCATGATCAGGAACTGTAGGAATAATTGAGTTCTAAGGCCTCTGGCCTTTATAGAGAGCAATCTTTGTTGAGAATGGCCTGGTTTCTTTGTCCCATCCTTTCCCTCCCCCACCCCCCCCACACCAATCTAATGCCACCAGAAGGTGGGTTAGCTTAAAAGAACCAATCTGGAATAGTAGCACCCTTCCTTGCCTTTGCAAGATCACTCTTCAAAATTGGATTTTCTGGCTTCTACCTCAGCACTGTCACTATTTTTCCATGCTACATCTCAAACTCAGGAAAAGTTTACTACCCCTGACAAAGGATTCCAATAGTATCATACCTAAGCAAAAAAGTCTTCCCCAGGGGGAGGTGTGTGTGTCTGTGTGTGTGTGTGTGTGTGTGTGTGTGTGTGTGTGTCTGTGTGTGTTTATACATAGAGAAAGAGGGGAGAGGGAGAGGGAGAGGGAGAGGGAGAGGGAGAGGGAGAGAGAGAGAGAGAGAGAGAGAGAGAGAGAGAGAGAGAGAGAGAGAGAAGAAGAATAAGAAGAAGAAGAAGAAGAAGAAGAAGAAGAAGAAGAAGAAGAGTGCTAAACTCCTTAAACTTCGTAAGTTCTCCTAAGTAGAGTAAGGCTTCCCAGTTGGTAAATCAACCCACCACTATTGTAATCTCCAATTGCTTTCTATCAGTTAATGGAGACTTACATAAACCTGCCTCAGAAAATGAAAGAACTCAGGGCTGCTAGACCTGCACAGTCTATATCAGGTATATCCAATCCCCAACCCACACACCTCACATGAACTTCAAGGTCCATTCATGAGCTCTACAGCCAATAACTGGAAATGAAGGAATGGGTGAGTATAATGTGCCAATATTGCAATATCACAGACCATCTTAACCCTTAACTAACATGGCTCAAGTTTTTCATATAGCTAATATTGCAA
Organism: Macrotis lagotis; assembly: GCF_037893015.1. Classification (NCBI taxonomy): domain Eukaryota; kingdom Metazoa; phylum Chordata; class Mammalia; order Peramelemorphia; family Peramelidae; genus Macrotis; species Macrotis lagotis. The sequence goes on from NC_133666.1 coordinate 172,892,304, forward strand.
TACATCAATATGTGCAAGATTGCACAATTGAAAAAGTAGGCTCACTGTTCACATTAAAAATGAAATGTTCTTATTTTTTGTTTTAAAAGCAAACATTTTATCATTATTACATTTTTACATTTTGTTATTTTATTCATTGGTAATATGAGTCTCATTGCAGTCATAAGTAAATATTAAATAATAAATGTGGTCCATGACAAGTTTTTGTTGATTGATGTGACCCAGAAGAGCTAAAAGATTGAACAACTATGGTCTATATGATTGACAGCCCTCACCAAAACAAAGTCTGGGTTTGCTCCTCCTCACTTTGTTTCCTGTGCCTCTTCATTATTTGTTTCTGCCAACTCTGTTGCTCCTTGGGTTCAGAATTCCCTGATACACTAATTTCTCTTCCATGCTCTGTTACTCCATACACCACTGCCTCCAGGTTCTCTGGATCTGGGCTCTCTTACTCTTGCTCTATGACTTCTGTACCATCCAGCATCCCCCAGGCTCTCAATCAGGTTCAGTCTTGTAGACTCTGTAATGTTACAGTTTCTGTAGTTCTCATCTTTCACTTACCCTTGCTGCAGCTACTACTGCTTCCTCAGTTACAGTTCTGTTAGTTAGAATAGAGCAACTTTGGAACCAACATGCTTCAGAGCCCTTCTTCTCCATCTATTTCCTTATCAGGTCCATAACTCCACTCAGATTAAAAGAGTTGCTCAAGCTATTGACAAGATTATTAGAACCTCTACTCACTGGTCCTCAGTTTGTCCTTTTACCTGATTTAGGGCAATTCACTGTCACCCACCTCTTCCCTAACTCAGTACTCAGGTTGTCCCTATTCCACCACACCCTGGTGCTCCATTTTATACTGGGGAAAAGCATTTACACCCCTTTTCAGTAGACTTTTCCTCATCCCCAGGTATGTACAGTGAAGTTATGCAAAGTATCCTAAAACTAATAAAGTACTAGAGATAACAAAGATGAAAAGAAACTTCCAGAAACCCTACTACAATTGCAAAGGCTTATGACTCATTATGCTTATTATTTTTCAATTTATTTTTATTAAAGGTATTATTTGAGTTTTACAATTTCCCCCCAAATGCTTATTATTAATAGAGAAATTCCTTTAGATTCTCAAAGTAATTCTTTAATAAAATATTAAATATTTTTAAAATATCTTCCACATCCAGAAAAAGAATTGTAGAGTCTAAATGCAGACCAAAGCATAGTATCTTCACTTATTAAATTTTGTTTTATTATTCTTTTTTCTCATTGTTTTTCCCTTTTGTTCTGATTCTTCTTTCACAACATAACTAATACAGAAGTATGATTAACATGATTGTATCATATTATTCTCTCAAGGGAAAAGGGGAGGGAAAAGAAGTAGGGATAAAAATGTGGAATTCAAAAATTTTACAAAAAATGAATGTTAAAAACTATCTTAACATATAATTGGAGAAAAATAAAATAAAATTTAAAAGATAAAATAAAAACCACTGAACAAGTGATCCATCCTTAGATTTAGTACTATAAAGGATGTTGAACAAATGCAACCAGAAAAAAAGAAGAAATTTAGTACTTTCTTGCTTAATATATCAAAAGGAAAAAAATCACACAAACAGCCTGCGGCCTATCAACTGAATCAACCCTGTTATTTCCCTAATACAAATGTATGGTGTTGTTCTAGCACAACTTCCTATGAGATAGTCTATGAGGATGCAGACTGCACCCAAAAGATAAGCAATCATCGATTAGTACAACTACTCTCTTGACAAAAAAAAAAAAAAAACAAAAACAAAAAAAACAAAGCTTAAACTATAATCCAAACACCTTCTTGTTTGGAAATAGTATCCATGAAGAGTCAGCTGTAGGGAACAGATGATGAGCTGAGAATACTGTTTTGTGTTCTGAGATTCAAGATGACTCATCCCATTGAGGGATCCAGACCGCACTACCACATAGGAGGGAACTGTGTTACCTGATTGCCCTAGGGGTTGCCTAGAATCAGCAATCTGTCTTTTGAGTCTCCAGGGCTTTGGTCAGGCCCTGCTGTGACTCTGCTTGTTCCTTATTGCTGAAAACTAAATCTTGAGTGAGAAAGAACACTCTTCTCCCTAGACTAGAAGAAGGAAGAAAGGGAACAAACTTTTAGTGCCGACCCACATATTAAATATTTCTAAATATTATCTCATTTGTAGTTCAGGTTGAGCCTGGGTGGGAGGTACAATTATTATTCCCATTTTAAAGAGGAAATGAGACAGACAGCAGTTAAATGACTTACTCAGAGTCACTCAGCTAATAAATGTCTGAAGCCAGATTTGAACCGAGCTCTTCCTGATTTCAGATCCAGTAATGAGCATGGAAAGAATTTTAGCTAAGTGGGATAAGAAAAACAAGACTAAATGTGAGGGAAAGTCAGAAAATAAGGTTATAAAATAGGAAAGAGTGTCCAGAAGCATGTAGTTCTTGTTTTGCAAGCAGCTAAGAGACAACTAGGCTGAGACAAAACTCAGTATCTGAAGATAAAAACAATTACAGGGAAGGAAGTTGTCATTGCTCTGACCTTGCGAGACTGGAAGCTACTGGATGTTTATGATGTTCTCACTGTGAGAGACTCAGAGTGATAAACAAGCATCATCCCATCACTGTAATTGTGATTTGGTTTGGTTTTGCATCATGCATCCTTGATTACTGTATCCTTTAACTATGCCCAGGAAATGTGTACTTGGCACCATTATTGCCTAAAGGAGTGTTCATTCCGAGTCAAATCTAGCAGAAGGGAACCTTCCATTATAATTCATTCAAGAACCTCAGCTTAACTTTCCAAATTCTATGCAGCCTCATCTTGGATTACTCCTCTAGGATATCTTTTAGAATCTTCAGTTACTACATAAACATGTCAAGTTTGTTTTCTGTTTCTTACTTTCACTCATCCTATTGCCTCTACCTGGATTATGTTCTGCAAAGGTTATTGCCAATTCTACTTCTTGCAGGCCACTTTGTCTGACCACTTTCCAGCCTTCATTGACTTCTTCCTTCTCCAAATTACTATTGCATTTTCTATATATAACCACTATTTTGTTCATCATTTTCTCTGCAACATCTGACTATTTCTTTGTTTATGTGAGGTTCCCCAAAGATAATTAAAACTTCCTGGGGAGTAGGGACTATCTTCTATTTTTTTTTTAGTTTTTTTCTAGGAAATGGGGTTAACTGCACAAGGCCACACAGCTAGGTAATTATTAAGTGTGTGAGGTCGGATTTGAACTCAGGTCCTCCTGACTCCAGGGCTGGTGCTCTCTCTATCTACTGCACCACCTAGCTGCCCCCTTCTATTTCTTTTTAATCATATATATATATATATATATATATATATATATATATATATATATATATATATATACACAGATATACATATATGCCATATGTATATAAAAATATAAATACAAAATATATACATATCTCATACCATATATTATATGTAGATTTTTATAGTCATATACATATATTCTATATATATAAAAGGAATAGCTTATCCTTCTTTATCCTATATAATGGCTAGAATAGTTGTAGGTGTTCAAATAACTATCAAGTGAATTAGAATTAGATGGGATATATACATTGGAAATCATAGCTCTGTCCATTCAGATGTAGTCAGATGGCATGAGGTATAATTCTATTTCATTTTTCCAGATGATCAGAAACTATCCCAATGTATGTATGAACAAGACACAGATGATAAATAAACTAATATTCTCTTGGTGGAGTGGAATGACTGAATCTTGTTTTTCTAATTTTAAAAAGATCTCAAATAATTTTATTTCCTTATTTTGCACACTTTCAACTCTGACTTTAAATATGATTTTGTTCAGCAATGGTAGAGAACAAGATGGTGCAACATTGTGTTGTCATCAGATATTGCAACAATCTAGTACAACTGTTCCAAAGAATTATGGAATATCAGTGATTAAGAGGAATATATATTTAGAACTAGATGAGACTTTAGATTTCATCAAGTGCAGTCCTGCTCGCCTTTTTAACATTTGAGGGAACTGAGTTTTATAGAGATGATGTAAGGTATACAGGGTCATATTTTGAGATGTTAGAAACAACCAGAAATAACAGAATATTAAAGAAAGATGGGGCAGGTAGTTGACACAGTGGATTGGAGTCAGGAGGGTATGAGTTCAATTGGCCTCAAATCCTTAACTATGTGACCATTGTCAAGTCACTTACATTGCTTGCTTCTGTTTCTTCATCTGTAAAATGAACTGGAGAACCACTCCAGTATCTTTGCCAATGAAATCTGAAATGAAGTCATAAAGAGTTGGACATGACTGAAATAAGAGAACAACAATATCAAAACGGAAGTTTAGTACCACACCACCCAGGACCATGCATATGGTTTTTGCCACAATCTGTTTTCTAGTATAGTTATCTATGTGCATGGTTTACATGTCAAAGTGCATAAATGACTGGTCTTAAAAAACCAAGGTTCACATTCTGCCTCTGACACATACTTGACTCTGTTATCCTAGAACCATTTTATTTCTCAATGATTTGCCACCAATACTAACCCTCCCTCCCCTACAAGCAATTTTTTTTAAAATTCAAAATTGAAGAGAAGTTCCTAATCTGCTTTGCTGAGAACATTTCCTCATCAGAAATTTCCTATACCAAAATGTAATCCCAGGGCCTGATCAAAATTTTAAAAAATACACAACATCTTAATGAGATTATAAAAAAAAAGGCAGGGATAGGTACTAGCTATTCTTTTTTTTCTTCCTATACTACAATTCTTTGTACATAGTAGATGCACAATAAATATTTGTTGAATAAATGAAGTTTTCAATAGAAGACAATTTAATGTTGAAAACAATTTTAAATTGTTAAATATTGCATCACATTCTCTTTCTAGTAGGGAAAATGATAATAGGGAAATGAGATTAATATCAGAAGACTTACTTTGTGAGCATATGAATTGAGAACAAAGAATAAAACTACTCCAAGTTCCTTATTTATTTAGTACTTGAGGTATATTTTGTGATCTTTATCTACAATCTTTTCTCTTTAGTGTTGCAAAACTAAGAAGTTGTTTTCTTTGGTGAATTTTTATACATTTCTTTGGCTTTTGCAAGGCAATGGGGTTAAGTGACTTGCCCAAGGTCACAAATATTAAGTACATATTAAGGATCTGAGGTCACATTTGAACTCAGGTTCTCCTGACTCCAGAGCCAGTGCTCTATCCACGGTGCCACCTACCTGTCCCTGTACATGTTTTTCCATTTTTATTTCTCTTTTACCAAACTGTTGATTTATTTCATGATTCTCTTGGATAACTCATTTCTTTTCCCAATTTTTCTTCTACCTCTTTTATTTGATTTTTATAATTATTTTTTGAGTTCTTTTAGAAGTCCTGTTTGGACCTAATACCAATTCAAATTTTTCTTTAAAATTTCACATGTAGCCATTCTGATTTTGTTGTCCTTTTATGAGTTTACGTTTTGATCTTCCCTGTCACCATAGTTACTTCTCTGCTCAGGTCCTTTGGGTTTTGCTCATTTTTTCCAGTCTATTTTATGACTTTTAATTTTTTGTTAAAATTGAACTCTGCTCCTGGGGTAGAAGGGGTTATTGTCTCAAGCTTCCTGTGCTGGGGACACAAGACCTTGCCACTGGCCTGCTCCTTATTGGGACTTGAGGAGCAATGGGGCATGGGGACTTGCCACTCAGAGGCGCAGGGTCTCAACTGTTGACCTATGTCAGGACTTGGAGCCTCACTGTTGGTATGCTAGAGTGTAACCTCTGAATGATCTGCCCAGACTCTGCATGCAATGGACTACATTCCCCTTTTCCCCCAGGTGAAACATACCTTCTCACCTAAATTGTTTTGGATTGGAAAATTGTTTCACCCTGTCGTTTTTTGGTTCTGCCACTCCAGAATTCATTTTGAGGTGTTATTTTATGGTTGTTTGGAGATGAATTTGAGATGCTCAGATAAGTTCCTACCTTATTCTGCCATCTTGGCTTTGCCCCTCAGAATCATGATTCAATGAGAAAATGTTGATTTCTAGTCCAAGAGGCAGTGTGGTAAGGCATGGTGGAAAGGGTACTGGATAAGAAGTCAGAAAGGTCTAGATTAAAATTAGATCCCAGATACTTACTAGCTCTATGATTTCATGCAATTCATTTCAGAGCTCAGATTCCTCTTCTGTAAAATACAGCAGTGTGTACTCAATGACTTCTAATGTTCTCTCTAGCCTAAATATATGGATCTATTTCCCTCCCCTTTACTCTTCTGTAACACTTTGGAAAAATCACTTAATTTCTCTGAATCTCAATTTCCTCATCTGAAAAAGAAAGCTAATTGTCTATGCCCCAACTATTTCACAGGATTCTGGTCAGGATAAAATTAAAGAAGGCATATTAAAAATATTTTCAGTCTCTCAGATGCTATGTGCACAGAGGTAATCAAGGCATCATAGCAGTCTGTGGGAAAGTCATATTTCTCATCGAAATATATGGAAAATTTTACATTGCTTTTCAATGATATGAGTCAGATTTGCCCGAATCTAATCATAACTCACTTAAAAGTCTAGGCCCACAGAATACCACCAACAATCTCCATTAAGACCTTTCTTAAAAATCCCAACAAGGGGCGGCTAGGTGGTGCAGTGGATAGAGCACTGGCCCTGGAGTCAGGAGTACCTGAGTTCAAATTCAGCTTCAGTCACAATAATTATCCAGCTGTGTGGCCTTGAGCAAGCCATTTAATCCCATTGCTTTGCAAAAAAAAAAAAATCCCAGCAAATATCATAAACTCCTTGAGGATAGGAATTATTTTGAACTTGTATTTTCATCACCAGCACTTGACAAAGAACTTGCCATATCATAGGAGCTTAATAAATATTGGTTGAATTTAATTTCTTGCTCCTTAATTCACTTCTTATAATATACAGTCATTCAATTAATTAGTCAGCATTTATTAAGTACCTACTGTGCACAAAGCCCTATGGGATAAAATTGCAAAGAATCAAATAATCTCTTCTCACAAGGGACTGATATTCTAATGGGGGAAACAAGGACACATAAAGAGAACAAATGCCAAATAAATGCAAGATTGTCAGAAGGCAAGGGAGCTAGCAACTGGCAAGGTCAGGAAAAGCATTTTGGAGCCTTTGACTTGTGTCTTGAAAGAAGACACTAAGAAGTAGAGGTAAGGAGAGAGCACATTTCAGGAATGGGGATAACAAAGGCAAAGGATAAGAAAGATGATATTCTATGGGTGAGGGTCAGAGCCAGTTGGGGGGACTATAGAGAGTGGGAAGTGAAATTATATAAAATGAGATTAGAAAGAGAGAGAGATTGGATGGAGGTTTTAAGAATAAAATAAAGAAGTAGATAGTTTATACTAGAGGCAATAGGAAGTCACTAAATTTTACTCTGTAAGGGATGTCATGGTCAGATCTGAGATTTAGGAAAATCACTTTGGCAGCTGTACTGGAAGATGGATTAGAATGGGGAGATACTTAATGGAGGAGACCAAGTAGGACACTATTTCAGTAATACAGATAAAAGATGATAAAGAATTTGAATAAAGTTCATGGATTTTGTGTCATAAAATATTTGAGAGTCTACCTACAAAGACAAACCTAAAAAAATATAACAAAAGAATTATGAAGCACTTTTCACAAAAATAAAGTCAGATCTGAATAATTGGAAAAATACCAATTGTTCATGAGTATGCAAATCTAATAAAAAATGACAATACTACTTAAATTAAAATACTTATTAAATGCCATACCAATCAATCTATCAAAAATTATTTTACAGAGCTAGAAAAACTATTAACAAAATTCATCTGGAGGGAAAAAAAGTCAAGATTATCAAGGGAACTAATGAAAAAAATTCAGATGGAGGTAGCCTAGTAGTACCAGATCTAAAGCAATATTATAAAGTTGCAATCATCAAGACTGTGTGTACTGGCTAAGAATGAGAGTGGTGGATCAAGGAAACAGATTAAATACAAAAGAAACAGTAGTAAATGACTATAGTAATATATTGTTTGATAAACTCAAGACTCCAGTTTCTGGGCTAAGAACTCATTTTTTGACAAAAACTATTAGGAAAATTGCAAAAAATAGTATAGCAGTAACTAGGCATATAGCAGCATCCCACAACCTTTACCAAGAAATAGGCACAGGATTTAGACATAAAGGGTGATACCATAAGTCAATTAGCTAGGAAACAATTTTTACAGTTGGTGCTTCTGATAAAGGATTCTTTTCTAAAACATCTAGGGAACTGAGTCAAATTTACAAGAATAAAAGTCATTCTCCAATTGATAAATTGTCAAAGGAAGGTTTCATATGAAGAATTGAAGTTATCTATAATCATATGAAACAATGCTTCAAATCATTATTGATTAGAGAAATGTAAATTAAAACAACATGAGGTACCACCTCACATCTATCAAATTGGTTAAAATTATGAAAAAAATGAGAATGATCAATGTTGGAGATGTGAGAAATATAGAACACTAGTACACTGTTAGTGGAGCCATGAACTGATTCAACCATTCTGGAGAGCAATTTATTGCCCAAAGGGCAATAAAACTATGCATACCCCTTTGATCCAACAATACTAGTCTGTATCCCAAAGAGATAATAATAAAAGGAAAAAGACCTACATGTACAAAAATATTTGTAGCAACTCTTTTTATAGTGGTAAAAATTTGGAAATTGAGGGGATGTCCATCAATTGGGTAATGACTGAACAAATTATGGTATCTAAATGTAATGGAGTATTTTATTCCATAAGAAATCCTGAGTGGATTAGTTTTTCTCATCCTTTTGTTCTGATTCTTCTTTTACAACTTGCTATATGGAATTATGTTTCACATAATTATACATATATAACATATCAGATTACTCTCTGTCATGGGGAGGAGGAGGGAAGAGAAGAAAGGAGAAAAATGTGAAACTCAAAATCTCACAAATAAGTGAATGTGAGGGGGGCAGAGCCAAGATGGTGGCATGAAGGCACCATTTCCCAGAAACTCCTTCCCCCCAAAAGTCCAAAAGTCATCAAATTATGACTCTAGCCAAAATTTAGAGGGGCAGAACCCACAGGAAGACTGAGTGATACATTTTCCCAGTCCAAGATAACTTAGAAGTTCTACAGGAAAGATGTGTTTCACTAGGACCAGGGGCTGGAAAAAAGCCCAGCCACAGCTCAGCACAGCCTAGCCCAGCCCAGGGATCACCTGGAACAGCTTGAAGGGACGGTGAGAGAACTTTGCTGCACCAGAATGAGTGTAGAGTGAGGAGCACTAGTCTCAGAGCAGCCCTGCTGTGAGAACCTACAGTAGGAATCAGGGAAACCAGCCTGCACCTTCAGAGCACAGCCTACAGATAGTCAGGGGGTCAGGGGAGACTGCAGAAATCTCTGTGCTCTCCCTAGGGCAGGACTCTGCTGTTTGTCCACACTCAAATCCAGGTTGCAGTTTAGCCTTCCATACTAACATACTCACAGCCCCAGGGCAGAGGGGAGGGCCTGCTCATCTACATATCAAAGCACAGGCAGGAGAGCATAGGACCTTGGCTGTATAAAGGTCCCAGTGGGGTGTCCCAAAAAAACCCAAAGCCTTGGAAGTGCTATAAATTAGTCTTGGGCTGAGGAAATGAGTAAACAACAGAAAAAGAAGAATCTGGCCATAGAAAATTACTTTGGTCCCATTGAAGATCAAAACACATACTCGGATGACACAAAATCAAAGCTTCCATATCCAAAACCTCCAAGAGAAATAGAAAATGGGCTCAGACTATGGGTGAGTTCAAAAAAGACTTTGAAAAGCAATTAAGGGAGGTGGAGGAAAAATTTAGAGGAGAAATGAGGGCAATGCATAAAAATCATGAAAACCAAATCAGGTTGGTGAAAGAAATACAAAAAAAATACTGTAGAAAATAATATGTTAAAAACCAGTAGGCCAAATGGAAAAAAAGCAAATCAAAAGGCAAATGAGGAGAAGAATGCCTTAAAAAGCAGAATTGGCCAGTTGGAAAAAGGAAATAAAAAAGCTCTCTGAAGAAAATAACCCCTTCAAATGCAGAATAGAACTAAAGAAAGCTGATGACTTTGTGAGAAATCAGAAAGAAATAAAACTCTTGCTAAAAAGCCAAAAATTAGGAGAAAATGTGAAATATCTCTTTGGAAAAACAACTGACTTCAAAAACAGATGAAGAAGAAATAATTTAAAAATTATTGGGCTACCTGAATGTCATGACCAGGAAAAGAGCCTAGACTTCATTTTTTCAAGAAATGATACAGAAAAATTGGGCTAAGATCCTAGAAGCAGCGGGTAAAATAGAAATTGAGGGAATTCACCAGTCACCTCCTGGGAGTGATCCCAGGAATATTATAGCCAAATCTCAAAACTTCCAAGTCAAAGAGAAAATACTAAAAGCTGCCAGAAACAAGCAATTCAACTACCGTGGCTCCATAGTCAGGATTGCACAGGATCTGGCAGCATCTACATTAAGGGTTCATAGGGATTAGAATATGATATTGTGGAAGGCAAAAGATCTTGGTTTACAACCAAGAATCAACTACCCAGCAAAACTGAAAATCTTCTTTTGGGGAAAAGATGGACTTTCAATGAAACAGGGGACTTTCAAACTTTCCTATTGAAACAACCAAAACTAAACAGAAAGTTTGATCTTCAAGTACAGGTCTCTGGTGAGCCACAGAGGGGATAGACAAGAAAGACTAACTATGAGGAACTTAATGATATTGAAATGTTTGTATTCCTGCATGGGAAGAAGATACTTATAACTTATATGAACTTTCTCATTTATAAGAGCAGTTAGAAGGAGCATATATAGACAGGGCACAGGAAGGAATGGAATATAATGGTATAATATAGTAAAAAGGAGTCAATGGGTGATAAAGGGAAGTACTGAGAGGAAGAGAAAGGAGAGGAAGAAGGAGCTAAAATATTTCACATAAGAATCAAGAAAAAGTTTTTTCAATGGAGTGGAATGGGGGAAGGCAAGGGGGAATGAGTGAGCCTTCATTCTCATCAAAAATGGCTCAGAGAGGAAATAACATACACAGTTAATAAGGTATAGAAATCTATCTTCCCCTAGAGAAAAATGAGAAGAAAGGATTAGGATAAGGGATAATGGGGGGAGGGAAGGGGGGGAATATGTTATAGAAGAAAGGGAAGATTGGGAGAGGGTTCTCAGATACAACACACTTTTGGACAGGGACAGGTTGAGAGGAGAGAGAGAGAAAAATAGAATAAATGAGAGTGGTAGGAATAGAAGGGAGGGAAATACAACTAGCAATAGCAACTGTGGGAAAAATATTGAAACAACTTCTCTGGTGGACTTATGATAAAGAAGGCAACTCACCCCAGAGACAGAGCCATTGGAATTTTAACATAGACTAAAATACATTTTTTTCTCTCTCTCACTATTCTTTAGTTTTCTCATCTTCTTGTGGGAGAGGGGGGTTATGTTTACTCTTATAACAAAATTATTGTAATAATATAAAATAAATAAATGCAAAAATTAATGTTGAAAACTCTCTTTGCATCCAGTTAGAAAAAAATAAATTTCTATTAAAAAAGGAAGAACTCATGATCTGGTAAACTTCAGAAAAGCTTGGAAATACTTGCATGAACTGATTTTTAGTGAAATGAGCAGTACCAAGAAAACATTATACACATTAACAACACTGTGTGATGATCAACTACATTGGGCTTAACTCCTCTCACAGTTCAGTGACCGAGAACAATTCTAAAAGAATTTTAATGGAAAATGCCATCCATATTCAGGGAAAAAAAACTATGGAGACTGAATGCAAACCAAAACACACTATTTTCACTTTTTAAAACTTATTTTATGGTTTTTTTTTCCCTCTCTCATGGTTTTCCCCCTTTAGTTCTTATTGTTCTTTCACAAAGATGTTAAACATGATTGTACATATATAGCTATATAAGATTATGTATATATATATATGTATATATATACATATATATATATATATATATATATATATATATAAGATTATATCATGAGGAGAGGGGAGGGAAGGGAGTGAGGTAGAAAAATGTGGAACTAAAAAGATTAATGCTGTAAACTGTTTTGGAAGTAATTTTCAAAAAATAAAAATTGGAAAAAAGTTTCAAAAAAAGTTCACAGTTGTTTTATTAGAAAAAGAATTGTTAGCAAGAGATATTGTGGGGTCAGCTAGGTGTCTCAGTGGATAGAGCACCGGCCCTGGAGTCACGAGTACCTCAGTTCAAATCCAGCCTAAGACACTTAATTACCTAGCTGTGTGGCCTTGAGCAAACCACTTAACCCCATTTGCCTTGCAAAAACCTAAAAAAAAGAGATAGTGTGAAGGTAGAAAATGGTAAAATAAAACAACTAATTTGGCTCTGTGATTTGGATATTGATGATTTGAAGATTATAGAACCGGGAGATTGGAAAATATTGATACTTTAGGCATGACTAGGGAAGCTCAGAAGATAGTAGAGTTTGGGAAGAAATATAGCAAGTACTGCTTTGACATGATGGGTTTCATATGTTTCATGAAATGTCCAATAGGCAACTGGTAAGGCAAAACTGAAACTTAAAAGCATGTCTGTTCCAAAATATTTAAAGCAGCTCTTTTTGTAGTGACAAAGAATTGGAAATTGAGGGAATACCCATCAACTGAGGAATGGCTAAACAAGTTATGGCACATGAATACTATAGTGAAGGAAGCAGAACCAAGAAAACAATTTACACATTAACAACAATACTGTGAGATGAGCAACCTTGATGGAAGCAGCTCCTCTCACCAGTTCAGAAAGCTGGGACAAGCATATTAGATAGGCTGTGGACAATGCTATCCCCATAACAGCGGAAGAAAAGCAAAACAAAAGAAAACAAAAGAAAATTTCAGCATCTGATAAACACTTTATAAGAAATAACTCTTTTGTATATCCCTTAATCCTAATTCCTCATACTGAAAATTACTAATCTGTAAATATGTTTATTACAAATATGTATGTACAATGTTAACCTGACTGTTCATCACTGAGGGGAGGGGGATGAGAAGGGAGAGTGGAAGGAAATTTTGTAACTTAAAAGTATACATATGCATATGGGTGAATGTTGAAAAACTTTTATAATATGCATTTGTAAAAATAAAATATCAATAAAAACGAACATGGCTGAAACTGGATATAGTGATGGGTATGTCATCTTCACAGAAACAATAACTAAAACCACAGATTCTGATGAGGTTACCAAAAGACAGTATAGAGAAAGCAAAGGGGAGGTTCAGAACAGAGTCTTAGGGAACCACCACAGTTGGGAGCACAATGGAGATGATGAGTCAGTGAAAAAAGCTGGTTACAGGAGAAATAGGAGAGAGTAAAGTCATGACAATTCAGAGAAGATAAGGAAAAAGGAGGCATTTCAAATGTAGCCCCAAAGTCAAGAGAGATGAGGACTTAGGAAAAGAACATCAGATTTGGCAATCAAGAGATCACTAGTAATTTTGGAAAGAGCAACTGGTGAGGTCACAGAAGCCAGACAAGTAAAGGATGAGGAGAGCTTGAGAAAAGAAATGGCAGCAATGAATATAAATAACTTTTTCTAGAAGTTTGGCTAAGAAAAGGGGATGAGGGGCAGTTAGGTGGTGCAGTGGATAGAGTACTGGCCTTGGAGTCAGGAGTACCTGAGTTCAAATCAACCTCAAACACTTAATAATTACCTAACTGTGTGGCCTTGGGCAAGCCACTTAACTCCATTTGCCTTGAAAAAAACCTAAAAAAGAAAAAAGAAAAAAAGAAAAGGGGATGAAATATAGGATAATAACTTGAAAAAATTGTAGAGTCTAGAGAAGGTGGTTTTTAAGCAATACTGGAAGACAATAAGGAAAACCCTAAATTATAGGGAAAAATTGAAAATTAGAGAGAAGTATTACTGAGGGAGCATCTGCTAGAGAAGATGGGAAGCAATATAATCAAGGACACATATAAAATGATTGGTCTTGATAAGGATAAAAGCTAAGTTATCAGAGATTGAAGGAAAAGAGACAAGAGTCAGGTATGATATCAAATGTTTTTAAGAGAAAGAAAAAAGAATGAATTCTGAAAACATCTTTATTTTTTAAAAAAAACTAAGAGACAAAGTCCTCAGCTGAATGAGAATGGGGAAGAGGAAATACAGGTAACATGAACAGAAAAAAGATTTGGAATACCTTCTGTAAGATATGAGATAGAGAAGCAGTTAATTATGAAAGAAATATTTCAGATTGGGACAGCTAGGTGGTGCAATGATAGAGCACCTGGCTTAGAATCAGGAGGACTCAGCTTCCTAAATTCAAATCTAGCCTCAGACTCTTATTAGTTTTGTGACCCTGGGCAAGTCACTTAACCCAATTTACCTCAGTTTCTTCATCTGTAAAAGAAGCTGGAGAAGGAAATGGCAAACCCCTCTAGTGTCTTTGCCATGAAAATCACAAAAAGGATCATAAAGAGTTGAATTCAATTGAAATTTAGTTGATACAATGTAACCTTATATGCTCAATGGTAGCTTTTTATGAGTAGTAGCTTTAATTTTTTTCATTCATATGTACATATATATTTTTAAGTTATGAAATTTCCTTCCACCCTCCATTCCCATCTCCCTCCCCTCAGTGGTGAACAGTTATATGTACATACATATTTTTGGTAAACATATTTACAGATTAGCCATTTCCTTATAAGGAATTATAATTAAAGGAAGGATACATAAGAGATAATTTTTATAAAGTGTTCATCAGATTCTGAAGGATTGTGTTTTGTTTTTGTTTCATTTTGTTTTACTTCCTCTGGATGGGGATAACGTAGTCCATAGCCGGTCTAATACAGTTGTCCTAACTCTCTGAACTGCTGAGAGGAGCTGCTTCCATCAAGGTTGATCATCTCACAATGTTGGTGTTAATGTGTACATTGTTTTCTTGGTCTGCTCCCTTTGCTCAGCATCAGATCCTGTAATTCATTCCATGCTTCTCTAGAGTCCAACCATTTATGGTTTCTTATAGATCTATGATATTCCATATTATTCATGTACCATAACTTGTTTAACCATTCCCCAATTGAAGGGCATTATGGTAGTTTTTTTAAGCAACATTTGTATTGTAAAAAATATTTGTAAACAAGACACTTGGTCTTAGCATGTGTTTTAATCTTTTTGAGTGTGTCATGGATTTCTCTGGCAGGCTGGTAAGGCCTATAAATTCCTTTTAATATAAATACTTTAAATGAATAGAATACATAAGATTACAAAGAAAATCTATCATATTCAAAGAAATATTTGAAGTTTCCCCCCATCCAAGTTTATAGATCCTCTGAAATTCATGGACCCCAAGCTAAGAACTATTGGTTTAAAATCCATAAAGTGTATTTGGTGGTCTAAGAGCAGGGAAATGCTGACATAGACCTTTTTCTTATTCCTGACATTTTCCTGTATCTTAGGAAGGTCAGTAAATGATGCTTTTATGGTAACTCTTAGGTATACCTCCTAAAAGAATGGTTTGCAGAAAGGTTTAGTGTTCTTTACAGACAGAACATTTTCTCAGGGCTCTTATCATACAAGGACATTCTACACATAAATGCATGCACACATTCTATTTCACTAGCTCTAGGAGAATCTACTGTGTTTTTTGAGGAAAATTTTCATCTTCTTGCGTAATTAATAGCAACCAGCATGAATAACCAGTCAAAGACTTATTTTTGTGGACCATCTGCTGTGGACCAACTAGGGTTGTGCCTCTAACTATGGAGACCTGTGTTGACTAGAATGCTGTACTGTAGGAAGAGATAAAAATAACCTAAGGATAGCCCTTCAATTCAGGGAGTTTATATTCCAGTTAGAGATAAAATATATTCATGCAGAATTTAAAAGGAAGATAGCAAAACAACCTTATAATAGAAGTGAAACTAACACAAATGCTCAGAAGGCAGTTTTATTGGTGACTTTTCAGTGTATACAAGCAAATTTCCATACTTTACAGTCAATTTGATTTAGATCAGTGCAAATTTTATAGGTGAAATAAAAATCTGATGAGCCTCAAAATTATAAAAACCAATTGTAAAGTTGTCTGCTCTGCTTAAAAGCACTGAGACAAATTTTCATTTTAATATGACTTTAATATATTCCTATTAACCAAAGTTGAGAAATGGGTCTTAAAAGAATATGAGATAATATGAAGAAATAATTAGATAGGAAGAAGACTAGGACCAAGCTACTTTGATCAGAGAAGGCAATCAGTTCATGACTGACTTCTTACAACTTGGGGACACAGACTATTAGCTATTGATTTCTAGGACTAATCTTCCAGAGCACCATAATTAAACAAATCACAAGACTTAATATCATTTTCTTTAAACACAGCTGAGAGCATAGATCAGACATCTGACTTTCTTTCTTTTTAAAGTTGACTTATTCAAGTTCTGTGGACAGCATGCAGTTTATTTTTTTTAGCTTTTTGAATTTTTTTTCTTCACTCTAAAGCAGGAATTCTTAACCTTTCTTATGTCATAGACTCCTTTTGATAGTCTGGGAAAGTCTATGAACCTCTTCTCAGAATAATCTTTCTAAATGACTAAAACACAGAGGATTACAAGGGAAACTAATTAGGTTAAAATATATTTACTAAAATATTATAAAAAAATTCATGGACACCTTGAAATCAAATTCCAGAGAAGCATGTAGAACCCAAAATAAGAACTCCTGCTGTGAATCAATTTGTTATGTATTATCCTTTCCTGCCTTCACTGCATTTCTTTTTTTAATTTTATTTTTTATTGATGTTTTATTTTTCCAAATATATGTTATGAAAGTTTTTTTAACATTCAACCATATGTCTATGCATATTTCTAAGTTACAAAATTTCCTTCCACCCTCCTTTCCCACCCCCCTCCCCTCAGCAGTGAACAGTTCAGTTAATATTGTACTTACACATTTGTGCAAAGCATGCTTACAGATTAGCCATTTCTGGTATGAGGAACTAGGATTAAGGGAAAGAAATACATAAGAGATTTTTTTTAAAAAGTTAATATAGTATTCCTGAGATTCTGAAGGATTTTTGTTTTGTTTTGTTTTGCTTTTTTTTTCTTCCTCTGGATGGGGGATAGTATTGTCCATAGCTGGTTTAATATGGTCTAATATGGCTCTATGAACTTCTGAAAACAGCTACATCCATCAGGGTTGATCATCTCACAATGTTGTTGTTAATGTGTACATTGTGCTCTTGGTTCTGCTCCCTTCACTCAGCATCACATCCTATAATTCCTTCCATGCTTCTCTGGAGTCCAACCATTTATGGTTTATTATGGAACAATAATATTCCATAATATTCATGTACCATAACTTTCTTAACCATTCCCCAATTGATGGACATCGGCTCAATTTCCAATTCTTTGCCACTATAAAAAAGAGCTGCACTGCATTTCTTGAAACAAAATAATGCAGATATAATGACAAGGTACAGAAACAAAAATCTTCATGGATAATTCTTTTGTCAAAAAATATAATTTTATCTTTTCTGTGGATTTCTTAAATAATTATACTATTTCCTTTTCAATTTAAAAACCTAAATTATGTACTGTCTTATGAATGTCACCAAAATCAACATGACAAGAAATATCTTCTTATTATGATTTCACCACATGCAAACATAATTAAGATATGATAGCTTACAAGAATGTCTCTTGGGCACAGGTCTCTGGGTTTGAGCACTTGGAATAAACAAACAATTCACTTGGTAGTAAAAGAAAGGGGAAAGAGTTTTTCCCCCCAATACTCTTTTCCCCCTAATTTTTTTTAATAGTGAATCTTATTTTTCAAAATTCTGCTCTTTGTTGCCATAGTGATGGTTTCCCAGTATGAAATTATATCATGCTGGCTTTCTTTCAGGTTTCTGCAACACTCAATAGCCACCCACCCCTCTTTCATACCATTAGAATTCTGCAGGCACTGAACACCTTAACAGTTTCACTTTCCTACTGATGAAAAAAAGACATCTGAGGAGAAGGGATGAGATGATAAAGAAGCTTGAACGCTGGGTTATATGAGTCTGAAGGCCTAAGTGCTACTCCGAACTCTGCCCATTATTAGACACGATGTTTGAAAAGTCATTTCCTCAATCTGAATCCCAGTTTCCCCATTAATAAAAGGAAGGTAATATAGTTGAGTAGTGTACCTTATGGGATGGTTGTTAGACTGTGCATTTGAAAATACTTTGCAAAGTATTTTACATATATATATATATATATATATATATATATATTTGCAAAGTATATAAATATAAGCTATTATTACACTGATAGAATTGAAAAATTAGAGGAAATTGAAAGGGAAGGAAAAAGTAAATTTCAGAAAGAAACATTTATAATAGAAAAGCATCCCCACTCTAAATGTCTTTCTCCAGTTTTTCTCTAGAGCAATACCTCCCAATGTGCCTCAACCTCATAGCCTTTTAGTATAATGTGACAATATCCTCCTGTCCAGGATAAGTTGTGCTTCAGTATAAAATGTCTGAAACTGCGAAACTCAAAGTAAACAAATAAATAAGTAAAATTATATCATGTGTTAGATTAAAAATGATAGATCACTTTCTGAGGAAGTGTTGAAATTTAAGTTTGACAAAATGGAACTGTATTAAGTTAACTCTTAGAATAATGGGGTTGGGAACTTAGAATAAGAAATTCAAGATAATTTGGTTCATTTCCACAAACATTTATTAAATGCTTTCCATGGATAGAGAAGCAACATGAGGTACTGTACCTCTGACCTTGGAGAGCTGGTATTAGAATTCAGAGACAGGAAGATATAGTTAATAGAACTATAATCTATCATTAATCTCCAGACTGGTTCTTTTCCTTAAAAGGTACTGAAAGGATCCTTAATTGGCTCATGGGATTAAAGACCAGGACAATTATGTCACTTCCTTTTTTTCTTGAGTTAAAAAGCCAGTGAGCTCCAGTTTCTCTTTGATAGATGACTGAAAGACATGGGCAACCCTGACAGGGGAAGTGCATTCAGCTAAATCAGTGGTGTCCTTGCTGCATATCCTTATTGACTCTCCTTTCCCTTTTATAGCTAAGTAAATCTTTTTGGATTACCTAGATGCTATAGAGGATATAGAACACCAAGCCAGGAGTCAGGAAGATTCATGTGGCTGAGTTCAAAACTGGTCTCAGACACTTATTAGCTGTGTGACCCTAGACAAGTCACTTAACCTTGTTTGCCTCAGTTTCCTCATCTGTAAAATGAGTTGGAGAAGGAAAAAGAAAATCATTGTTTGCCAAGGAAACCCTAAAAGGATTCACAAGTTGAACTTGATTGAAAAATTACTGGACAACAAAACTCCTTTTACTAATTGTTGAATATCCTACAAGTATTAATCTTATTCCAGTATTGCATCTAAACTACCAGAAGACTGTTCTGAGACAAACCCAAAATATCTATATTTAAGACCCATGTCTGATATAAACTGATTGTATGACCCTGGGCAAATCACAGAAACACTCCATGCTTTGGGTAACTTTCTAAGATGATAGGTTGAGGAAAAGCAGTTGACCTGCATTGGCAAAGGAAACTTCCTCATCAGGAAATTCTCCCTATATCAGTGAAATCACAGGTCTAGTTCTATCCCTATCTCTATTAGTGGAGCTCTGTACTGGGCTCTAGGAAATATAAATATTAAATAAAAGATAAGCTCTATCCTCATGGAGATTACAA
Organism: Macrotis lagotis; assembly: GCF_037893015.1. NCBI lineage: Eukaryota > Metazoa > Chordata > Mammalia > Peramelemorphia > Peramelidae > Macrotis > Macrotis lagotis. Next base: position 172,912,079 of record NC_133666.1, read on the forward strand.
TAAAATAAGTATTAGGACAAATCACTTCACTAAATCTTATACAGTCTCAATGTGTCTGTATTCCATTCAGTGGGATGCAGAATACAACCCTTCTATATCCTCTCAACCTGGTCAGCTCTTATCTGCTTTTTTAAATTCTCCATCGCAGGTCAACCCAATATGCTAAGAATCTTCATCTTTCTTTACAACATTTTGGACAAGCGAGTGAGGTTGCCAACTTTGCACAACTCTGCCTCACTTAAATATAATTCACACACAAGTCAAGGCATCATTTTCATGAGGTCATTGGTCCTCTTCAAGAATGAAGAAAGAAGGAACACTATTGTTCTATTAGAAACCAGGAGGGACAGGATTTCAGGGAAGCCTGGAGGGATTTGCATGAACTGATGCCGAGTGAGATGAGCAGAACAAGAAAAACCACTGTATGCCCTAACAGCAACATTGGGGTGATGGGCAACCTTGAAGGACTCGCTCATTCCATCAGTGCAACAGTCAGGGACAATTTGGGGCTATCTGCAATGGTGAGTGCCATCTGGATCCAGATAAGAAGATGTGGAGTTTGAACAAAGTTCAAGGACTATTCCTTTTAATTTAGGAAAAAAAAACAGATATCTTATTGTCTGATCTTGTTACCTCTTAGACTTCTTGTCTCTTCTTTAAGGATATGATTTCTCTCTCATCACACCCAATTTGGATCAAGGTACAACATGGAAACAAAGTAAAGACTGACAGATTGCTTTCCATGAGGTGGGGGAGGGAAGTAAGATTTGGGGGGTGGGAATTGTAAAACTTAAATAATATCTTTAATAAAAAAAATTTTTTTAAAAAGAATGAAGAAAGAAGAAACAGATAGCAGAGGGAAGGAACCCTCTGAAGCCCTCCTAAATCCCCCTCCAAACAATTAGGAAACTCCCTCAGAATTGACCTAGGATCAGGGAAGCAACTTGGCAGCCTGGCAGGAAAGGTCTGTCTCGTAGGGTGAGAGGAGCAGCAGCAGCTAGCCTCATAGCAGGGGACTGGAGAAGGACTCTAAGCCTGAGGAGATCCACCAAGGAGACCTGTAAATCAGTAGCCTTGCAGTAGCAAGTGAGTAGTGTGTGTGGCACAGCAAGCCCCCCCCCCCCCAGCGACCCTACCTCCAGCAAAAGCCACCAGCTAGGCTTTGACCCTATTGATGACCAGTAGTGAAGCCTTGCCCCAGGACTGGACAAGAGCAACTCTGCACCTGGAGTCTACAGCAGAGAGATTCTATTTCCATAGCAGGCCAGCAAAAGGGCCTCACCCCTGGGAAGACCAACAACAAGATCCTTCCTCCACAGCAAGTCACCAGAAAGCTTCTGCTTGCTATAGCAACCTAGCAGCAAGGCCTCACCCATGGAGCAGCTACACCCACACACTTAAGGGAGGTCAACGGGAAGGGTCTACCCCATTGGTACAAGACAGAAGGGAAGGCTATCCTACAGAGAAAGCAAGCAACTACACCCTGAAGCCCAGTGAAAGCAAGCCATAAGACCCAGAGTCATTGCACAAAAAGCTTGGGACAGTGCAGGGCCACAACCAAAAACACCAAGTCAGAAAAAAAAGAGAAAAAAATGAGCAAAAGCAAAAACAAAAGCAAAAAAAGGGTTTGACTATTGAAAGTTACTTTAATGATGAGGGGATAAAGGCATAAACTTAGAAGAGGATAATATTGTCAGAATGGCTACATATGAAGCCACAAAAAAATGTGATTTAGTCTCAGGCCCAAGAAGAATTCCTGAAATAGCTTAAAAAGGATTTTAAAAAGCAAATTAGAAAAGTAGAAGAAAAATTGGGATAAGAAATGAGAGTAATACAAGAGAATCATGAAAGGAGAATCACTAACTTGGAAAAAGATAAACAAAAATTTGCCAAAGAAAATAACTCCCTAAAAAAATAGAATTGGCTAAATGGGGAGAAAAAGTTCCAAATCTCATTGAAGAAAATAATTCCTTAAAAATGAGAATCAAACAGGTGAAAACTAATGACTCTATGAGATATCAAGTAAAGATAAAAGCAATCAAAATTTTTTTAAAAATAAAGAAAATATGATGGGTTCATAAGCAAATTCTACCAAAAATTTAAAGAACAATTAATTTCATATTGTGTAAACTATTTGGAAAAATAGGTGAAAGAATCCTACCAATATGGTACTAATACTAAAACCAGGAAGAGCCAAAACAGAGAAAGAAAATGATAGACCAATTTCCCTTAAGAATATTGAAGCAAATTACTTTTATTTTTTTGATGAGGCAATTGAAACTGACTTAGCCATGGTCACAAAGCTAATAAGTGTCAACAGTCAAGAATCTGAAGCTGGATTTGAACTCAGGTCCTACTGACTCCAGGGCAGATCTTTATCCATTGTGCTTCCTAACTGTTCCAATGCAAATTTTTTAGATTAAAATACAAGCAAAGAGATTATAACAGTATATCACAAAAATCATACAGTATAACCAGGTGGAATTTATACCAGGAATTAAAGGCAGGTTCAATATTAGGAAAACTGTCAGTATAATTGACCATATCAATAACAACAATAAATAAGAAAAAGAAATAATATGGTTATTTCAATAGACACAGAAAAAGCCTTTGATAAAATACAGAACCCATCCCTATTAAAAATACTACAGAGCACAGGAATAAGTGGAGCTTACCTTAAAATAATAAATAAGATTTCTCTAAAACAATCAGCAAGCACCTGTAATGAAGATAGGCTAGAAGCTTCCTAATGCAATCAGGGTTGAAGCAACAATGGCCATTATAAGAGATATGCCCATACCTCTATTATTTAATATTTTACTATAAATTTTAGTCCATCATAAGAGAAGTAAAAGAAATTAAATGAATTAGAATAGGCAATGAAGAAACAAAGCTATTACTTTTAGCAGATGATATGATGTTTTACTTAGAAAGTCCTAGAGAATCAGCTAAAAAGTTATTTGAAATTAGAATATGCAAAATTAACTCACATAAATCATCAGCATTTCTATATATTATACAAAGTGCAGCACCAAGAGAGAGAGATAGAAAAATTCCATTTAAAATAACAGTAGATAGGGGCGGCTAGGTGGCGCAGTGGATAGAGCACCCACCCTGGAGTCAGGAGTACCTGGGTTCAAATCCGGTCTCAGACATTTAATAATTACCTAGCTGTGTGGCCTTGGGCAAGCCACTTAACCCCATTGCCTAGCAAAAACCTAAAAAAAAACAGTAGATAATATAAAATATTTGGGAGTCATATCTACAAGACAAATCCAGGAATTATATAAAACAACTATAAAACACTTCCTCACAAATAAAGTCAGATCTAAGCAATTATAAAAATATTAATTGCTCATGGGTAGACCAAGCCAATTATAACAAAATTATTATTATTCTCAATCTGTTTTTCAGTGCCATACCAATCAAACTATCAAAAATTGTTTTATAAAACTAGATTAAAAAACAAAATTCATCTGGAAGAACAAAAGCTCAAGGATGTCATGGGAATCAAGAAAAAAATTTGTAAAGATCACTAACCATAAAAATCTCAAACTATATTATAAAATGATAATCAACAAAATAATCTGATACTTGCTAAGAATTAGAATTGTGGATCAATGGAATAGATTATATACAAATTACATTATAGTAAATGATCATAGTAATATAGTTTATGACAAACTCAAAGATCTAAGCTCTTAGAACAAAAACTCATTATTTGATCAAAAACTGTTGGAAAAACTGGAAAAACAGTATGACAGAAATTAGATATAGACCAATATCTCACATTGTGTGTGTGTGTGTGTGTGTGTATATATATATATATATATATATATGTATATATATACATATATATATATATATATCAAGTTAAGGTCAAAATGGGTACCTGATTTACATATAGAAAGGTTATTACCCTAAGCAAATAAGAGAGCAATAAATAGTTTATCTGACAAATATCTGGATAAAAGAAGAGACCAAAGAATATAGAAAGAGCATTGCAAAATATAAAATAGATGAATGATTTTATAAAATTTAAAAGGTTTTACAAAAACAACCAAAACTAGAAGGAAATAAGAAATCTGGAGAAAAATTTATAAGTACTTCTGATAAAGATTTCATTTCTCAAAACTGAATCAAATTTATAAGAAATATAAGTCATTCCCCAATGATAGATGATCAAAAGATATGGACACCCAGTTTTCAGACAAAGAAATCAATGTTCCAAATCATTATTTTTTGAAAGATTTTATTTATTTATTTATTTATTTATTTTGGATTTTACAGTTTTTCCCCTAATCTTGCTTCTCTCCCCCCACAGAAGGTAGTTTGTTAGTCTTTACATTGTTTCTATGGTATGCATTAATCTAAGTTGAATGTGATGAGAGAGAAATCATATCCTTAAGGAAGAAACATAAAGTATGAGATATAGCAGAATTACATAAAATAACATTTTTTTTTTAATTAAAGGTAATAGTCTTTGGTCTTTGTTCGAACTCCACAATTTTCTCTCAGGATACAGGTGGCATTCTCTGCCACAGGTATCCCAAATTTGTGCCTGATTGTTGCCCTGTTGGTATGAGCAAGTCCATTAAAGTTGATGATCACTCCCATGTTGCTCTTAGGGTATACAATGTTCTCCAAATCATTATTGATTAGAAAATTGCAAACTAAAATAACTCTGAGGTCTCATCTCGCACTTAACAAAGTGACTAAAATGACAAAATTTTGAAGAAGATGATGTAGGAAAAATGGGACAAGAATGCGGTGTTGATGATAAAGTTGTGAATTTATTCAACCGTCTGGGAAACAATTTGGGACTATGCCCAAAGGGCATAAAACTGTACATGTCCTTTGATTCCCCAATACAACTACCAGGTTGATATCACAAATAGATTGTGAAAAGGGAGAGAAGACCCACATGTACAAAAATATTTATAGCAGCTCTTTTTAATAGTGGCAAAGAACTAGAAAAATGAGGGAGTGTTCATCATTTGGAAGAGGGATGAACAAATTATGGTATATGATGGAGTACTATTATTCTGTAAGAAATCAGAAATGGTAAGATTTCAGAAAAGCCTGGAAAGACTTAATGAACTGATGCTTAGTGAAGAGAGCAAATCTAGAAGAACATTGTACTCATGAAGAGCAACACTGTGAGATGAGCAACTATGATGGACACAGCTCCTCTAAGCAGTTCAGTGGTCAAGGACAATTTTTAAAATCTGTTATAGAAAATACTATTCACCTCCAAAGGAAAAAGCTATGGGCTCTGAATATGAGCAAAACATACTTTTTAAAACTTTACTTTTTACCTTTTAAAACTTACCTTTTTAAATTTTTTATGTTTTTTTCTTTCTTTCTCATGGTTTTTATTTGACCTTAATTGTAATTCTTCTTTCACAATATAACTAATACAGAAATATGTTAAACATCTTTATAACATTTACAATCTATATCAGATTGTTCACTGCCCTGAGGAGGGCAAAGGAAAGAGAGGTGATAGAAACATGTAAAACTCAAAAGATTACAAAAGGATGAATGTCAAAAAACTATCTGCATGTAATTGGAAAAAATAAAATGAAAAAAATTAGCACAAATATAGGGGTAACTCAGTCCAAAGGCCACAGGAGACCAGACTAATATATAATAGCTCAGGAAAAAGTGGTCAACAGGCATTTATTGAGAATATCCATGTATCAGTTAATAGTGTAAAAATGTTGACAATGCAAATGTTAGCAAAAAGAATGATAGTCCTAAACCTTGAGGAGGTTACTTCTAATGGGAGATGAGGAAGCATAAAAGGGAATTAAAGGGGAGGAAGAAGAGATTAAGGCACCCATTGGACATTGTAAAAATTCCAAGAGACTCAGGAGTATGCCCTAGAGAGGAAGGAAAACATAGCTGGCCTGGACCTCCTCCTTAAATGGTCTGGAAGGAACTAGTCAATCACAGTGAAAGACCACAGGGACAAGGGTACTTCAGTTGTGTGAAGTTCAGGAACAGAATAAGTGTCTAGGGCTCTGGGAGGACTGGGGCAATTATAAAAAGTCCAGTGGAACTAGTGAAATGCTTATATATGTAACCAGAGGATTGTGCTAATGCTTACCAACACAATGTGGACCTTGCATGCAATTGTACAAGTTTATGTGCCTGTTAATTACATCATGTTTATGTACTCTTCTATTTTAATCATTTACTTATTATACTTATTCACTTGGTATTGATATTATGTTTCTTTGGTGATCCTATTTAATTATTAGCTATGCATAGCTTTTGGTAATTTTCTTCTTTAGTTGTTTTGTAATCTTGATATTGTTAGCATTTTAAGTCTGTTTTCTGTTGTATATCTACTTTTGTTTTATAGGCATGCATGTACTGCTGTGATATGTACATAATGTATTCTGCACATAATTTTGGACCTGTTATCTAAGCATCCTGTCAAGATCTGTTTGTACAAAAATCTTTAAAGTAACTGTTTTTGTGGTGACTAAGAATTGGAAATCAAAGAGATGCCAGTCAATTGGAAATGACTAAACAAACTATGGAATTTGATTGTAATGGAGTATTATTGTACTGTAAGAAATGACCAGCAGATGATTTCACAAAAGTCTGCCAAGACTTACATGAACTGATTCATAATGAAGTTAACAGAACCAAGATAACATTGTACACAGTAGCAATATTGTTTGATGAAGAATTGTGAATAACTTAGCTATTCTCAGCAATACAGTGATCTAAGGCAATCCCAGAGGACTAATGATGAAGCATATGATCTGTCTCCAGAAAAAGAACTGGTATTTATTGAGTACAGGCTGAAATATGCTACTTTTCACTTCTTTATTTCATTTTTCTGTTATTCAACTCTTCTTGAAGGAAATGACTAATATGGAAATGTTTTACATAATTGTATATGTATAACCTATATCTGACTGCTTACCATTTCTAGAAGGGAAGAGAGCAGGGAGGAAGCAAGGGATATAATTTGCAATGTCTTGAGAAGAGAGAGGAAAAAAGAAAAACAATAACAACACAGATAATAATGTAGTATGTGGTTATCCTTCCCTTATGACACATGACCTGCCCATTGTGGGAACACAGGCTATTCTAATGGCCATGACCCAGGTCATTTCCAAATAACTGCCACCTGGACACATTCCCAGGAGCTGGCATGCCACCCTGAGAGATAAGGTGTGCCAGATTCCTTGGGAGCTGGTCTTTCTGCCCCACAGGCCAAGGGCACAGGACACAGCTGTGTTTAACCACCTTCCCCCTAACATACCCCCTCATCCTGTAATGCAAGTGCTGCATGTAGATCCTGCTTGTCGCATCCCCCACTCCCTCATTTTCTTTGTTCTACCCCGGAAGACTTAACAGTATATATGTAGAAGCTAGGCAATAATAAATTTGAGCTTGAGGCATAAGGCTGTGTGGCTTTACTCCTTATTCTCAGCTCCCCTCCAGGAGTGAGGTCGTTGCTGATTGGACTCCAAAGTGAAGCAAGCAGCAGCAGCCCATCTCCTTTTTTGTAATCAGTCTTTCTCTAATGATATCCTTTATTGCTATTTCTCTTGCCCAATTTTTAGTTGGTAAATTATTGCAGTCACTTTCCATTCACTATGGGAGTCCCTTCACTTTTTTTGCTTTGGAAATTGTGGCATCCCATGACTCTCAGTCATATAACATCACTGACATAAATACAAGTAGTCATAATATACCTTATATATTAATTAAATGTAATAATTACATTATTAGCATTACAGATGACAAAATGATGTGTAAAGTTATTCTGGAGAGTCATTAGAAAAGGGTGAAAGAAAGCTTGATAAAGATTATGGAGTTTGAGTTGTATTTTAAAGTTGGTTCAGAATTCAAGACAGAAAGAAGAGGAGGGAGAACATTCAAGAAAGGAGGAAGGTATAATAAATGTTTTTGTGACAAAGATTATTCAACCTAGTTGAATCATAAGCGTCCATGGAAAACAATGTGAAAGGAAGCTGGAAAGGAAAGATGGTGCAGGATCTTGAGTTTAAATATTAAATAAAGAAGGTGAACTCTAGCCAAAAGACAATAGGAATCCACCAAAGACTGAACTGACCATCTCTACTTATAGAAGTATGAATGAGAGAGAAGAATTTGTGTTAATATAACTTTAGATTAGCAAAATCAGTGGCTCATCTCTGCTCAAATCTACACAGCCTGTTAATATTTTCAAATGTGAATAAAGGTATCCTGGTCAGAGAAAGAATTATAGTTTCAACCAAAATAGGTAGCTGAAGGCACAATGAAATTAAAAACCTGTGTTACTATTTGCTGAGAGCTACCCAGGGGGGGATGTGGACCTACTGTACTTCTACCTAAAAGAATCAAGACAATGCCAAAATGGAATACCTGTTTCCATTGTTGGATATGAATCTAAAATTTCCTGGAATTTTCGTGTTTAATCAAATACTTAACCTAAAATGAATTTAGTTCCATATTTTTCATTGTGACAGTTAATAATTCAAAGTGTTTTTTTTCTTTGGTCACAAACCATTCTCGATTGGAATTTATAGTCATTTTAAAATAGAATCATGAAAACATAAATCTGTAAAGTACCTCTAAATTCATCTAGTCTAACTCCCTCATTTTACCAATGAGGAAATCAATATTCAGAAGAATAAAGTGCCCAAGTCACTAAGATAGTTAGGAGCAGAGTTAGGAATATAACACATTTCCTGATTTCCCATTCTCTTTACTATAGACTATTTCGTACTTCAACAAAAATTTTGATATGGGCAATCAAAATAATTCACTTACTATTTATTGCACTCCATCTTTCAACTCTAGACAATTTCAGTGGCAGTCCCCTACACCTGAAAACTCTTTCTCATAATCTCTGCCTCCTATCAACCTCTGCTTCCTCCAAGTTTCCACTCAAGCCTCATTTTCTACAAGAGTTCTTTCCTCATACTTCTTAACCTTAGTACCTTCCCTTTCCAATTTATAAAGTAATTTAAAATGTGTAAACAACTACATACAAATAAGATATATATATATATATATATATATATATATATATATAAAGAGAATGGGAAATTGATTATGCTGTGTGTTTGTGAATTTTAGAACTCTATAATCTCTTAAAAATTCAAAATTATGGATGACTTAAAGGGCAATGGAAAAAACATGGCAGCATAAGTAGGTTATGCATATTTACAGTGATAACCTGTGCAAGTAGAATCACAAGGAATTTCATTCAAAAAATATGTGATCAGAAAAGGATATGGGCCAATCAAACAGCAAGGAGCATACATTTATAAAGTTTGGGTAGCCATCAAATGTAAAAATACCTTCAGGAAGGTCTCCAGCATAACTGGAAAACTATAAAGGTACACAAGAATAACCTAGAATAAGAGAATGTGGGTAGAATGTGATCAACATTGATGGAATGAACATCCCTAGTGAAGAGATCATAGGCCTAATAAAATAATTAGGTTTTCTTATATCTAACTAGTCTAAGTAAATCTGAATGCCAAAATACCATCATTACTAATTGTTTGTTGATTTTTAAATTACCATTTCTGTGAAGACAAATTTCAGACTTAATTTTGTTTTGCTCTTTTAAAGTAGACAATCAACCCTTTGGAATTGTGAGTAAAATAGTATGTTTTACAATAGCTGAAAAAGGCTGAAATGACTATATTGGAATCAATGTTATATATTAATGCCTAAGCCATACCAAAATAATTTTGAGATTGAATAGTCTACATATATCATCTATGCAAATAACATTTATTTTGTATTTCTGAATCTGACCAGAAAAAAAATATGATCATTCTAAGAAACACATAATGGTTTGTGATCTTTAATATATTCAATAGTTATAATTTGATCCATGCTATGTCAAGAATAAAATTATGAAATTTCAGGGTTTTTCCTTTTTTGATAAAATAGGCCAGGAATAGATGATAGACTATAGTATAGTATAATATTCTTTATTTTTTATTCTTTATAATATTTTATTCTTCATAATATAGAAATTCTCAGGTAGCAATGTTACAGAATGTTACAAAGAAGCTCCCTTTGTTCAGAAACCATTCTTAGGTACTACAGAAATGTGAAGTGAGCCCTCACAAATATTTGACATGGCCTTACAGGTATATGAGTTGGGTATGTAGAGATCCAACAATCAGAGTGTTATTAGAATATTCCACAAGAGGAAATAGAACTTAAGAAACATAGGACATAATGTTTAAAATTGTTTTACATATAACTGAGGAAAATAAAATATTTAATAAATTTTTTTAAAAAGAGAAAAGGAAGAAAGAAAGGAAGGAAGAAAGGAAGGAAGGAAGGAAGGAAGGAAGGAAGGAAGGAAGGAAGGAAGGAAGGAAGGAAGGAAAAAAGGAAGAAAGGAAGAAAGAAAGGAAGAAAGAAAAACAAACAAACAAAGAGGGACGGCTAGGTGGTGCAATGGATAAAGCACTGGCCCTGGAGTCAGGAGTACCTGGGTTCAAATCCGGTCTCAGACACATAATAATTACCTAGCCATGTGGCCTTGGGCAAGCCACTTAACCCTGCTTGCCTTGCAAAATCAATCCTAAAAAAAAAAAATTAGAAAACTTAGCTAGAGCGTAGTAATATTCAATTCAGCTAGATTGGGCATAATGAAAATAAAAGTACTATCTCACCTTACTACCTCCACACCTAATCCTAACCAAAAAAACAAAAACCCCAAAATACCCCATCTTATAATCAGTATAGATCCTTTATTATTTTCTTTCATAAATTCTCATGTGGCACCATCCTTTGCGATCCCAGTCTTATTCCAGAGCATTTAACTAGCTAACTGGATATATTGGGACAGATTGATACTTGGAGCTAAACTGTATAGCTGAAATGACCACTAGATTCCTGCACCAATCCTTTATCACAACATAGGAATTTAATCTTAGTTTCATGAAAATGAAGCCAGTGAACCACAATAGCTACTAGCAGTCCTTTCAAACTCAGAAGTCTTTGGGTACAGGTCTGGCAATGAAATGTATGTCTGTCATCCAAAAACTCAGAGAGCTAAGTTTGGAGGGTGTTATCACAAAGTTAACAACATAGTGTTGAAACTTTATGACCACAGCAACTCTCCAAGTCCTCTAGGAAAACATGTAATAAACCTTAAAATGCTATGTACACATCTAAATGATGATGATGATGATAATTAATAATAAAAGATTAAGGGATTTTATGTGCAAGAACAAATAGGATCTTGCATTAATAGAATGCCCATATCCATGTCCCAAAGTTATATATGTCTTTTTGTTTTTGCTCTCTGTACTTTATTCTGTGTACATCTTTACTACTAAACCACTCAAGAAAGGGACTTTGCTCCTGTAGCCACTCTGGACTTTGCTAGATCAGCTTCAACCTTAGTTTCTTCCTTAAATCACCAATTATTTCATTGCTTTTTTATCTCCACACTCCTTTCAGCTCCCCTTTACCCTTCCCAATTAAAAGTAAGTTTCTTGAGGACAAGTACTGACTTGCTTTTATTTATATTACCAGGGCTTAGTTTGGATCATAATAATCTATTGTTGCTTAGTAGTTTTTCAATCCTGTCAAACTCTTTATGACCCTGTTGGGGTTTTCTTGACAAAGACATTGGAATGGATTGTTTTTCCAACTCATTTTACAGAGGAGAAAACTGAGGTAAATATGGTTAAATGACTTGGCTAGGGTCATGTATATGACTGCTAGTAAGTATCTGGGGCAAAATGAGTCTTCCTGACTCTAGGCCTGGAACTCATTCTACTCTCACCTAGTTGTCTATAGTAAATGCTTGATTAATGCTCTATCATCTATCTAGCTAGTTTTATTTTTGATGATTATAATAACTAGTATTTCTATGGTGTTTTACATATATTAATTCATTTGATCCTCACAACTGCCCTATGAGATGGGTGTTATTATTATTCCCATTTTATATATGAGGAAATTGAGGCATAGAATGGTAAAGTTACTTGCCAAGAGTCACCTAGCTAGTAATATCTTAAGAAGGACTTTAATTCAGATCTTCCTGACTCCAATTCCTGCCCTCTCTCCATTGGTCAAATAGTGGCTTGCCTATCTTCCTATCCATTCATCTCCTTTTGAAAAAGAAAATCTGACAAAGGAGGTGAATTCTTCAGAGCTTTAAAATACCAATAATGCACACAATAAAACCCTGGCTAAGTGTATATTGAATTTGCACAATGGACCTGAGGGCATAATGGGAAAAGATCCAAAGTGACTCAGAACCTCATGGCAATTTAGTCTCCTGGAGAAGGATATCCCACCATCTTTCAAAGTAGGTTTGGAAGGAAATCAAGACCTAAGACCAAGAGCATAGAGATATGTCACCTCTGGGTACAATGGACTTGTTTGCTAATGAGCTGATATCATAGCTGATAAGAGCTGGTGATTACAAAATAAGCAACACATAGAAACCAAGCTTAGCACCAGCACATTGATTCTGAGGACTACATTAGAGTAATTCCACTTCAGAGTACTTGAAGAAAGTAGAAGCAGCACAATTCAGTGAGAAGACCAATACATTTGTAGTTAAAAAATAATCTTTATTTTAAGTCATTACTTTGAGACCTTAGACAAATCACCTATTTCTCTGGCTCCTAAATTTATCAGCAAAATTAAACAACTGAACTAAATGACTTTCATTTCTCTGATATTGTCTGATATGATGACCATGTGTAGGTTTTCTGATAAAAGGAAGGGAGATAGTATATACTGATGTGTTAATGTCCCTAATAGTAAGAGGCAGGATAGGAACTAAATAGAAATAGACAAACCTACAGGAAATGTCATATTATTAAAAGTTGTTTTTCCAGACTTCTCTAGTAATTTTAACTACAATGCTTCAAATGGGAAATTTAAAATGGAGAAGGATGCCAATGGAAACAAATGTGATTAGACTTCTAAAATATTATCCAGGTCATTTGTGCTATAAGGTATACCTGGAGTGAAAGTTATGATTTTTTTGGTCTTTATAGAGTTTCCCAGACATGTCAATTTTATACATCTAATCTGTTTTAGAATAATTTAATTGAAATTGATCAAGAAATTCAGCATAATTTTGTTAAAGTATGAAAATTTTATGGAATAAGAAGCAAATAAAATATTTGACCTGTGTTTTCTTTTAAGAAATTGAACTAAAAGAAGCCCAAAGTTTTCAGACAACAAATAAAAATTCAATTAATACCATAATAAATGTTCTCTGGGATCTTTGAAATTCTTTGGTTTCATTCAAAGTTTTGTGTTTGGGGTGGCTAGGTGGTGCAGTGGATAAAGCACCAGCCCTGGAGTCAGGAGTACCTGGGTTCAAATCCAGTCTCAGACACTTAATAATTACCTAGCTGTGTGGCCTTGGGCAAGCCGCTTAACTCCATTTGCCTTGCAAAAAAAAAAAAAGAAAACCCAAAATTTTGTGTTTAGGTCCTAATTATGTTATATTTTGATGCTAGAATTCCTCATCCAACTAATTTCCCCTATCTTAAAAGTCCCATATTCTTATCTCTTGAATTCTTTAGCTAGTAAAAATGTTTTTGTTAATAAAACAAGTATAATCTATAAAACTATAGGCAGAGAAAATATGACCTTAGGGGAGACAGCTTGTGCCATTATACTTTTTCAAAGGCTACAGATAAACTGGGGAATGTCCAAAGAAAAATAATGTGAATCATTAAAAACATAGAAAATGTAGGGGCGGCTAGGTGGCGTAGTGGATAAAGCGCCAGCCTTGGAGTCAGGAGTACCTGGGTTCAAATCTGGTCTCAGACACTTAATAATTACCTAGCTGTGTGGCCTTGGGCAAGCCACTTAACCCCATTTGCCTTGCAAAAACCTAAAAAAAACAAAACAAAAAAAGAAAATGTATCCCATGAGGCAATACTTATTGATACTAGTTAGTTAAAATTAATAACTAAGAATTAAATTTAAAATAATTGGGGTTTCTTAACTGAAGAAAGGCACAAGGGAAAACTTCAAATTGCATGAGAATGTGACAAATTGTCATTAGGTTAAAGAAAAGAAATGAATTTAGGTTACAGTGGAAGAAATTTTGGTAGAGCATTAACAAGAAATTCTTGGCTGCTTATCAGAGCAATAATATACTGAAGGAAGATTGTGGTTGTAGTGTGTCAATCCTTAGAGTTGTGAAGAAAAGAATAGATAACCTATTTACCTGAATGGTTTACTCATTTTCCAATATAGTAATGTGATTTTATATTGGTAGGCATTCCCTCCATGGATGAAGAACACAACTAATTCATGCCTACCAATCCTTTGTACCTCTTCTAATCCATGTTCTCTCATCAATTCACCATGTTTGGGATTGAGAAGAGTGAGGAAATGAAGGCAACCTACTCAGTGTGTTGGATCCTTCACTATTTTATCTTCATGTCATTTGGATGTCGACAGTGATAGACTTTCTATTATATTTACCAAGTGATAGGCCCATTACTTTTTTCACTCATATATTTATTTGAAGACAACTTTTGCATCCCTTTTCATAAATTCCTCATGAATGATATATTTTTTCCTGTGGCACTTATCATATACCTCTCCACATTATATATGCCAAAATATTCATAATTGAATTTTTTAGGGTAGCAAATTTTGAACAAATTATAGTGCATGAATGAAATTTCATTGACCAATAAGAAATTATGAATATAGGAAATTCAGAGAAATGAGCAGACTTGAATGAGTTGATCCAGAGTAAGAAGATAACATGCATTACTATAATAATGTAAACAACAAGAATATTAAAATAAAAATTAATTCTAAGTGATTGACATAATCAATTTTGGCCCAGGAGAGTAAATGATGAAATGCACATCCTTTCTTTTGCTGTAAAAATAGATCATGGTCACAGAATGTTACTTATATTGTTGCCATGGAAGTTGGTTTTGTTTAATAGTTATTCATTGTTGAGAAGCATGGGGAGGAAGATTTGTCTAAACATGCTTGGGATATAAAAATATAAGGTATCAATAATACTTTGTTCAGGGACAAGCTTGGGTACATTAAAAGAACTGTGCAATTTCTTAAATACAATCTAGTCCATTCTTCTCTTATTCCATTCTGTGACCACCTCCTTGTCCAGTCATAGTATCATGATCCAGAAAATGCAATGATAGGCCAGTTCTAAAAGTTGTCCATCCAAGGTGCCTGTCACTGTCAGGACCTAGTCAGAGCAATAAGCACCACCTAGTCAGCTCCTCAGAGTCACCACTACAACACCAATAGAGAATAACAGTCACCCACACTCTGGAGACCCATCCTGTAACTCCCAATTAGAGTTCAGGGAGTAGGCATAGAGGGGATGATATATTTAAACATATAATCAAAACAGGCCTAACCACAATAGAAAGAATGGTGTCATTTTTCATCTCTGTATGCCCAACAACTGGCATATTGTTTTATACATAATAGGTGCTTTAGAAATAATTACTAAATTAAATTCAATATATAACATTCTAGACAAGGTAGTTTTGGTTATTGATCACAAAAAATATTTAAACATAGCATACTCTTCCTACATATCAAATAATAATCCCTGTTAGCTTCTTTAAAATAAAGCATTTTCTCAACTTCATCCTAGATGTATACTTTGAGTAAAAATGAAATGTATGCTTCAAATCATACCTCCTTATCCATATAGCATATACACACATTTCAGTCTAATTTCAAAAGAGCAATTAGGAATTTTCTTTCTTTCTCATTATGAGATGCTTATAGTGAAAAAGGTTACCTAGAGTTTGGCTTTAATAAAAGAGAGAGAGAGCAACATTCATGTGTTTATTGTTCACTCAGGTCTTCAGTCAATTATGCATGAAAGAGAGCTCAGTAAAACTGAATTCAGAAAGACTTTTTAGGGGAGCATATTTATAGATCTTCAGTAGGTTGGATTTTTGGTAATTGTCCTTCAAGGAGTTCCCTGATGTGTTTTGAGTCACATCCATCAAAGACAGATAGAGCATTAACAATAATTTCATTAACTTCAGAAAAAGTCCTTCCGTACTCCACACCTTGGGGCTTATCAGTTATGCTAAAAGATCTTCACAAAGCATGGGAACAAGTCTTATCTTGAAGGGATCTAGGAAGACAGGGAGGCTAGCTCTCTTAAAGAGGAGTTTCACCTTTATAATTGCTAATTTGTTCTTATTACCAGGAAGCCTTCTTTTTATGAAAGGTGACTTCCCAACCACTTTTGTTCTATATATAAAAGGCAAAATTCATTGTTCACACTAACCAATTATATATTTTCTTTCTGATGGTCATTTTTTTCTACTCTGAAACTAGAGCATTCAGGAAATCTGGTCAATTTTCACTTTGGGTTGAAATTTATATTTATTTTCATTTTGCAAAATGACACTTTTAATTATTTGCAAAATCAATAGTTATCAATAAACATTAGGCTACTTTGTACCAGGCATCTTGATGTCACATTGGTAGAGGGCCAGGTCTAGAGTCGGGATGAGTCAAGATGCTTCGTCCTGGATTCAAATATGACCTAAGACACTTAGCAGCTGTGTGACCCTGTGTAAGTCATTCACCCCTTTTTGCCTCAGTTAACTCATCTATAAAATGAACTGAAGAGGAAATGACAAACCACCCCAGTATCTTTGCCAAGAAAACCCCAAATGAGGTCAAGAACTGAACATGAGCAAAATGACTAAACAATAAGAACATGTGTAGACACTGGGTCAAGTGCTAGGTATAACAAAAAAAGACAATTCCTACTATTGGAGGAATGGGGAGGGAGAGTGAGAGGGAGGGGAAGAGAGACAATATGTAAACATTCTTTCTCTTCTTTTGTTCTTTTTTTCTTTCTTTCCTCAGAGTAAATGTAAATGCCATTGTTTCAGCAATGGACATTTTTGGCCTCTTTGCCTTCTATCTAGCCTTAATCACTGAATAGGTGTTGCCTCAGTTAACTGTGAATTGGGAAAAAACAGCCAAGGTCTCCTCCATTTGACCTGATTCATATCTGTTTGCTGGTTCCTTCCTGATGTCAGTCTTCTTCCAGAACACAGGACTAAAAATAACAGACTTTTATATTAATGCTAATATTATGTTTTGCTTATCATATTTTTATCTCTCCATGAATTAATGATCTCATCAATACGTGTACTCCTTCCCATGGGGCATATAAAATAGTTCATCCACATCTTCTCTCACTGTGTGATTCCTGACCAAATCCTTCGATCAGTCTTCCATGGGAATCCACCAAATACTTGTGGGACTTCCTCTACATTGCTTGACATTTCATGATACTACTGGAGCACAAAGGATGTCCATTTGTTATCCTTCATTATTTCTACTTAACCAACTCAACATCCTTTTTAGTTCTTTAAATCTCCTCATGATATGTTTTATTCCACCTCTATTGCACAATTTTTTATGAGTAATACATTGAGGCTTATTCATCATGTGCCTCTCCATTGCCATTTGAGTGACCCATAATTTTAAAGACAAAAAATTTTTTTATGATTTTAAAATAGTCATGGGGAGGTATCTGGTAGGAGGACAGCCCTAAGGTAGAACTTTGTACTACTATAACAATTTTTTAATACTCAATAAACAATCTCAGTAGGATGCATTCTCTCTGGTGTTCATTCTATTGTTTGATCTTTAAGATGTGGTCTCAGGATGTCAAAGGTTTTTTGTGAAAGATTGGCAATTCTCTACTTATACCTTCATCATGGATTGCCCTCAGAAGTGTATTTAACTTATTTGGTAAAATCAACTGTTCCCTTTTTGATTCAATCAAACAGATTTACACTTCATATGTACATAAACTTATTTACACACTTAAAACATCACCATACCCTTATACTGAGTCAGGTGATATGAAACTTCTTTGAGAGAAATGAGCATTAATAACCAATGATTTGGGGAAATTGAGAGTACCCTCTTTTCTTAATCTTTATTTCAAGACCTCTTCTATCTATAGGTAACCAATTTGTTTTGCTCAAGCTTGGGTGAGAAATAAATTCTTTGAATAGATTGATCAAGGCTGGAGTAGGGAGTTGGGAGAGGACTTAAAAGTGGATGACATTATCAAAGTTCAAGTCCCATCCCTCATTGTAATATTCATTCTCTCATTATTTGTTAACCAATCAGGGTTGTTACCACCCTGAGGAACACCCACTCTTCAAAGGGCATAAAAACTGTGTGCTCACCATCATGATTATCTTTGGTCTAAAAGAGAGACTGCCAAATAACTATGTTTTTATTAATAAAATTATTAAATTGCTCACAAATTATATCTCTCAAACCTTTTTAAATGCCACACCTTGGTGAATTTATGGGAAGAGATGCACAAAAATCACACAGGATGGCTAAGAACAGATAAGTTATGATTCACATCACTGGAGGAAACACCTTGTTTGGTTATTTGCCAATGCAATATAATACCAGAGTATGGAGGTCATAGATTGTTTTTTTTTTCTATTTCCTTATCATCTACAACATAGGCTGGCACTTAAGTCACAGTTATCTTCATGGTATTCTTTTTTTGCAAAGTTTATGATTAATAATATAATGCACATATCACTTGACTTTCCTTGTCTATAAAAATGTTTACCTAAATAGCCTCTGAGATCTCCTTCAGACCTTGATCTTTGATTCTATGATCATGATGAATGAGATAACTGTGTCCCACAAATTTAATTTTCTTGTTACCTTTAGATGCTCAATAAAGTCAATTCTAATCACTATTTCATCCTTTTATCACCTGTTAAAAAAAGTTCTCTGAGTTTTCTTTCTCTTTAGCTATTGTTTTCTTTTTTTTCCAGTTTCATTTATAACAAGAATATCTACTGATCACTTAACAAACTTTGATTAATCACCTAGTATGTACCAAGTGCTATTCTAAGTACTGGAAAAAATACAAAGACCAAAACTAAGTAATCCTTGATCTTAAATGTTCACTAGAATGTCTGTGTTCATCACTGGACATTATTCTCACAGAGTTGTCATTTTGTTGTTCAGTCATTTCAGTGATGTCCAACTCTTTGAGACTCTGTTTAGGGTTTTCTTGGCAACAATACTAGAGTGGTTTGCCATTTCTTTCTCCAGTTCATTTTACAGATGAGGAAACTTAGGCAAACAGGGTAAAGTGACTTGCCCAAGGTCATATAACTAATAAGTAACTGAGGTCAGATTTGAACTCAAGAAGATGAATCTTCCTGACTCAAGGCCTGACACTCTTAGACACTCTTCCACTTAGCTGCCATCCACATATAAGAATATCAACAACTAAATTAATGTTTATAAATGCTCAGAAAGTTTTGCAAGTCTTAGTATCCTCTACTTTACTTTCTGTTATTCTGCAAGTAAGAGATACACATGACTGAGGGTCTTCTTGAATTTTTTGTTATGCTATCAGTTGCCATGAACAAATAATTTATCACTGAATTGTAAGTCTTTAGGAAACTCCTCAGAAAACACATCATTTTTTTCTGGGTTTGTGCTCAAATCCTTTTAAGCATAATAGACTGGAATAGTTTATGTAAAAAATATTCCAGTTCTGTGCTAAGTGCTAGGAATACAAAATAAGTAAAAGAAAAAGTCTCTTCCCTCAAGGAGTTTATATTCTAAAAGAGGAAGACAAAACATAAAGGGGAACTGAAAATGAGAAGTATAGAAAGTGTAAAAGTAGTCCTGTAGAGTCAAGTTAGTTCTTGCTGAATAAGTTTAGAGGAGAGCATGTCTGTAATAAGTGCCCCCTTACATGGAGGTTCTGAAGAGGATCTCATCAATTGGATGAAAAGACTATAGAGACAGAAGCTTCTCCAGGATGAGAAGACCATGGAAGAAAGTTGGAAAAATAATCTGGAGAGTGAAGGACTAGGAAAGATTATAAGAACCTACCATTAGACAAACCCAAAAGAGTTTGTGCTCCACTGGCCCAGTCCTTAAGACTCCACTTTGTTCTCTTTGCCACAATGGGTCATTGGATAAGGACTTTGTTGATGTTCCTTACCATAAAAGTCCACAAAATTTTCATTTATTGCTTATCAATAAAATGATTTTAAGTACCCTCTTTTCATTTTCTTTCATTATTTTGGTCTTTTCTCTATAATATTAAGTCTACATTCTTCCCTACATTTTGTCCTTGAAGACCATTAGACATTTTTAAAATGAAATACTCCAATTATACATTGCTAATTTTTTTTTGTCTAGACTTGAAATTTCATTGTCACAGAATCTTCCTGGCAAAGAAACTCCCTCTACTTATGCAAATTGGCAATGGTTCATTCTTCATTATCTACCTACCCTCCCTACCTTTCTGATCTTCTTATACTACCATTATCCCCCAGATACTTTGTGACACAGTGAACACGGGCTTTTTGCTGTTCCTTAAACAAAATACTCCATCTCCTGACTCTGGGCATTTTCACTGGCTATATCCTGGACCTGAAATACTTTCCCTCTTCAGTTGTGCTCTTCCCTGGTTTCCTTCAAATTCCAGCTAAAACCCCATGTTCTACACAAAGGCTTTCCCAATCTCCCTTAATTCTGGTGTCTTTCCTTTGAAAGAATCAGATAATGTATCTTCCTATTATATCTCCACTTTATCCTGTATGTATCACAATTGTAAAATAGTTATCTTATCTTGTCATTACACTGTGAGTTCTTTGTAACTTGACAGACTTTGGAGTTTCTTTGTATCCCCAGTACTTAGGAGAGTGCCTAGCACATACATAATAGGCACTTAATAAATGTCTGTTGGCAGACTGACTAGAGTTTCCCTGGTCACTGAAAGATTAAGTAATTTTCCCAGGGTCACAAAGCTAGTGTCTATCAGAGTCAGAATTTGAACCCAGGTGTCCTGATTCTGAGTCTGGTCTAATATCTATTGCTTCACACTATGATTAAAAATAATATAGCCCACTTTGTCATTTTGGGAGCTTAAGACAAATTTATGAACATCATCTCATTAATTCTAGCAGCATTCTTGTGAGGCAGAATAAATGAGGCAGAAACATGCCAAGGAAAACATTTTGAATGAGCTAGGTCTTCACTTTTTTTAATGCATACTTAAAGTAAGGTTTTGGTTTGTCTCTGGAGAACAATAAAATAAGACTTAGAAAATAAGAACTTCAGAGATTAAAAGAGAAAATCAAGTACTGGCTGTCATTCATGAGGGAGCAAGTAAATTATTTAATCTAAATCTTTAAAGATTAAAAATAATGTATAACATGCTAAATTGAACTTAGCAGCAAAAAGAAGCAGTGTGCTTGATGTTCTTTTTTATTTTATATAGTTTTAAAAAACACAAATCAGTTTTTTTCTGATAGAATTGTCAACTGGAAATTTCAACTGACTCTTCCTCATTTCTCTAATAAAATGATAATAGAGATTCATAGTGATGAATATAGGGTACTGTAAGATTTTTAAATATTTTCTGAATCATAAAGGAAAAGATGAGATTATACTCAGGATACGTTTCATTTTAAATATCTTCTTGTCACAGAAGTTCTACTTTATTGGTGGACCTGGTTTTTAAAGGTTACAGTATCAAGAAGATTTTACCAAGCTAGAAAGTCCTTTTCCATCACAAAAAAATATATTTTTTGAAGATTATTTGATTATATTCTAATGCTTCAGAAACTGGTAATTTTTAAAGAATAAAAATGATAGCAACTTAACTTGTTTCCACTTCTGAGTACAATGCTTCTCAGTTGGCACTGAACATATTTAATACTATTTCTATGAACTTCTGCTCAGCATGTAAAAATATTCCTAATAACTGAATGTTCTAATTTAAAGAGGGAAAAAACTTTAAAAAACTCAAATGAAGCTAGACCTGATCACTGGATTGCCACTCTGGTGCAGTAACAACTAAGTCATGACCTGGAAACCCTAAACACTCATTAACACCCCCACACCACAATGATAACATAAGGGGAGGAACCCCAGAAGCAAACATGTAATACCACACCCTTGTAATATCAACTGGTGTTTGCAAAGGCTCCCCACCAGTTTTACCACAGCATCCACCAGATGTGTGTTTCAGTATAAGAGATTTTGTGATAAAAAAAAAAAGAAAGAAAAACATCTGGTGGATGCTGTGGTAAAACTGGTGGGGAGCCTTTGCAAACACCAGTTGATATTACAAGGGTGTGGTATTACATGTTTGCTTCTGGGGTTCCTCCCCTTATCTAGTATCTTCATCCTGTGTCTACCTGGACATAATTCTTTTCAGAGTTTGATCATCTGGGTCTGCTCCTCTTGACAGAACAGTACCTAATTGTCAAGGCAAATTCTCCCTAGAATACATGAATGGTTTTCATCTCTGCTATCAGGGTAATACTTAGTGAAGCTGCTTCTTCTTCCTCTTCTTCTTCTTCTTCTTCTTCTTCTTCTTCTTCTTCTTCCTCTTCCTCCTCCTGCCTCTCCCTCTCCCTCTCTTTCTCTCCCCCCTTTTTCTGTTTTCTGCTGATCCTAGTGTTTCTTACTGGCCAGAAAACACAGATGCTGTGGTCAATGGAGAAACAGTAAATAAAAAGAATTCCCCTCCTGACTTCTAGTGTGTCCTCTCAGAGAGGAACAGAATTCTTCCTTCACAAACCTGCTTCTTGCATAGATTCTGTCAAATCACACCTGGCAAGTTTGCTTTTAAAAACTACTAGAATGACCAAACTTCAGGCAGTAAATGGCAAATTACCTATCTAATTTTAATTACAGCAGGAAGAACTGTTTTTTACATGTTGTGGACCTTGTTTAACATACAAACACCATGAACAACTCAGCCTCTCCATCACCTAATCCCATTCTGTGGTTTCAATATCTGGACTGGTGAAGTATATGTAGGTGTGAAAATCAACTGGTCAAGAACAAATGACCCAGTCCTCATACTAATGACTCATATTTTAAATGACTGTTGCCCTTAGGTGCTATATCTTCCAACTAAGAAGATAAACTGTTTGTTGGCTTGGATGATTTTTCATTGTGGTAATTGGTTTACATAGATTAAACTTCCTTCAGGAATGGTGATAATTATTCTGGAGAGCAATTGAAAATTATGCCCAAAGGACTAAAAAACTGTGCAAATCCTTTGACCCAGAAATACCACTGCTAGGTTTGTATCCCAAAGAGACTTTTTTTTTAAAAAAAGGAATATATATATATATATATATATATATATATATATATGTATATATATATATGTGTGTGTGTGTGTATCTAATATGCACATATATACATACATATGCTTTTTGTGATGTCAATAAATTGAAGAGATGTCCATCAATTGAGTAATGGCTGAAAAAGTTGTGGCATGTAATTGTGATGGAATATTATTATGCCATAAGAAATGACAAGTAGGATGCTTTCAGAAAAACCTGGAAAAACTTATATAATCTGAATCAAAGTGAGGTGAGCAGAACCAGGAGAATATTGTACACAGGAATAGCAATATTGTGCTATGGTGAACTGTGAATGATTTAGTTATTCTCTGCAGTACAAAGTTCCTAGACAATTCAGGACTTATGATGCAAAATGCTGCTTCCTGAGAAAGAATTGATAGAGTCTGAATATAGATCAAAACATACTTATTTTAAATTTTACCTTTTGGGGTTTGGGGGAGGTTTTTTTTCTTTTGTAACATGTTTAATATGGAAATGTGTTTTGTAAGACTCTACATGTATATTTTATATCAAATTGCTTGCCTTCTCAATAGGGATAAAGGGAAAGAAAAAATTTTGGCACTCAAAATTCTAAAAATATGCTAAAAATCATTTTACATGCAATTTGAAAGATTAATATATAACATTTTAAAAGAGAAATGGTAATAGCTTGTTTAAATAAATGTTCATTTTATCCATTTCCTACTTATATAGCATCTGTGTAAATATCTTGTTTAAATAGGTCAAACTAAGTTGCCTCAATTGCATGCTGTTTTTTCATCCCTGCCTTTATATATATTATTGACAAAATGTTAAACAATAAAAAAAGTTAATCATGGATCCTTAACATTGAATCACTAAAGACAACTCTATAAGGCTTGTCATCTGACCAATTCTGAATTTATTTAAGCATCATTTAGTCCATATCTCTTCATTTCTTCTTGAGAACACAATTATTCTAATTAAGTAAAAAAAAAGAAAAAAATTATTAAAACTTAACATATGCAAGGATTGTTGTGCTAAGCACTAGAAATGCAAATAGTAAAATAATGGAGTTCAAAAGTTCATATTCTAATTGGAGACAAAAAAATATTAGGACGGTTCACCTGGAGGGTAAATAGTAAGGCCTGGAGGTCTCTTTGACCCTTCCATCTTATTGTAAAACCTATTGGTCTTTCATCTCACAGATGCTATAACCACTGCTACTGAAAATCCAGAAAAGAAAGCTTTTGTGTCCAAAGTCCTTTGTACTCTTAAATGCTTCAATAGCAGAAAATGATTTGATGTTTTAAGTGAAGATGACATTAAAGAATAGGCATCACCATTTGCTTTTCTACCATGCTTCAAGGATCATGGAAAACTTTCCATATCTGAAACCTTCCATATGTGTTATCTTTCTCATTAGAATGTGAGCTCTTTGTAAACAGGGACTGTTACTTTACTATTTGTAGTGCTTAATCAATGCTTTTTTCTTCCTTCCTTCCATGCTTTCTTCGATGGTAGCAGTCTCTAGGCTACATCTCCTAAGGGAATCATCTTCCCAGGATAATGGCTGTATGCATTGGGTTGGAAGCATTGTTATTCCCATGATTCTTGGGTTCAGGGTGCTGGGCTATTTCCATCAGAATCTGAGGGAAAATAGTTGTTGGAGTGGTAGTGGTAGTAGTTTGACTTGCCTGGAACAGGTTGTCACCTGTCTCTCCTCTAGGGTGTCTTTCAACTTCAACTTGAATAGACTTCCTGCTCTCTGGGTGGCAATTGGTGGAGATAGTTTCTTCACAGGAATTGTTTCCCTATTTGATGACTAGAAAGATTGTGACATCACTCCCTGGGTTCCTGTGCTTATCTATCTACTGGTAGTGGTTGGTCCTCAATTGTTGTTGATCAACAAGGAGAATTCGTTATCCACAATGATTTCTCCTCCCAGTGATGGCTGTAGGAGCTGGGCTGGTATCAGGTCTGATGGTTAGGAGAGCACTACTTTTCCCAAGACTCTTGAGTTCAAGATCCTGGGCTGTCTCCATCAGAATGGGGGCTGTTTTGACTTGCCTGGCACACATTGTTACTTCTTTTTCCTTTAGGATGTCTTCTTGCTTCAATAGATCAGTTTGCCTGCCCTGTTAGAGACAATTCTATGACCAATTTTTGTTATGATTTGAAACATTAATCCTATTTAGAGAATTTAATTAGCCAACATAAATAACACTTGGAATTTGAAATTGGAAGGGACTGCTGAAATTATTTCATCCCCATGATGCAGATGAATAAACTGAGAATTTAAAAAATTTGCCCTAGGTCATATAGGACATATATATGAATGATTAATAATAATAGCAATAAATTCACAAATTTTATATGTGTGTGTAAACATCATGTTGTCTGCCTTTTATTTTCTTTAGGTTTTTTTTTGCAAGGCAAATGGAGTTAAGTGGCTTGCCCAAGGCCACACAGCTAGGTAATTATTAATTGTCTGAGGCTGGATTTGATCTCAGGTACTCCTCCTGACTCCAGGGCCAGTGCTTTATCCACTGCACCACCTAGCCGCCCCTCTTGTCTTTTATTTTCAAAGAAGATCAATGACAGCATGCTATAAGTGATGTCTTGACTTCTGTGCAAATTGTATTGAAGTGAGACAGAATTATATAAAATCATAAGCAACACTCTCTCTTCCAAAGAAAATCAATGGACAAGACAAAAGTCAGGATGACGGGATATGCCAAGATGATCTTGGTACCTCCAATGTCTTACCGAGCTCAAAGTGTTCCACAGTGCTTGCTATAGTAACCTTCATGGTCATTATTCTCATCTGTCCATTGTGCTGGGTAGAGTCTTCATATGCTAGGGTAGGTATCCCTTTAGTTCATCAATGAGTTTAAAGCCTATCAGTAACCCTTAATCAGGTTAGGCCAGGGTATGACTGCTGCAAATTCTTGGAGTCACAGGTGAGAGTTGGGTGAAGATAAACACCAAAGGTGAGTGAGGAACCCTGAAAAGGGCTCAGCAAGCCCTCTCACCAGGGTTGCTATTCCTCCCTAAACAGTCTGCTTTAGGATTGTCCATTCCATGATTTTTATGAGTACTACATTCTTTTAAGAATAGACAAAAAATATCAAAAGTTGATTTTTCAAGTTATAGAAGATTGTATGTTCAGTCTGATAATGCTTAAAGTTTGTGGCAATATAGTATATATAGTTTTAAAATTTTTATTTATTTAAGGCAATGGATTAAGTGACTTGCCTAAGGTCACACAGCTAGGCAATTATTAAGTGTCTGAGGTCAGATTTGAACTCAAATCTACCTCATTCCAGGGCCAGTGTTCTGTCCAGTGCACCACCTAGCTACCCCCCCCATATATTTTTCAGAAGTAGAATATAAAGAAAAGAATAATTAATTATTGTTTTAACATAAAATATTGAGGGTATTAGGGTTCAGAGTAACAGTTCTTAACTATAAAACAGAAAAAGGTTAGCAATAGAAAAACAGTACCCTAATGCAAAAATCTAAATCAGTCAAATAACTTATTTGGCAAAGGAAAATTTATAGTGTTTGCTTCCCACCCCACCCCCCAGGTATATCTTTATTAATCCTGCTGAAGTACAGCTGCATAAGACTATAAATCATTTGTCTGGCTTAGGCAATGGTATTATTATTTTATAATACCATGTCAAAAAGCCCTAGAAGCTTTTAATGACACTGAATTTTCTATAATACCTAGTACTTTAAAAAAACAAACTTAGAAAATCATCCTGTTATTGACTGGAAAAGTTATTTGTCAACTATTTTGATAAGAGGAAATAAATATAATTAAATTAGAGTCTGATGGTTGAAAAGGATTTATTATTCACACAGCATAGCTTCAAGTCAACAAAATTCACATGATACAAGAAAGTAAATCTATTAATTATTCCAGAATTATTATTAATTCTACCCATTCTTTGTGAATAATTTTAAATATTTTATCTTTGATGAATTTTGTTCAATTATGCTTCTGGCTTATTTGACAAACAGAAACTCTTTTGAATGTTCCACTCCTCCATTTCCTAATTATATCCAAATGTTCTCATAGGGAAATACTGTCTCCCACAGTATTGGAATATTCTGCCAATAGAAACAGAATAGCAGGTGAACCCTAAATGAAAGGAAATTCTGATTTTTTGTCACTACTAAATTGTTATCCTTTGGGATAAAAAATTTTCATCCCATGGGAAAACAAGAGAAATTGAAACAAATAGAGACTAGGAATTTAGTTTGTTATTTACTGACTTTTGCATGAATGGAAAAGCAATTATTATAGGCCTAGTGTATGCTAAGTATAATGCTAGACAGTGGATAAACAAATATCAACAAGAGATAGTACCTGCCCTCAAGGAGTTTACTTGGTAATGAGGACGGTGAGAGCCAATAGTAAATTGTGATAAATAGGGAGCTAAGATGAGGGGAGGGATAGGCAGGGAACAGAGTTTCCATCTGGGGAGTCACAGAAATGGTGAGTGTAGATAGAGGAGAGTTGATACACCCTTTCCCGAAACAACCATGGTATTGGTTTGATTAATGTTCCCATAGCAAGAGGAAAAACAAGGAGTGGGGAAAGAGTTCTATGCCAGTACAGATTCCATGATGTGAGAGATATTTGAATGCGAAATATGATCTGGAAAAGACCAGATATGGTGAGGTAGGTGAGGTTATATTAACTCATCAACAGGACACCTCAGACAAAGGACAGGATTTCTGAAACTGAGGCAATTAACTGGTTCATAGATAGGGCATGGCCTCTAGAGGAATGGTCTCCAAACCTGTCTAAATTACATTCTCTTATGAATTAAAAAAAAAAAGACTGCGTATCAGGTCAATCCAGAGATTCTGATCAGGCCTGTAATACAATGAAACTTTCCTGGAATGTATACAATTCAAATAAAAATAAATTTATTTAATAATAAGCTCAAAAGTCTAAAAGGTTACAATCACTCATTCAAGTGAATGTTTCTCCCCCTCCTTCAATGCTGAGTCAGAAAGACACCCCATACAGAAATGGGAATTCTGCCAAACCTCAGGAACAGCAACTCGCCCTAGACTTGATGACAAGAAAGCCTTGTCACTGGTTCAAATCTCACCCCAGTCAAAGCCTAAGTACCTCCTCCTTACCCTATTGAAGGGAACCTAACCTAGGTAAGGACCTAGCCTTTGTGAAACAAATTCCATTGATCATTATAGTGCTGATGTTGGAGTCAGGTAAACCTGAATTCTATTCTGGTCTTACTAGATATTTGATCCTGGTCAAATCACTTAACTTGGCTGCCTAAATTTCCTAATCTCTAAAATGGAGTTAATACACCTATCTCCAAGGGTTGTGAAGATCCAATGAGATAACACTTATGAAGTGTTCTGTAAAATTTAAAGCACTGTGTAAATGCTAGCTATTAATAATAAATATGAGAATGATAAATTATACCTCTCGATAGTAAGATTCCCAAAATTTTCTAGGTAAACTGTTATCATTTGAATAACTATAAAGACATTACTAAACAAGTCTGACCTCAGGAGTCATGTGAGAAACCTAATAGAGGCAGTACTTGAGGAGAACCTAAAGATATATGGAAAAAATTCAAAATATCAAAACAGGTGTGTTATTGTTCAGTTTTCAGTCATGCCTGAGTCTTCATAATCCCATAGGGTTTTATTGGCAGATACTGAGTTGTTTGCCATTTTCTTCTCCAGTTCATTTTACAGATGAGTAAACTGAGGCAAAAAAGGTTAAAGACTCTCAGGGTAACAGAGCTAGCAAATAGCTAAGGTTAGATTTGAACTTAGATCTTCCTGACTCTAAACCACTTGACTGTCTCTAAAACTCTGCAAAAAAAAGAATTGCAATGAGGCTGATATCAGATCTTCCACAATGGGTTTCCCAAAATAAGGCATTGAGCACTAGGAACTCAGAACAAATAATACCTCCAATGCAGTTACTGAAACCTATTAAGGTCAGGATGACCTATAGCAAGGTAGCTAAGAAGTTATAAGTCTCTTATGTGTAATTTCATCAGGAACTGCACCAATGCTGAGGCAATCCACAATAACCCACTCAGTGGTTTTCAATCCATCAGTAAAAAGCTCTTAACTCCTGGGTGACAACATCAAATCTTTACCTTTTTAGAGAGCAGCATTAAGGCTCCCCATCACCTTTATCCAGGAACTCAGAATTTCCATTGAGTTGTGTAAGGGATCTCTCTTCCAATGAACTCAATTCCCTATAATTATGCAAAGACAGTTTCATCTCCCCATGTCATTAGAAACAAATTATTTCTCAACAATTTCAAACTGTTGCTTCCCTAAGCCCATCCTAGGGAAAAGGAAACCTGACAAAAAGGGGATTGGAATAAATAATAAAAAAATAAAAGGGATTGGAAATATTTTCCACAGAATTTTCAGTGGAAGGGAATGGAAATCTTAAGGTTAATGACTTTATGGAGGGGATAGAAAAAGGAAAGAGTGGGAGCAGGTAAACCAGGACTATATATATATTCAGGTATATATCAGATAATTCTACTTGGATACTGAATTCAAGAAACTTCTGTACCAGAAGAAGCTTCTACTACTCTTTCTAGAGTATATAGCTCCTACTATGGGCCAGATACTATGCTAAGCTCTCTACAAACATTATTATATGGCCCTCATGACAACCCTAAGTTGCAGTGCTATTATTATTCCTATTTTATAGTTGAGGATATTGATGCAAATAGAATAAATAACTTGCCTAAAGTCACACAGTTAGTGTCTGAGTCCAGGATTCAAAGTCAGGTCTTTCTGACTCCAGGCTCAGAGCTCTATCCACTGTAGCACCTTGTTGCTTCTATAAGCTGGGACTGTGAACCCTGATAACCTGATGTAAAATGACAAATTTATTATTTTTAGTCCATTACAACATTAATCAAAACTTTATACTTTACTCCCCTCCACATTCCCCACAAAAAGATGACATTTCAACATAAGGACCACCTTCCTGTTGCTCCCATAAGGCACTTCATCTCCTGACTACTTTTTCACTGATCATCTCCTATAGCTGCAATGCTCATTCTCCTTACTTTTACCTCTTAGATTCCCTGGCTTCCTTGAAGTCTCAGCTCAAATCCCACCTTCTTTAAGATACTTCAAGATTCTTTTCCTGTAATTTCAGACAAACCTGGAAAGACTTCTATGAACTGAAGCACAGTGAATTGAGCAGAACCCGAGAACATAGTACATAGTATCAGCAATACTGTGCGATGGTCAACTGTGAATGACTTAGTTACAGCATACATTGATCAAGACAATTCCAAAGGACTCATCATAAAAAATGCTATCTAGCTCCAGAAAAGAACTGATAAAGTCTGAATAGAAACTGAAGCATAATACTTTTAAAAATATAAAATTATTTTATTTTTTTGTTAGTTTTTTTTGTTTTGGTCTGTGTTTTGTTTCACATGAATAATATGGAAATATGTTTTCCAGGATTTCACTTGTATAATCTATTTCAAAATGCTTGCCTTCCTCAATAAGAGGGAAAGGGGGAAGGGAGAGAGTTTGGAACTCAAAATTTTTAAAAATCAAATATTAAAAATTGTTTTTATATGAAATTGGGTGAAAATATTTTAAGTGACCTTTCCTGGTCTCCCTCAATGAAAGTTATTTCCTTCTGAGATTCATTCCATTTACACTATATATGGATTGTATGTACATAGTTGTTTGCATGTACTCTCCCCAAGTAGAAAAAGAACTTCTGGCAGGAATTTTTTAGTAGCAGCACCTGAAAAATAATAATCAATTAATAAATATTTATTGACTTGACTTATCCCTTGTACATGATACTTCTTCTAACTTAATTCCATTATAATGGCCATTCCCCCATACAAGGAAAATTTTCCCTTGGCTTCCCTGACCCCTTTTAAGGCTCAGCTCAAAGACCTCAAAGAGGTCTTCCAACATACCTCCACTACTGGATCTTTCCTCTTACCTTCCTTTTATATCATGGAGTATAATTTGTATTATAAATAAGATGTCTCTAAATATGTAATGTATATTGTATATTTTACACAATAAATTTATAGCATTATAGATTAAAGACTGTCATTAAAACAATCTTTGCTCTTGCCCTAAGGGAATTCATCCTAAGAGGTCCTCATGTCTATACTAAGACTTGTGTAGCTCAGGATTACCAATGAAGAAGGAATATCCTAATGTATTACTATATTAATATATGTCATGAAACAAATACACATTAAAATGAAAAAGATGAGATAAATTTAAATAAATAATATTTCTATATTTCATTGCTAGATTACAATTCTGAAATAAATATTTTAGTGAGAGTCACATAACTGAATATTCTTTAATTAATTTTAAATATTACTATGTCCTGAATAGGACTGAATTATAATTAATGATTATTAGTAATTATCCCAAGCAGGTGAGTTTGTTTTTTGTAGTTGCTTTTCTTTTTTGGAAAGATACAAGAAAATAAAAGGTTATAAGAGTGAGTAAATATAAAAGCTTTTCAGTAGGAGTCATGTTTTTCTTTATGTAGATATTAATCATACAAAGGCAAAAACAACAAGCAAAAGTGAATTTCAACTAAGCAGGAAACTTTCAGAATAATCCTTTCTTCTTTCTTTAAGTAGTTATTCATGAATGGTTTGTCTCAATATCTTATGCATGCTTGGATATTTTAGTTGTGGGTTTGTTTTTTTTTTTTGGTGAATTAGAGGAACAGCAAGAAAGTTATTTGGCTATATCTTAAACTGCAGGAAAGGAATAATATTTAATGAAAATAGAAAAATAGGTTGGGACCAGGTCATGAAGAGGATTCATTTTAAAAAAAAAAAAAGGTGCTTATTTCTGATCCTTCAGTCAATAGGTAGCCAGTGGAATGTACTAGGAGGGTGTAGGATTTGTATGACGTCATCTGACCTATTGTTTAGGCACAGGGGTGAAGATTTTGTCAGGTGTTGATCATGAAGAGAGTAGAGAAGACAGATGGAGTAAGGAGTCAAGTTGTGGATCTACTGAAAAAAATTCAGGTGAGAGGCATTGAGAAGCTGAATTTCTTATGTCTATCAGCTGTGAATAGAGAGAAGAGAATTGCAGAAGCAATCAGGAAAGGCTTTGTATAAGAAGTGGCATTTGAACTGAGCCTTGAAGGAAGCTAAAAATTCTAAGAAGCAGAGGTAAAAAGGGAATAATACTTTGCAGATTTGTGGGAGAGACTATGTTACAGCACAGACATGGGAAATAGAAATATGTGTGTGTGTGGAACAAGAAGACCCATTTAATTGGAGTGTAGAGTATAGGAAGGGGAATGATGTTTGTGAAGCACTTTAAATGCCAAACAAGAGTTTGTATTTGATCCTAGAGGAGATAAGAAGTTGGTGGAATTTATTGATAGGGAATATTACATGGTCTGATTCATTTTGGCAGATGTTCGAAAGTTATGGATGGAGTGGATGTATTGGAATGAAGAAACAATGCAGGGAGATCAATGAGGCTGTTGCAGTAATTTGGGTGAGATACTGTGAAATGACAAATGTGTAAAAGAATTATAGGGGGAGAATACATAAAAACTGACAACTGATTGTATAGATGGGATGCAAGAGGGTAGAGGATGATTCTAAGCTTGTGAATAAGAATATATGAAGAAAAACAGTAATTGAATTACAGAGAATTAGATTTTAACTTACTATAAGGATAAGCTTTTTTTAATAATTAGAGGGCTAAAACAAAATGAGTTATTTTGAAATATCTCTCAAATTTTCAAGAGATTAAATGACTACTCAAGAGAAGCATTATAAGTGGTATTCCTACATGGGCTGAGAAGTTGAACTGAACAACTCTAAGTCTCTTCTACCTTCTACCTTTTTCATTTAACTTAAATTAAATGAAAGACTATGAAAAATCTTTCATTTGAGATTCTATGAAAATTAGCCTAGCTTCCATAGATGATCAAAAAGGAAAAAGTATATCTAAAATATAAACTCAAAATGCAACAGGCCAGCATTTTAAAATAAGATTGTTTCAGATAGACCCAGTATGTTTTGTAGTACCTTTGTAGCCAAGAAGACCTGGCTTCAAGTCTCTCTTCTGATAGATAATGACTGGGCAAGTCACTTAACTTTGCCACATTCTAGGCAAGTCTATAAGACTGAGCTGCAGAGAATATACTGACTTATATTGACTGAGGGAGTTTCCTTGCTCGGAAGTTCCTTCAATTAAATCATTTTTCAGTCATGTCCAGCTCTTTTTGACCTCATCTGGGGTTTACTTGGCAATGATATTGAAGTAGTTTGCATTTTCTTCTCCAGATTATTTTACAGATGAGTAAATTGAGACAAATAGGGTTAATTGACTCTCAGAGGGTCACACAGTTGGCCAGATTCAAACTCTGGGAGATAGGTCTTCTGAACTCCAAGTCTGGCACTCTATCCATTATACTACCTTAAAATCATTGAAATCAGAGCTAATCCTATCTTCTTATTGCATCATTAATATTTTGAATTTATACTAAATGTTTCAAGAATCAAGTTGAACGATAGAATCCATAGATACCTTGGGAATCTAGCTACTTATATCTAATTCATATTAACAGTCAAAATATTCCATTTCTTTTTAATCATATTTCCCTAAAAATAACTCCTATTGATAACACTGTAGTGAGGAGTTGAAAAATCTGACATGAATTATTACTCTTGTCAACTCTTGATGTTAATGCCCTCAGGCATCCCAAGTTCAATTTTTATTGTTCAACTTGTTTCCTAGGTTCCTTAGTTTAGGAAGAACTATAAGCTGGAAAACATCAAAGGGTGTCAACTACAATGGGGTCTTGACTGGAGTCCACATCACTTGATGAATATTAGGAAGAACTCTGGAAGGTTTAACCTGAAAAGCAGAGGTCTCCGGAGAGATACCATAGTTTCATTTAAGTATTGAAAGTGCTGTCATGTAAAATAGAAATTAGGTTTGTTCTATTTGACCAGGGGGCAGCAATAAGAGCAATGAGTAGATATAACCTTAGGTTTGCTGAGGATGAAAAGTTCAGTGTAGAATTTGATACCCAAATGAACATAACACATATATAGTGTTCATTGCAAATTTGGAAAAAGTTGAGTATTGGGAGAAATACATATGAAACATAGGAAAGCCTAATTCAGGAAAAAAAAGGAATAAGGAAGGCCAAGTATTTGTTGATTGTATCATGAAGCTTTTCTTGGGGGGGGGGAGGTGAAGGGATAAGGTTTTGGACCAAGGCAAATGTCAAATATTGCAGAAAACAAAACTAATCATAGTGGATTCTATTATCACATACCAGGAAATGCTTCCCTAATACTAATATGGGAGTTAAATCTGAATCTACTATGTGTAAAAGTCAGATAATTAATTTATCAAAGTTGAAATCCGTTATTAAAAAGCAAAAGAATAAGAAAAAATGGTATAATGTACAGTTGTAAACTCAATCTTAAATTTTTTAAACAGGCAATTGACTACCAAAAATGGGAAGGAAACAGATGATTGGCACTACCTATAATTTATTCATTACTTAACTAATGGAAATTAATTGCTACAATGAAGCAACCAAGAATACCTAAGTAAGCACATCTCCATCTTGCTAAATAGAGAGCATGGAAGCCAAAGTTAACATGGAGTTCAAGTTGAAGGGAGATTTTCTGTGGGTGGTGATATCCTGATGCTCCTTTTTGTGGATGATATTGTACAAATTATATTAAAGCCTCAGAATATTACAGAGCCTCCTGGAGGAGATGTGTGATTAAGTAAATGATTTTGGCCTGACCTTCCACTTGGAAAGACCAAGTTAATGAAGAGCATGTGTTGCATAGATTACTATGTGTAATTGAATGGCTACCCTATAGAAATTGTTCATCAGCATGGATGTACACCTGGCTAGACAATAGAGATGGACAACGAATTAAGGCCAGAGTTGAATAAGAAGACAGCCAGTTTGGTTGCTTGCAGGAAAACAAAAAGCTCCTTCAACAGCTCAAGTTGCCCAAAGACTCATATTTTTTTATATGAATAATGGTGTGGCTATATGGTAATGAGAGATGGAATTCAAGTTTATGGAAAAAAGTAAAAGAATATCACACAAAGGACAGTGGAAAAGCAAATGGTTATGTGTGGAGACTATAATATATAATTAAAAACTTCAAAAAACAGGAATTAAAGATGTCTTCAAGAAATGCTAGGAAAAAAGGTCAGGCCATCATGTAACAAGGGTGAAGACTGATGGAGCTATAAGTAAAGTGTTCCATTGGTACCCACATGATGACAGGAGAAAATCCTGTAGGACTTGGGATATATTCCACTCTTAACTAGTGGGGAAAACAGGACAAAAGCCATAAGATGGACAAACATGAATAGGATGTAACTTGAATGGCTGGAGTGAACTTCCAAACTGATCATGGATCCATTTGAGTCTGGAAAAATTTATTAATTGGAGTTATCCAAAAGTGGATAGTGACCTTTTCTTTAGAAATGTTTCTGGCAGAGGATGGATGACCTCTTGTTGGATAGATTACAGTGAGGATTCCTTTTGGGTAAATAAATTGGATAAAACAGCTGTCTTGACTAAAATTCTTGATTCTATGACTCTGAATCTTGTACATTGTCACATCTCAGAATCAGGGGATTTCTTCCACTCAGGGTCAGCCTGCCTTTATACTATAATTCAAAATCTACATCACTTAAGAATTGGCTTTGAGGCACTACCCATTTTTGTCCTATGCTGCCCTAAGCCTGGGTGAATTTAGCATTCCTGTGTTGTGACTTTTCCTTTGGCTTGTTTCTGACTGTCTAATTGGCCTGATGTCTGGTATATTTGTGTTGACTCTTGTAGCAGGTATCTAGACTTCATGATATCAGCCAGAGTCCTCTGCTTTCCTGCCCTAGTTTAAAGTGGCTCTAGTGAAATGACTACAAAAAAAGGTCATTCTTCTGGGAGAACATAAAAGCTCTTTGGTTCAAGCTTTTAAATAGGCACAATCATTTGAGTTATACTGGAGGGCACACACACTTATTCTGCAGGCAACTGCATTTCAAAAGCACGATCATTTTCTTACTTTCAAGTGTCTCCTTCGAATCTAACATCTGTGTTAGATTATTTTTCCAGCAGTCATTTGCATTTCTCCAAGATGAATCATATTTGTTATTTTCTGCTCCTGTTTCTCACCTTCAGATCCTTTTGTATTAGTTCTGCAACCCATTACTGATATTCACACCACCTCAGTTTAAAACCATCAGCAAATTTCATCCAAAAGAGCAGTGCTACCTTTTACAAACCATTAAAACAAGTATGTAATAAGACCAGGCCTCACACTAGACCTGTTACACTTCTATCACTCCTCCAAACAGAGGAAAATGTCCAGAAAAAGCACCATTTCCTCAATGAGGGACTTATTTTAAAAATTCTAGTTTTCAAGACGGAATTCCCTAGTAAGAGGAAGTGCTTGAAATCGTGGAGTTTTAGAACGCCAGATCTGCTAGCATTGGGTGGGAAACCCCAGAACAGAGTAGGGCTTTTGTACCTCCGAGGCCATGTATCAGTGTACAGCTGAGATTTCTGGAGGGTGGGTGTGGGAGGCAAAGGTGGTGGAGTCCCTCTGAAAACCGATCCTGAGCACTCAGACAAATGAGTGAGGTTTACAGGAGCCCCTCACACTTTCCAGACTTCAGTGGGCCAATAAGCGACCGGCCTGGATCTCTTCCACCCCCATCCCCCATCCCTTTTCAGGACTATACTTTTAAGAACCTGGAGAGAAGAGGCACTAAAAGCAACTCAAGTCGGCAATCGCAAGACGTGCAACCATTTTCAAGCAGCGCTCCCACGGATCCCAGGGCGTGGGTATCTGTGCATGCGTGGGTATGCATGCCTGAGTGGATGGCTGGGAGTTTGAGAGCGAGAACAGAACAGAACCGAACCGTCCCCACCATCTGCACGGGCAGGAGCCGGAGGGGAAGGTATGTGCGGAGGTGGGTGGGTCGCTGCAAGCGGTGTTCCCTTATTGGCTGGCTGCCGGACTCCCCCTCTGGGAAGGCTGAGTGAAGCTGAGCGGGTGGAGACAGCCGAGCACTGGTGCAGCTGGTCCTACTCTGGTTCTCCCGATCCTGCGCCGGGGACATTGTTCCTCAGCCTGGTCCATTCCCCGACTCGGGAGCAGAAGAGCAGCTGCCGGAGCAGCAGCACCGGAGCAGTGGGGGAGGAGGAAGCAGTGGGGAGGAGGAGGGGGAGGTGGCCGAGGGATTCTCGTTCTCTCCCTTTTTCTCTCTGTCCCTCCTTCTCCCCCTCCCCACCCTCTTTTCCCTCTAGTCTCTGCGCTCCCCGAGCCTATGGTTGGCTTCCGAAAGCAACTCCGGAGGATTCCGGAGACTTCCCCCGCACCCGGCTCCCTCCACAGCTGCAGAGTTTGGGGGTAAGTGGCCCCCCCACCCCCCCACCCGAGCTGTTTGTTTTGCTTTGGTTGCTCGGCTTGCTTGATTCTCCCGGGCAGCGCCTCCAGGGGACGTGGGAAGGCCCAGGCTTCTCGGAAACTAGGCTCTGGGAAGTGGGGTCAGGTTAGGGTTGGTGGAGAAAGCTTCCTCTACCTACCCCCCCCCCCCCCCGAGATCTGCCCTCCTCCGCCTGAGTCCAGGCTGGCCGGCTGGGGCTGTGTCGGAAACAGGTGGATCGGGGCCGGGGCGTGCCGAGGTGCCTGGGAGCTGGGACTGGACTCCGGTGGGGACCCCCCCAGGTTCCTGGAGGGAGGAGGCTGGCCTGTCCTCCCTCCGTGCGTGCTTGCGGGGCTGCATTGTGTGGGGCGATGGATGTGAGTCGGGAGCCAGCCCGGGCTGCCTCGCCTGCTGGCAGCTGCACGTCCTAGTTGACCCGGTAACGGAGGGGAAGGCATTGTGGAATGTGCAGCCGCTGGAAATTGCCTTCCCAGGATCTAGGTTAAATGGTGTTGCAGGGGAGGGAAGGTATACGGGAGGAGGGAGCAGAAGGTGACCACCGAGGCAGAAACTCGGCTACAAACAGCAGCTTCCTTAAGCTGCTTTTGCCCCCAAACACGCTTCTTCTTTGAGGGGGCGCATTCCGCCCTCTACTCCGTTTCATTCTTAGGCAGAGAATGGAGGAGACTGTTGTGTGTGTGTGTGTGTGTGTGTGTGTGTGTGTGTGTGTGTGTTGAGAGAAAGGAAAGGAGGAAGCTAGGTTGGGTCCAGTTCTGTCTGTGAGCTGATCTAGGAAGATAAAACCCGTTTAAACATGAATATTTAGATTCCCTGTGTACATAGCCACACACAGCAGGGATAGGCTCAGGACCAGATGTAAATCTTACCCCCCCCCCCAAAATAATCTATGCTTACACAAAGGCGGTTTTTCCTCCCTAGAAGCAAGGTACAAATGTTGCCCTGATACAGCTTGCTAAGCATTACTAGTGTGTGATCGTAAAGAGGCTAATCGGGCAATCTTATTCTTTTGTATTTTTATAAGGCTGGAAGAATAATGCATGAGGTGTCCACGGAGTCTTGAAGACATGGTGATGGTTTGGGAAGTGGAACTGAAGTCGGTGGGGCTTTGGTGAGGACTGACAGCTTATCATGACGGTGTTCAGGCAAGAGAACCTGGATGATTACTATGACACAGGGGAGGAGCTTGGCAGGTACAGTAGGCAGTGGGACTCCTATTTCTCTGTTGTGGGGATGAGTAATACTGGGGGGCCTTGGGGTTGGGAATGTGTGAGGCAGCTAATATAAACCTCCCTAGTTGACTGAGGTTTCTCTAACAGCAGGTCTTCCCCTGTCCCTTCTAAAAGGAGTAGTTGTTAGAAAAGAGATTTACCAGGTTTTTTTTTTTTTTAAGACTGTTTGGGTTTAAAGATAAGTGGTCCAGTCCGAAGGAATCTATCTACTACACGCCCACACAGAAATTCATTGTTACCTTTTGATGTAAAATGTCAGTCCAGGCAAGTGCCCATCTAATTCCCAGTTTTAACACTATCATGTTTTGCCCATCTGAGAAGTTAGGAAAGGGTCTGAGAATATTATTGCAAGTGGAGAATGATTTAAAGAAACTGGTATTAAGTATGGCAAAAATAATAAATTTGTGTTAAATAATACACAGTATTAAATCTAATTGAATTTTTAAATGTTTAATTTTATTCAGAGATTGAACTTTTGATTACAAGAGCTGGGGATTCTCAATGTAAAAATCTTTCTGGTTCAATTTTAAAATTGCTTTCTTTTTAGGCATTTGTGTACTGGTATTTTTTTGAAGTTGTTAAATCACCATCTGCGTAGAAATAAGAGATGCAAACATCTGTTGATGGAGTTCTTTGATTTTTTTTAACTTCAAAGTAATTTGAAAATTTAGTTGTCGTGGTATTTTTTTATTTGTCTGATTCACACCACTTTGTTTTAGGAAATCTTTTAAAAACCCAATATATTCTATCTTTTCATTTATAGCAGTTTCGATTTTGATTATGAGGACTGTGATTCTTAATGTAAAATCTCTCTGTTCAGTTATTTTTATTGAATTTATAAGAATTTGTGTATAGTTATTTTTCTTTAATTTGTCAAAACACAAGTCTTAGCAGGGGGTTCCTTTTTACCTTTCCCTTGGTAGATGACTATCCTTTATTGCTTAAACTTTAGGGCATATTTTATCTCATTTGATCCTCATAGCTACCCTGAGAGGTAGGTTCTATTTATTATTTTCATTTTACAGATGAGAAAGTTAAGCCACAGTAAGCTCAAATGCTTAAATTGCCCAGAGTCACAAAACTAGTGGTGGATGAGGCAGGATTTGAAGTCTTCTAACTCCAAATCCACTGCATCATTCCTTGCTATCATGCATTTGGCAGAAAATCTTTCAAACTTCAAAATGAAGTTAAAATGTAGTGCCAATGGGTGTATGTGTGTGATGAGTAAAGTAGATGGAAAGATCCAGAACCCTCCCCCCCAAAAGGTTATGTATTCATTAATGTGTATAATTATATATTTATTCATATCCAATTCGTATCACCCAAAGTGAGTTCCCTTTGTCTTCTATAAGAGAATTGTAACCATACCTAGTCTAGACTGCTTCAATATAATTTCCCAAGTTTATCTTTGATTAAAAAAAAGAAAAGGAAAACCAGTCTATAACCATTGATGACAGCATGATCTGAAAGTAATTTTTAAAAATTTTGTAGGAATGTAATGTGACTGACATTTATTAAGATACTTCTATGTGTTTCTGAAGGCATGTTCATAATTGCTGTAAAAATCTGGAGATTTAGGTATTGCTATTGGAGATTTAGATACAGGAAATCTACTTAAGTAACTTTTTGTGAATACGTTTATCAGTTTTCTGTTTTTTGGGCCTGAAGTATGCATGTATGGCATTTTAGGGATATGTGGTCAAAATATTTGGTTTGGCTTAAAGAAAGTCATTTGATTCCTGTGGTTTATGCAGCAAGAGTTGTGGTATTTTGGAGGAGTCCTTTGGGACTAAAAGGAGGTGAAAAAATGTGGCATTAGCTCATTTTGGGCAGAATGGACTAATTTATAGGGATTTCTTTATTTGAAAGGTGTGGTTTAAAAGCAGTTGAAAGCTTGATTTAGTAAAGATAAGTATACTTCTATATTCTTTCTGAAACTTGAATTTCCTGGAGACATTTTGGTCATTTTTTAAAGTAAAAAATGAGGCTTACTGTCAAGGAAAATTTTGTAATCTGTGTAAGCTATATGCTTAAAGAGTTTTTTTTCCCCATTTCTATCATATCATTTGTATGTCTGTTGTGTGGGGCAAGTGTGGCTCAAAATAATTTTCATTCAATAATTACATTTTGGGGA
The DNA here is from genome assembly GCF_037893015.1 of Macrotis lagotis. Classification (NCBI taxonomy): domain Eukaryota; kingdom Metazoa; phylum Chordata; class Mammalia; order Peramelemorphia; family Peramelidae; genus Macrotis; species Macrotis lagotis. The sequence goes on from NC_133666.1 coordinate 172,953,097, forward strand.
GCAAAATGAATGAATTTGTTGATTCATTTGCACTAGATTCTGGGCTTGGAGTCAGGAGAACCTGGATTTGAAATCTACCTATGTTACTAGTTTCACTGGGGCAAGTAATTTAATCTCAACTGTAAAATGGAGTTAATAGCTCTGGTAACTACTTTACAAATTTTATTATGAGGCTCAAATCACATAGTATAGAAACACGGTTTGCTAATATTACAATTCTACATATATGTCAGTTAATAATAAAACAATGAATAAAGTATGGGGTTTAGAAAGCTATATATTGCATTTGTTTTGGAATGGTTTGGAACTTTATTCATAGACTAGCCTGGAGGTAAAGCGATGGACCAGATGATCTCTGATGGCTCTTTCAAAGCCTGTAAATTTTTATGTCTGCATTGCAAATGTCTACTTGCCCAAAGCAAGAAAAGATTTATTCTAAATGATTAAGAAAGCATATTGGTTTCATAACTGTGTGCTTCAATAGAAAGCAGAAAAATATGAGTTGGAGGGAGAGGAAGGAAGGTAGAATTGTAGAAAAAAAATTATAGGTATTAGGGATTTCTACTGTTGACATATCTTTTTTCAGTAGTATATTATCAGTTGTTCATCATCCATGTAGCTATAATAAAGTCATGTGAATAATAATTTGCTGTCAAAATGCTTTCCCTTGCTCCATCTGCATAGCTATCTTATCTGACCTTCGGTGCTGCACTTTTAAATCTTAGTCTATAATGATTCTTATATATGACCATGAGGTATTGTTTTTATATTATTTAATTCTTGTATTGATCAATTTTATGTATGTTCTTCTACCAAGAAAAGAAATAGTTTAGGGATAAAGTATATTATTGTTGTGTGTTTTTTTGGAGGCTAACAGCTAGTCAATATTAACAAGTTCTGGGAGATACAACTATATTTTAAAAAAAACTTGAATACGGTTATTTAGTTGTTTTTAGTCATGGTTAATGCTTTGTAATCCAGTGTGAGTTCTTCCTTTTTTGTGGCAAAAATACATTTTACAAATGAGAAAATCGAGACCAACAGGGTTACGTGACTTGTCCAGGGTCATACAGGGTCATAAAAAGTGTCTGAGGTGGAATTTGGCTTCCTGACTTCAGGCTCAGTACTGTGTTGAATCACCTAGCAGCCAATTAACAAACTCTAAAAGACATTACTACCTTGAAAAGAGTTTGAGTGTGGACTTGGCATCAAATATGTTGTCTCTAAAAGAACCTTACTAATTAAGTCAAAAGGTTGATTGATCAGCAGGTAGTAGATTTTTTTTGACTACAGTAATTCATGAATAGTTTACAAAACCATAGAGAACTTCTCATTTATAGAAGTGGAGGATATTTTCCTCTTCATTAGAATCTTACATCCTTCAAGTATTCACTGAAATAATTCTGTATCCTTTTTTCCTCAGAGAGATTATGAATTCCTCCAAAATTATATGTTGTCATTTACATCCTCCATCCTGTGCATTGTACATAATTGTCAATCAGCAAAGGAATGGTTAACTATGGGTATGTCCTGTGGTATTTTTACCTTTACATTAGATCCCCTCTCTCCTAAACTTTGGAGCTAGTTGTTTGTAATGGTGATAATGAACTTGAGACCCAGTTATCATAGCCTTATATTATCTAAATTAATTTTATTTTTGGAGGCTAAATTATTAGAATAATGAAAATACAAAAAAGGATCATTTTTAAGCAAAATAAATTTATTGACAAATTTTATATTAGTGAGATAAAATTGAAGCTAATAACTCATGTTTAAAATATTAGTTGGACATAATTTTCTAAGCACTTTAAATAGGTGATATTCATTTGAGTTATAGCTAGATGGCACAGTGGATGGAATGCTGGGCATGTGGAGTCAGGAAGATCTGAGACAGATTTTCCCCTCAGACACTTAATAATTGTATGAATCTAGGGGAATCACTTCACCTCTCTACTTTAGTTTCCTCATATGTAAAATGGGAATAATAATAGCAGCTGCGTCCCAGGGTAGTTATGAGTCAAATGAGATAATAGTTGCAAAGTGCTTTACAAACTTAAAAGTATGTATGTTGAGTGTATATATATGTGTGTGTGTGTGTGTATGTATGTATACACATATATAAGAATATTTATTATTATTGTAGTAATGGTAGTAATATAGTATTACACCTTGTCAGGGATTTAATAAAATTTTGTTTGTTTTAAATTGTATTTATGATCCTCCTTAGCTGTTTGACCTTGAGCTAGTCATTTAAATTCTCTGAACCTTGGATTCTTCATCTGTAAAATGAGGGTGATAACCTCCATTTCACAGGGTTGTTTTGGATATCAGAGAAAATATTAGTTTAAAAAACTTTAAAAATCCTAGTGTGTTGTACTAGTTATTGGCATTTTATGCTCAATTAGCAGGATTATAGATTTAGAACTGAAAAGGACCTTAGAAGTAATGTATTCTACCTCCCTCCTTTTACACATAAGAGGTGTCACACAATAATGAATGGAAGAGGGTAGATTTGAATCCGTGGCCTCTGATTCTTTCCATTGTCCTACATTACCCTAAATGTATATACTATTACCTATATCAGGTGTGGATGGGAAGAGACTTCAAAGAGATTGGGCTCAAATGTGCATTCTAAGCAAATATCATTTCAATTATTTTTAAATGCTGCGTGTACCATAACACTTTAATAATAGTTTTCAGGTAAGTGAAGGGATAATATAAGGCTGTCAATGAATAGCAGTTTTTCTTGTCCACTTGATAACCAGATGGGAAGGAATGGGTTTGAACTGTATTGGAGGAGAGGTTGTGGATCATTGAAAAGTATTTATTAAGCTCCCACATGGCTTTAGATAGAACTGGGTGCTTAATAGTTAGTTCATTAGGTATTACTTCTTCTTCATAGGAAATTTGGATCTAATGCATCATTGGGCATCCATGTTAAGATATAATAAGATAAATAGTGCAAAAAACATTGTACTAATACTTATTATGTAAATTGAATTTCAAATTACATTTGAATGTAATTCACATTTGATTGTAAATTTCAAATTACATTTGAAAAAAGAAAATATTCTCTCACATGTTGACTTCATGTATGTTAACCTTCTATTCCCAATTATATTGCTAACTCCATAAGGACAGAAACTATTCTGTGCAATAATTATAATAAATTCTGTAATCTTAGAATATAAGAATAGGAAAGGACCTCAGAGGCTATTCAGTGAGACTAGTGTAGTAATAGTCCCCATCTACTACAGCCTTGTCAGATGCTCATCTCATCTTTGATCAAAGAACTTTGATGAGAGGAGACCCAAGAGCTCTTGGAACAGTACATTCCATTTATGGAAAATAACTCAAATTGTTAGAAAGTATTTCCTTCTGATGAGCAAAATTTTCTTTGCAACTTCCAGGAGTTGCTCTTTGATGTGTTCTATTGTTAAGCAGACCTAATTTGTAACCCTCCTTCAACATAAGTATTTTATATATTTGAAGAAATTTATTATTTGAATCTTACCTCAACACCCCTGCCCCAGGGTTACCATGATGAATAATTTTGTCATTCAATTGTTTCAATCATTTCTCACTTTTTGTGACCCCATTTGGGATTTTTGTTGGCAGAGACACTAGGGTTTTGCCATTTCTTTCTCTAGTTCATTTTGCTGATGAGGAAACTGAGGCAACAGTTAAGTGATTTGTCCAGGGTCATATAGCTAGTAAGTATCTGAGACTAGATTTGAACTTGAGTCTTCTTGATTCCATGCCGGGTGCCTAAATGAGCTAATAATTGTCAAACTTTTAGCACAGTTGCCCAGGCTAACCTAGTATGTGTCATGTACATCTTCTTTTCTCTACTTCCTTCAACCACTTTTCATATGGTATGATTGTGGTGCCCTTCATCATCCTGCTCCCTGCACTCCAGACATTTTCAAGCCTATCAAGAATTTCTGAGCATGATTTCCTCTATAATTTCATATTTTTCATTTGTTAATTAAATGATGATAGCAATAATAAAAAAGTTGAGAACTTTATATTTTTCATGTGGACCCATTCAGAAAATGCTTATGAAGCACCTTCAATGACTTTCATGATTTTAAACTGGCATTTCTAACCCTACCACTGGTTACACCTGAAAATGTGGGCTTGGTAATACTGGATGAGAACTCAATACACATTTATTCTTATTACCATAAAAATGAATAAAAGCACATCCTGTCTCTTTGTACATGTACACAGATTCTATCTTTTTGCACTTCTTGATCTGAATGTCCTATTATGCATTGAAAACACTACATGTCAGAAATAGAACTCATCTTTCCTCCAAATCTTCCCCTCGTCTGAACTTCTCTGTTAATGTTCAGGCATATTTCCATGTTTACTGTTCAGATGTTTGTCGTGTTATGACCCTGTTTGGGGTTTTCCTGGCAAAGATATTGAAATGGTTTGCCATTTCCTTCTCCAGATCCTTCTTTCACCCTATTTCTTGTTGGCCAGGCTCAGAACCTCATTGTCCTCCTTTCTCACTCTCACTCATTTCACATCTTCAATCTGCTGTTGTCAGATCTTTGTTTTCTCTCTTCACAGAATCTTTCTCCTATGTGTGTCAACTTCACACAATCACTTCCCTAGTTCAAGACTTCATCAACATCAGTTCATACTATTGTAACAGCTCTCTCCTGGGTTTCCCTGTCTTGAGTCTGATCATCCTCCTTTTAGTGCTAAAGTGATTTTCCTAAATCATAAATCTGCTTCTTCTGTCACTCCACTAATCAAAAAGCTTTGGTGTTTCCCATTTCATGTGGTTAAATTATAAACCCCTCTCTTTTTTCCATGTATACCTCATTATTACCTGTTCCCTACCCTTATATTTTATTCCTTATACTCTTCCCATCCAGCTCTGCTGTTCCACTCTGTTCTACTAGATGTTCCTTCCTCCATAACTTTTCTACCTCTCAACCCTTTTTAGCTTCCTTGGCTTTCTTTAAAGCTCAGTTCAGATCATATCTTTCATAGGAGAATTTTTTCAGTCCTCCCACCTCCTAGTACCTTCCATTGTGAGATTGATTACCTTTAGTCCATTTTTATATATACCTAGTTATTCACCTGTTCTCTTTGCCTTTATTCTTTTGAACCTTTATATCCCCAGTTCTTAGCACAGGGCCTAGGTATTTACAGAATACACTTTCTAGGTGTTTCATAACTCCTTGTTGACATTGACTTAACTAAAGAGAGTTTCTTGACAGCAGATAATAATTTTTGCTTTTATCTTCCTAATTTGTGAAGGTGACTAAAATATAGCAGGTGCTTAATAAGTGCCTCTTGACTCAATTGATGACTTAAGAATTGGTAAAGGATTTAAGAGATGGTCTAATGCAATCAATTAATTTGTGAGTAACCTCAGAATCAGAGAGGTAAAGGAACTCATCTAAAGTAACACAACTACATACTGTTAACAGAAATCAAGATCTAAAGCCAAGTCTTTTTGATTTCTAGTGTTGTTTTTTTTTTTAATTTGTAATACTCTAGAAAAAATTATATACATATGCATATCCCTTTGGTTTCTAAAGTGTACCTCCTTACTTTTTCATTATTCTGTGAAATGCTTCCATCAAAAGCCCCCCAAAATTGATCTTTTATGTAATGCAGCTCCAGATTATCCCTTCTAATAGCATAGGGAATATATAGGAACCAGCATACCTGCAGTTTTTAATTTTCTTACCTGTTGAAATTAGTGTGACTTTGCATTTTAAATAGACTCCCACAAATCCTTTACTACAATTTTTGCCTTTTCTCTCCCAACCTTTTCACAAAAGGCTTGCAGTTCCCTGCAGTTATAAATGTCATTAGTATGCAACATGCATCGTTTAATCTGACTCCTGAGGTTAATGTTTTAACCTAAAATAAAAATATACCTTTTGTAATGATTTAACCTTTTAGTACCAAAAATCAGTTAGGCTTAAAATCTCTAATTATAAATGGTGTCTGCCCAATTGCCTGCCTTCTAAATAATTAATACTTCTCATTTTATTACAGAGATACCAGGAAACATATTAAAAGATTCATATGATTTTGAAATTTTGTTTTATTTTTTATAAATGAGGCTGGTATCTAACTTTGCTTTGTAATTCAGTGATACATCACAAAATAAGATTCAACAATTTTCTTTCCTCATAAAGGTAGAGTGGGAGTGAATTTTAAATCCTAATTTTCAATTTATCATTTTGTTAAAAGTCTTACTTCTAAAATCTTAGAGATGGTCAGGACCTCTGAGGCCATTTAATGCAACCCATACCTCAACCAGAGTCTTCCTTATTATATACCTGAATAGGTCATTCCTAAAATGTAGCATCCACAATTGAACACAGTACCCAGATGTAATCTAACTCAGGGTAGAGTAAAGTGGGACTATTGCCTGAATTGTATACATTTCTTGTTTTGTATTATATTTGAATTAGCTTTCCTTGTTGTCATAGAGTCATATCACTTGTGATAGTATTCCTCAGATAAAGGGAAATCATGGGTGACTGAAAAGGCCTTTAACACTGGGGGGGGGGAAGGGAGCATGTGTATAAGGTCACTTAGATTATATTCTAGGTCAGAAAATCTTGGATATTTAATTCTATATTACCTACATTTTTTGTTTAGTGTTTTCTGCTTGAAAGTTAGCAAAGTAAAAGTTGAGCAAACAATTTCACTAAATTTTCAGTTAGGACAAATCTTCAGGTCATTAATGTAAGCTTTGCCTCTTTGTTTCTCTTTTTTGTCTTCTATATAATTTAAAAACAACCATTTCTTATCCTTAGCTTTCTTGTTCAAGAGAAAGTATGATGAAAAGGTCAAATGCAATAGAAATAGTAATAACAATAAAGATTTTTAAAAATCTTCCAGATGTAAGAGTTTGAAAGAGTTATTGATGACTATAGAGTAAATGATTCAGGAGATAGGTAATATCAGAAGTAAGATTACAATAGGTTGAGGGAATCAATGGGTGATAATGAAGTATAGGCAATTCTTATAACTCTACAAAGCTAAGAGAAATAGATAAAGGATTATGGTTTTGGAGAATGACAAGTTCAAAAGAATGATTTCTTTAAGGGTTGGAAAGACCTGACCACATTTTATTGGTAGTAAGAAAGGAGATAATAGTTAAGGAGAGATTGAAGATGAGGTAAAGGGAATAATTCAAAGGGCTAACTCCTAAAGGAAAAGTATGGAATGGGATAAATGGAATGATTAGTCTCCTCAAAGAGGACCATAATCATCCTCTAACATGAGAAAATAAGATGATGATTGGTGAAAATGAAGAAATTTTAGGGTGTAAGGACTTAGAAATGAGAGAATGTAATCAACAATATGTCTTCTTTTTTTTTTCAAGGCAGTGGGGTTAAGTGGCTTGCCCAAGGCCACACAGCTAGGTAATTATTAAGTGTCTAAGGCCAGATTTGAACTCAAGTACTCTTGACTCCAGGGCCCGTGCTCTATCCACTGTGACACCCAGCCACCCCTATGTCTTCTTTTTTTAAAAAAAATTCTTTTTCCAACTACATGAAAAGTTTCCCTCATTAATTTTTTGTAAGTAGTAGTATTGCTGGATCAAAGGGTTTCCACAGTTTCATTGCCCTTAATGTGTAGTTCCAAATTGCTTTTCAGAATGGTTGGATCAGTTCATAATTCCTACAACAATGCATTAGTGTCTTAGTTTTTCCATATCCCTCCAATACTGATCATTCTCCTTTTTTGTCCTGTTGACCAATCTGATAGGTGTGAGGTGGTACATCAGAATTTTTTTAATCATTTCTCTGATCCATAATGATTTAGAACATTTTTCATATGACTATAGATAGCTTTTATTTCTTTATAACATGATAAAGTGGTAAGACCATCTGCTATAGAGGGGAAAGGTGGAATTTACTCTTTTTTTTTTTTTTTGCAAGGCAAGTGGGGTTAAGTGGCTTGCCCAAGTCCACACAGCTAGATAATTATTAAGTGTCTGAGGCCAGATTTGAACTCAGGTACTCCTGACTCCAGGCTTGGTGCTCTATCTGCTGCGCCACCTAGCCACCCCTGGAATTTACTCTCTTGAAAATAATTCTTTACAATCACTGGGGTTTTTTTCTGAATAAAATAAGTATGTAGACTATATTCAAATTACACAGTTGATGGGAAAATAGGTTTTTTAATAGTGTAAAACATTGAATTTTAAATTTAATGTCTTATTTTCCATTCTAATCAAAACCATGTAATATATTCATAGCTTCTACCTTTATACGTGACATCTAATAATCGTTTCCAGGTTGTAGATCATGCATATAGTGTTTCAATTTAGTTTCATTTTTATGCAGACCTTTATTGGCCTTTCTGTTTATATCATAGGAGAGGATTACATATATGATGATGTAGATTGCTATCATACAGAATTTTCTTTTAAAAAATTGCTATCTGTGATTCTGTTTTTTCCTCTTGGGGATGGGATGGGGTGGATTATAGCTATAGTTTAAGTTGATAATTCATGTTTTAGGATTATCAACCTAAACTCTAGGACTAATATACAACTGAGTATTTTTAATTTATTCATTTTATTTAAGAAATTTGCAGAGTTTGATATGTCTTTTTAATAGTGTTCTTGTATGTTGCTAAAGCTATTATTTATATTTTATTTCTTGTGCATGCTAAAACTAGGTTTGAAAGTATAATGTGCAGGGAGAGATTGGAAAATGAAAAGTTTTATGACAAAAGTATGAGTTCTTATTTTTTATTTTTCTCTCTAATCAATTCTGGGTATGCCCTAGTGAGACCCTCCCCACCAAAGAAAATTTTTCTAATGGAGAAAAGCAAACTTTTCAAGGAAATGTTTAATGGACTTAGAAGTTCCAAGCTGCGGCTACTTTTCAAAAGGGCAAAACTAAATTGTGATTATGTACATATGTTTGGAAGATTAACTTGTTTTTAACTGATAACTACAGAATTTTGAAATGTTTTATCGTATAAGATCCAAAGTCTAAATGCCCTTGGAAATTCTGTAAACTCAAAAAGCACTCAGCAGCTATTTCCTGGAATTGAAAACAAAACTAAGTCATGAAATAACAGAATCACAAGGGGCCTATTACACTTTATTGGTCTCCTTTAAATTGGTATAAATTAAAAGCATAGCCTGCTGTGTGTTTCCACTGTAAATGTGAGAAATTTCCATAAATTTAAGCAGTTCAGGAGGGGTACCTCTAGATAGTGATCATGCTACAAGCTTTCTTGGACACTCTAACCACAAAAAAAAACAGTTTGTGAATTACTGTTAGTAATCAATGGAAACTTTTCAGGAATTGGTATCTCTAATTGCATAGGTGAAGACTTTACTTATTTCCCTAAATTTGTTGTTGTTCTTCAGTTGTTTCAGACTCTTCATGATCTCAGTTGGGGTTTTCTTGACAAAGATATTGGAGTGGTTTTTCCATTTCTATTTTGTTTATTTTACAGATGAGGAAAGTGAGGTAAACAGGATTAAGCAATTTTCCCAGGTTACATCACTTAGTTAAGGGTTTGAGGCTGGATTTGAATTGGGTCTCCTTGACTTAAGGCCCTGAGCTCTGCTCATTTCACTATCTCCCTAAATGGCATACCTTAAAGAGTATATCTGTGTGTGTGTGTGTGTAATATATACATATATATATATACACATACATATATATATGTAATATATGTATATATGCAATTTATGTATATATATTCTAAAGATGGCAAAACTGCCTTGTATACTTGGATTATAGAATTATAGATATTCAGGGATCTTAGAGGCCATTAGTTTCAGCTCTTATTTTATAGATGAATGGTTGGTTCTTGTCCTTTGTTATCAAAGAAGACCAAAATGACATCACTATGTCTGAGACAAATTGTGTCCAACAGTGTGTCTGACTGTGGCTTATCAGCCCAATACAAGCTTGGAATGCTTTACCACAAGTTGGATATAAATAGTCCATGTGAACACCTGGGGTGGATAGTATAAACTTATGTATGTCATGTATCCTTTGAGCTGCTTCAATGTATATGTAAATATATATATTTATATATATATATATATATATTCACTCACATGTGTACATACACACACACACACACACACACACACACACACACATTATAAAATTATAGCTACTTGTCTCCAGTAAAAACTATACCTTGATGACCCTGGATTCTCAAAGGTGATACCATCTGTGAATGTCAGTTCAGATATATCCTGTCAAACTAGAATGGTTCTGAATACAGTCTAAGCAACAGACTATATTTTTATCTTTTTTGTCCGAGAGCTGACTTAGCTATCCAGAGTTCGGAAAAGCTTCTCTGAGGAAGGTTAGATGCCAGATGATTTGAATTTTTTTAACCATATCAATTCATGTTGAACATTAGGCCCATCTACTAAGGCATTGATGGAAAAAATATATATCCCTAGCAATAAAATTCACAAGTGGAAGATATTTTGAAATGCAGAATTGAAATTTAGAGTTAATGGAGGAGACACCATCATCTTGTTTTCTATCCTTCATTAGAAATCACATTAAGAACACCAGAAGTTGGAGGTATAAGGGAATCAGGACAAAGGTAATATTTTCTGGGGTGGAATTATACAACAGAAAAGGAAAATATTTAGCCTGAATTTATTTTTCTTTGACACTTATGAAGGCCCTGAGAATCTAGCAATGAATACTGCCTCATAAACTTAGTGAATTTGTGACCAAGGGCAATTTGTAAAAACAAGATTGTTGTTAGGATCAAATGATCTAAAAACATGTAGGTCTTTGAAATGTGAAATAAGTGCTAGTTCTTCATCTGCAAAGATAATTGTATCATTTGTTATGAATTTCTTTAGGCTTAATTATTTGATATTCAGTTAGGATTCTGGTTTTTTTTTTTTTTAGGTTTTTGCAAGGCAAATGGGGTTAAGTGGCTTGCCCAAGGCCACACAGCTAGATAATTAAGTGTCTGAGACCGGATTTTGAACCCAGGTACTCCTGACTCCAAGGCCGGTGCTTTATCCACTACGCCACCTAGCCGCCCAAGGATTCTGTTTTTAAATTATTGAACATAGAAGAGAAACTTATATTACATGATTTTAATTTCTACTTGACCCAACCCAAAAAATAGCCTTGTGGGTATAATCACTCCTTTTACTCCTGACTACCTGGAGTGCTAGCCAGAGCATCTTTTTTTTTTGTTTGTTTTATTGATGAGTCTTGGTTTTACATTACATATACTTACAGGTTGCTCCCTAATAAAAACTAATAATAGCATGTTCTTCTATGAAAGTACATGCAACATTTCAAATCTGAAGCACTCCTTTGCACTTTTCTCTCTCTTTTTTTAAATTAAATCAATTGTTTTTCTCTCTCTCTCTCATCTCTTATCCTACTGGGGAAAAAAAAGAAAACCAAATTTCTTTAAAAAATTTACATAGCAAATTAAAACAAATTCCCCCACAGACTAGCTACAAAATTGTAACTTGTCTTGCACCCTAAATGTATCAGATCTGTCACATCTCTTTAGTGTATAGTATGTTTCATCATCAGTCTCTTGGAATCATTTTATAATATTGTTGTTACGTTGTTGCCAGTTTGTATCCTTGAACTTTTCAGTCTCGTGTGAATATTCCTCACTGTCATGTTGGTGACTCATATTGAATTTCAATCCATAAAACCCTCTAAATCTTTTCAGACAAATTGCTGTTTCTTTCCTCTTATTATTCATTTGACTATTTTTAATCCAAGTGTATTTATCCTTATTCTTGTATTTTTCAAGATATTTTATATCTTGTATTTTTCAATCCATTATCCTAGTCTGTTAAAGTTTTCCTTGATACTTCTGAAGCCCTGAGAATCTAGGACTAGTGTTATTATATAAACTGTTCTCCTATTTCTGTTTTTATAAAAATAATCAAAATTGTTCATTTTTGTAATATTGTTATAAATAATTTTTTTTATTCTTCTTACTTCATTCTGCATCAGTTCTGTGTCTTTGTTAAAATTATTTCCTCATTTCTTATAGCACAATAGTGGTCCATCATGTTCATATACCAAAGTTTATTCAACCATTCCTTAATTATTTTATTGTTTTTATCCCCCCCCCTTTCCTTTCTTCTTGCTTTCATCCATGGATTAATCCTGAGAAAAGCACCATTTGCTTTCTCTCTCTCCAAGACCATTTAGCTTATTCTGTGAAGTATGGCCACTGTTGGTCTTGACTCTTTCTTCTTTACTAATCTTTTGATACCTCTTTATAGAATCCAATTCATTTTACCTTTTGTACTCTGCTATATCTTACATTACCCAAATTGACTTTTTTGTAGATTATGCTAAATATCAGTATCAATAATAAATAATTATTTTAACATCTTGGCGGACAGTAGATTGATTCTGACATGAATTATATTCTGGTTTGCCTGTAGAGGAACTAGGTATCTTAGTTAGATTGCCAGATCTCATTTCAAATTCAGCCATAGACACCTATCTCTGTGACCCTGAACAAGTCACTTAACCTCTAATTGCCTCAGTTTTCTCATCTGTAAAAATGTGAATAATAATTTCATCTACCTCCCAAGGTTTTTGTGTGAATAAAATTAGATATTTGAGAAGTGCTTTAGAACCACTAAATGATAATTGTTATGTTATATAAAATATTTTGACATCTGACTCTTGACTATCTTTTAAGATATATTTAGTCCAATCTAACCCATTTGCTATTCTTCATTAATCCATGACATTCCACACCTTCTCTTCATGTGTTTGTATCTTCTTTTGTCTGTGGTGTTCTATTTCCTCACACAACTTTAACTTCATTCTGGGATCAGTTCAGTTATCACTTTCTATATGAGACCTTTTCCTCCAGCTTCTAGTTCCTACCCTCCAGAAGAAAATTTCATCATTTTTAGGTCTACCTATATATGTGTATTTTGTCTCTTCCTCATTCCCATTGAATATGTGCTCATTAAAAACAGGAACTGTTTTTATTTTTGTTTTTGTTTTTTGTTCTTACATCTTCAGGCTTAGCACAGTTTCAGGATTGGTGGTTTGTATTGATGGATTTTAAATGCATACTAAGCTTGCATTAGCAGATTTGGTTGCCATGTCATGTTGGTGACTCATTGAATTTCAATCCATGAAACCCTCTAAATCTTTTCAGACAAATTGCTGTTTCTTTCCCCTTATTATTCATTTGATTATTTTTAATCCAAGTGTATTTATCCTTATTCTTGTATTTTTCAAAATATTTTATATCTTGTATTTTCAATCCATTATCCTAGTCTGTTAAAGTCCTGACTCTAAAATCTAGTGGGTTAGTTATATCTCCCATTTTGTTATAAATTGTTTTGATGAGAATGCCATTAGGAGTTTAGTCCTGGAATTATTGTACTAAAAGTAACTCTTAAGTCACTGCTGTTACACTGTTGCCAGCTTGTATCCTTGAACTTTTCGATCTCCTTTGAATATTCTTCACTATTCAACCTTGGCTGTCTTTGGAACATGTTTCTTGTACAGTTCAAGCTAATATACGTACTTGTGGAACTATAGGGAAGTTAGTATCATGCCTGTGGAGGCTGAACTCTGGTGTCCTGGATGACTGAAATGACATATACTTGGGAGTTTTAGGCATCTGATATTGGATAGAAATAAGAAGCTTAGCTAAAAATTGTTTATTCATCTTTTAATGAAGGTAGTTTCAGCCCAGGACAAGTCTGGAAGCTGAGAGGATTAGTTTCTCTAAGTTTGGAAAATAAGATTTTTGAAAGTCCAAGTTAGAACTTCATTGTTTATGGGGAGACAGATGAGTTTTGTCAGTACTTATGTCAAGATGTCCACACTATCTAGAAGAAGGCACCTCTGAATTCAACCAAGAAGGAAGTAAGGGTTCCAACTTTTAAGAGGGAAAGGAACGTCAAAGAAGAATACATTCCAAGGATAGAGATGCATGATTCAAGACTCAGCTCTGGTCTAGGAGTTAGGGAGACAAGTTCATACTGCCTCAGACATTTAGTATCTCTGTCCTTAGGCAAGTTACTTATTTTCTCTTGATCTCAATTTACTCATTTGTAAAACAGAGATGATAATAATAATAATAATAACAATTATAGAATTGTTATGAATCTCAGATGAGATAATAGAAATAATGCTTTGTAAACTTTGTAAAACTTTTTTATAAATTCCAATTATTATGGAGAAACAAGTATAAAGGAATGAAGGTAGGTCAAGTGTGATAGTGATGCCATTGAATGAATTATATACTGTTATTTACTCTTTCAAATAACTTAAGGTATTTGGGAAGATATTTAGAGAAGACAATGAGACTGCCATACTAAGTTAACTGCTTGTTCCTGTGAAGAACTCTTTCCCAAGCAACCCAGAGAAACTTGCAAAATTGTGCTCCAAGCTAGGTACATTGGTCTAATAATCAGGGACAGAATTTCTAATCATGGGGAAATTAGAGACTGTATTTAGATCTTTCACACCTTGGTCAAGATGTGAAACTCTTTCTATAAAGTGATGAAATCTTGCCCACTGATGAAAACTTTGTTCTGTCATTGATGGCTTCTTAACAAAGTGGGAAATTCCACTGAATTTGAATTGAAAAGTTGTGACTAGCTTTGTCCAAGGTAACACTGTTAGCCCCAGGTTGATTATGAAATTCTTGGTTAACTACTGGCTAATTGATGCATTATTGCCAATGAAGTTAACCTGTAACTAGTCTTTGGACCTGGATTTTAAAGTGAGAGGGTTCTATGTACTCTTTTCTCCCAGAGGTAAGAACAATAGAGAAGAAATGGTAAAGTAATTAATGGTTCCCTAGAACAAATAGGAGCCAAAGTTAAATAGGGAAGGAGCAAATACAGATCTTGCTCTTCACTGATGCTGAGAGGTTTTTGTACATTACTATCCCAGAGGAGTGGTGGTTTTCTCTTAAGAACTTCAATGCATTTTCTTTTTGGGGAAAAGTGTTCTCTGAGAAGGATAGTATAATAAATCTGGAGTATTGTGCAAGTAGGTCATCAGGAAATTGGGAATCACTAGAAGGAAGGATTTCTTGTTTCATATCATTCATTAACAGCATTTAGAACTTTGCATTGTTGGGGAAGGAGAGTGGAGAGAGAGACAACCAGGATTGTACTGTAAGTCTGGAGAACTGTGTATATCCTAGGGGATGGGGGAGAACGATGATAAGGGGAGATGGTAGTTACCTGAGTAGCATAGAGAATTGTTTTGATTGCTTATAGTCAATAGTGAGTCTGTTTTCTTCCCTGTGAAGTAAGACTAGTTGTGTATTTTGTATATTGTTAGTCTGTGTCCTTGCATGAGAACTGAAGGTCCTTTTCCCTTCTTTTGGGAGCATTTATCTAGCTATAGCTATATGCTAAATTCAAATGTTTTGAGTTTGGAGGTGGAGAACAAAATAAGGAAAATTTCAGTATTCTTAGGAGTAATCTTTGGGATCCAAAGAGTATGACTGTTGAGATTTCTTCAGCACTGTCTTTGATCCATAGGGAAGAGGAAACAGAAAGGATTTAGCACTAGGCAATCATAGTAACACTGTATTTCACATGTGAACCCAGAGCATTTGAAAGTGGTTAAGGAAGATAGGTGATCTCTAAGGTCCCTTTCTACTAGCTGTAATTTTTTTTAATGGTTAGTACTACAAAAAAGTCTGAAACATTCTTTCTGTATGGAATTAGGTTTGCAGTGCTTTGAACATAGGGCTGACAATTAAGTTTTCTGATGTCAATCATTTATAGAATAATAAATATCAAGTTAAAAGGAATCTCAGAGAATTGTAGTATTGCTCTCATTTTATTGTTTGAGCATGAAGACCAATAGTAGTACCATTGTGAATCTGAGTAAACACATTTCATATATTAAGAGCCTTTTGCCTAAAATTGTATATCTAATCTCAACTTGATTGAACCATTCCTGCTTTAACTTAGTTTTCTTCATAACTAGAAACTTAGTTAACAGTTCAGTGAGAGATCTAGGGATTGAAGAGTGTTTTAAAACATTGCATTTAGGCTCTTTCTCACAGCACTCAACCTATATTGTTCCGGCTGTTATCCATACCTGGAAATCTCTCCTTTCTCACCTCAGCCTTCTGGTTCTCTGGCTTACTTTATGACTTAAATTATATATTCTTCTGGAATATATCACTTTTCTGGTCTCCCTATCCCTCCAACTCCAATACTAGTGCTATCCTTCTCAAATTACCTTCCACTTACACTAGATATTTCTTAGATGTGCATGGTTACTGCCATGGTATTTGCCTCTACGCACTTAGAGTATGAGTTCTCTAAGAGTAGATACAGTGGTTTTGACTTTCTTTGTCTTCCTAGGGTGCACCAACAAATATTTATTGACTTGATTGACCAACAAAAAAGACCCATGTCAATGCTAGGAGTCTTTAGTAACAGTTACATTTGTTTGAAAATGAAAGACATAAGATAATGCTGTTATTATTTCTGACATATACTAATTTAAGTTGTGAGAAAAATGAATCTTTTGAGCAAGAGCCACTTGGGCCAAAAGATGCCTTTTTGTTGACTGACATCAGAATTTGTGATACATTTACAGGTGTGTGGAATGTGTCAGCTCTTTGTGGATAAATTCACAATGACATAAATTCACATACATATATGTATGTGTATATATATATATATATACACATACATACATAATACTTGGCTGTTCTTTGTTTCCTTCAGCTATAGTTTAGTTTCTTGAAGGGACTATGTCACCTGAGTGAAGTATATTTTAAAATGTTTTATTCTAAGTACTTATTAGATTACCTTTTTCTTAGACATAAAAAGTAAGCTCTGTAACATTCAAAAACCTACTTTCCTAGCAAAAGAAGTTATTCCAAAAAGCATGGGGAGACTTTCATCATGAAATAATATGATCTAATCTAGAATATTTATGCTAATTTCTTTTTTAAATTCTTTTGAAAATGGTTGAACTAAATATTGTGGTTTTAAAAAGATTTATGTTTGTTTATCCAAGGCTAAAAACAAATATGATCCATGATAGATAGTTACATTACCAAAAATACAGAATTATAGGGGGTCGTCAGTATAATTGTTTTCCAACTTGAGGCCTGTCTTTAATGACAATGGAACATTTTAAATTGAATGGAAACTATAATAATTCACATTTATGGAGCATTAAAAGATTAACAAAAGCATGTCCTAGTCGGATCAGTGGATTTAATAAAGGAAGATTTGGATTTGAATCCTGGTTCTGCTGCTGAATACTGGTTCTACTGCTTACTCTATAAATGACCTTGAGCAAATCACTTAACTTCTTTGGACCTCAATCTCCTCACTTACAAAATGGGGTATTTAAAGGAGGTGAGCTCTAAGATTCCTTTTAGTTCAAAATCTATGATTCTATGAAGATAAGTTTTGCAAGTATTTCCACTTTCAGATCATTAAATCACAAAACCTTAGCTCAATTTGTGACTGTAAAGGAATCCATTGTAAAGCATAAATGACAAGTGGTCATCCTTTAAGAGTAATAATAATTTTGTTGTTTCGTTATTTTCAATTGTGTCTGACTTTTTGTGCCCCCGTTTCAGTTGTGTCTGACTACAAAGATATTGGAGGTGTTTGCCATTTCTCTCTTTAGCTTATTTCAATAGATGAGGAAATTGAGGGAAACAGGGTTAGCGACTTGCCCAGGGTCACACATCCAGAAAGTGTCTCAGGTCAGATTTGGACTCAAGAAAATGAGCTTTCCTGACTTCAGGTGGCACAATCGATAAAGAACCAAGTCAATGATTAACATTCCCTTTCCTTTCCATGCTAAAACTTCTTTTTTTTGCTTCTTTGAGGTGTGAGTAGATAATTTTTCAGTTTATCTATGTTAAGAGAAAGGGACTTTTCCCAAACTCATCTTTTCATACTTTGATCATATGAAAATCTTAGAATGTAAGGTTGAAAGGGACCTTAGAGATTATCTAGTCCAAGTCTTTCTTTTTTTCCGATGAGAACATTGAAGCAGAAGAGTGAAATAATTTTTTCCAGGTCATAGAATATAAATATTGTAATGGAAACTGAAACATTGACATGGAGAAGGAAATAAATGTCTCTACCGCCCTCTAATTTTAGTGTATACTTTAGGGTTTTGTTTTGTTTTTTGCAAGGCAATGGGGTTAAGTGGCTTGCCCAAGGCCACACAGCTAGGTAATTATTAAGTGTCTGAGACCGGATTTGAATCCAGGTACTCCTGACTCCAGCGCTGGTGCTTTATTCACTGCGCCACCTAGCTGCCCCTAGTATATACTTTAAATAAAAATGTGAGCGATAAGGGAAGTGTAATTTGAATGCAGGATCCTGGAAAGAAGGCATTTTTGAGAGGTATGAATAGTGTTTTTCAGCATTTTCCCATTATCATGCAGCAAGATCCTAGACTACAGACAATTTTTAGATTTGGAAGAAATTCCATTCTAAGAAATATCACAAATCAACTATTGATATGCATGAGCAGATATGCTGGCCAAAGAATTTTATTTTAAATGAACTGCCAAGATTATAGAACTCTTGCTGAGGAAATTGAGTGAGTGAGATAAACTGGTTAAGAAGAAAATGGACAGTCTTCTTTGACATATAAAGGAAGATATACTTTATTTGTTTGCACCAACCTAAAAAATACTCTAATACTGCCTATCATATATACACACACACCCATATTCTAGTATATATGCATATGTGGTATATATATATATTCTTAGATTTAAGAATACTTTATTATTATGCATGTAAATGAATGCTTGGTTCAAGTAGTCTCCCCTAGAGCCTTGGAGAATTTTGAATTTTCTATGGTTCTCTTGGTCTCCTTTTTGCCATTTTATTCAGTACCCTGAGTATCATTGACTTCACCATGGCTACAGGTTTCCTTCTTTATATGTCCTATGACTTAGAAGATGTGAATTTAAGTGTTTCATTGATACAATCCCTTTCTAGTTAGACATAACATAAGTTAAATAGGCGTCTGTGAACCAACATGACAACCTAACTACTTTATAATACTGTTTCTTTGCTCTATGACGGCATAGTGTTATTCATTTTTTCTGTCTTCCAGATTGTCCTTTAGTGCCTTGTCCATAGTGGGCATACCATTATTGTTTGTTGAATAAGCTAATGGATGAAAAAACTAAAATATTATGAGTTTCAAACATTAGATTTATAGGTGAACTTTTCTAAACCATCTCATCTGAACATTGTCCTTATGTCAATTGTTACTACAAGCAGTAAGGTGAGAGTTTTAAGGTTATGTTGGGACATCAAGAGATGAAACGATTTTATGGAATAAAAAAATCTGATTTTTTTTAGAAAGAGATTTTTTTATTTTGAGCTTTACAATCCTCCCCCCATTCTTGCTTCGCTCCCTCTACCTCTCCCCCCCAACAGAAGTCATTCTGTTAGTCTTTACATTGTTTCCATGGTATACATTGATCTCAGTTGAGTGTGATGACAGAGAAATCATATTCTTGGAAGAAAAATAAAGTATAAGAGATAGCAAAACTGGGGAGGCTAGGTGGAGCAGTGGATAAAGCACTGGCCCTGCAGTCAGGAGTACCTGAGTTCAAATCTGGTCCCAGACACTTAATAATTACCTAGCTGTGTGGCCTTGGGCAAACCACTTAACCCCATTTGCCTTGCAAAAAAAAGAGAGATAGCAAAATTACACAACAGGTTTTTTCCCTAAATTGAAGGTAATGGTCTTTGGTCTTTGTTCAAACTTCACAATTTTTTCTCTGGATACAGATGATATTCTCCATTTGCAGATAGCCCAAAATTGTCCCTGGTTGTTGCACTGATAGAATGAGCAAGTCCATCAAAGTTGATCATCACCCCCGTGTTGCTGTTAGGGTGTACAATGTTTTTCTGGTTCTGCTCATCTCACTCAGCATCAGTTCATGCAAATCCTTCCAGGCTTCCCTGAATTCCCATCCCTCCTGGTTTCTAATAGAACAATAGTTAGTATTCCATCACATACATATACCACAGTTTGTTAAGGCATTCCCCAGCTGAAGGACATTCACTTAATTTCCAATTTTTTGCCACCACAAACAAGGCTGTTATGAATGTTTTTGTACAAGTGATCTTTATACCCCCTTTTTTTAATCATCTCTTCAGAGTATAGACCCAGTAGTGGCATTGCTGGGTCAAAGGGTTTTCACATTTTTGTTGCCCTTTGGGTGTAATTCCAAATTGCTATCTAGAAAGGCTTGATGAGTTCACAGCTCCACTAACAATGTATTAGTGTCCCAGATTTCCCACATTCCTTCCAACATTGATCATTGTCCTTTCTAATCATATTGGCCAGTCTGGTGTGAGGTGGTATCAAAGAGATGCTTTAATTTGCATTCCTCTAATAAGTAATGATTTAGAGCAATTTTTCATATGACTATGGATCACTTTGATTTCCTCAGCTGTAAATTGCCTTTGCATATCCTTTGACCATTTATCAATTGGGGAATGGCTTATTTTAAAAAAATCATATTTTTGTAATATTAAAATTAAAGTTCAATATTGTGGGTATTTATCACCTACTGCTTTGTTAAATCTTAAACTTTGATTTTAAATGAATGAGTGTCACATGAATGATTTGGATGAGGTGTGGCAATATAGCCACTTATTTGGACAAAAAAATCTGATTTTAGTAATCTATATGCTCAATATGAATTACCAATGCAATGTGGCAGAAATAGGTGATAAAACTAAAATAGCCTTATACTGAATAAATCCTTTTTTGTGGTGGTGAAGCATTCATTGGTGCTAGGAATTTATTTACTTTTCACATGTTTTTTGACATCAAGCATTCTTTTTTTAAGAAAGATTTTATTTATTTTGAATTTTACAATTTTTCCCCTACTCTTGCTTCTCCCCCCCCCCACAGAAGGCATTCTGTTAGTTGGTTCCATGTTATACATTGATCTCAGTTGAATTGATGATGGAGAAATCATATCTTTAAAGAAGAAAAATAAAGTATGAGATAGTAAAATTACATAATAATATAACTTTTTTTTTCTAATTTGACGGTAATAGTGTTTGGTCTTTGTTCAAAGTCCATAGTTCTTTCTCTGGTTACAGATGGTATTCTCCATTGTAGATAGCTCAAAATTTTCTCTGGGTGTTGCACTGAAGGGAAGAGCAAGTCCATCAGGGTTGATCATCACCCCCATGTTGCTGTTCACAGCTCCACCAACAATATATTAGGTCCCAGATTTCCCACATCCCTTTCAATATTGTTCATTGTCCCTTCTGGTCATATTGGCCAGTCAACATCAAGAATTCTTAATCTTTCGAGTAATATGATCTTCTTTGTTAATCTGCTGACCCTTTCTCATAGCAATGCTTGAAAAATAAAAATACGTGATGATTATCAGTGAACTCAATTACATTAAAATATAGTTATAAAAATGTTTTAAAAGAAAATTCAGTCTCACTGCCTGAAATTTATCCACTGGAACCTTGAGGTTCATAGACCCCAAGTTAAGAACCTGTTTTCTATAATAATTGGATAAATGTGTTTATATAGAGATCAGTTAGAGCTACCAAGATAACATTCTGGAAAAACTCTGGTTCCAATGACTGAAGGAAACCCACTATTTAGATGAGACTTTCTTTTAGGATAGTGAAAAAGAGTAGGCAGAGAAGAATGAAAAAGAGATGAGAGGAGAGAATCTGAAGCCCATTCTGGGTCAGAAATTAGATTGGATTTACTCCCAGTCCTATGATTAACTTAATATGTAGCTTACAGCCAATCTTAAACTTCTCTAGATGTTTGTTTGCTTTTCTCCAATTACAGGGAGATGACGATTTAGTAGACCTGGGCTATAATAAAAACTCTACCACTAATTAGCTCAATGACCTTGGACATATTGCTTCAATTAAGAGCCTTCCCTAATCTATAGAATGAAGGGTTTGGATAGATGATTTACAGAAAAGAGACAGTATTATGCAGTGAAAAGAGCAGTAGAGATGGAGTCTGAGATCCCAGGTTCAAAATCTGCTCTGCTATTTTCTTATTTTTCTGGTAAATGTGTGTATGTATATAAATGTATGTTTTATATGTATGATTATGAGGGTATATCTATATTGCTTTACAAATATATTTTATCTTAACAAATTTGAGAAGTAGGTGCTATTATCCATAATTTTTACAGATGAGGAAACTAAGATTAAGGTTAAGTGACTTATTGAAGGCCACACATCTAGAGTAAACTGATGTAAAACTGAATTTGAACTAAGATATTCCTGACTCCTAGTCCAGTGCTTTATCTACCATGGAACCTAGCTACTGCTTATTGTCTGTGTCACCTAAGGTCAGTAGCATATATTTTCTGGGCCTCAGTTTCTTCATCTGTAAAATATTGAGTTTGGACTAGATGTAGGTCACTTTCAGCTATAAATCTGTTATCCCAAGGTCCTCCTCTAAAATTTTCTGACTCCATTCTCTAAGATATGATGAAATGCTGTACATTTACTCTCACTACTACTATTGGACAGCTCACAGAGTTAAAAAATTAAAAGTAAAGCAATTCATTGCAAGAGTAACTTCCGTATTATTCCAAGTTAATCACTAAATAAACAGTAGTAGTCATGTGTTTGGATCACAAGTGAAAGGGAAAGTATTGTCCCTCATCCTGGATTGGGGAGAGTTTTGTAATATTTGCTGTGAACATTAACAAGAAACGTTTTTCCTCCGTGTCATGGATCAAAAGAGCTATCATTCTACTCTCCCATACCCTTTAGATACTTTCAGGACCTTTGGATTTAACTGAAGACTGCTTTTGAATTTTTGTTGTGTTTTTCAAAATACATTTTCTTTTATATTTTGAATTTAATGATCACAGGCATTTTGTTATAAGAATAAGAAAGGTGATTGTTTAAGAAACTGGACTATTAAATACAGCTTCATTTTTAAAGAAATGTATATGGGTATACATTGTGTGTTTGTAATTTTAAAAAGTAGTAACAAAATTGCTTATGAATTCCCCCTTATGACAATCTTTTCCTGTTTTTAAAAATTAATTAAACCTTCAGATTTTTGGTGCTTTCTGCATTGCGAACTAATTGGAGACAAACCTACTTTTTAAAATAGATTGTTGATTGTTAAATATGTCTGAATTGGCATAACTTGCTCACTCCTTGGGGGATCCTTTCCTTGTAACATGAAACATTAAAAAAAACCTTCCAACCAAAAACCATAAATTTTAATTAGGAAAGACTCCAAGAGGTGCTAGAAGGCTAACTACCATATTTATGTCTTTCAGAGAAGCCCAGCCTATGCCTTTTTTTGGCAATGTATTTTGAAATCAATGTTTGAAGCTACAAAAGCAATTACAATTTAACTTCTCTATGTGCAACATAAAAACTTGACATCTGTGTTCGTTTTATAAATCTTTGAGCAACAAAAAGTCAAACTATGTGTTGTTTCTTGTTTACCTAGCTGAGTTTTTATAAATATAATATGAACATCTGATATTCATATTCTTTAATATGTTTTAAATGTTTTATAAACTTTGTTACAAATATAAAAATTAAATATGAAAAAACATTGAAGAAACTTAATGTTGTCAGAACTGCTGTTCTATATTCAAATTTCTTTAAAATGAATACATTTATTTACTCTTGTTTCTTTATATATATAAACTTCATTTAAAATCTTCCATTTACACAGAATATCCAAAAAGCATGGCATAGTTATAAAGTGACAGTACCTTAAAAATAAAAACACTTCTTTGTCTTCATGTCTTTTGTTGAACTCTATTTAAATGCTATGAGATATTCTTGATGAAATTTTGGTCTCTCCCACCCCAGAATATTTGTTAATAATTTGGGAATTTTTAACATATTCATAAACACCTCACACACATTTCTATGTCATTGTCAGTTCTGAAGTTCATTGAGTTATTTTGTTAATTACAACATCTAAAGTAATTTGGAGATGGAATATTTTACAAATCAAGGTCATAGGATTTAGAACTAGAAGTTAACTTATATTTTAAAAAATGAGGAAATTCAGGTCTAGGGAAAGTAAGTTAACTTTTTCAGGGTCACACAGGGAGGTGGATAGTCAGGTTTTTTGACTAAATTCAGTTTCTTTTCCTTTACCACCAGTGCTTTGCAAAGCATTTCAGTTGTTTGTGTATAGTTGATACTGTGTAGAGCTTACTTTCCTAGAACTGAATAGTGTCTACATATATTAAGCTTAGTTATAAATGCTTGTTTCTATATTGAGTCAAGTTTCTCTATTACTAGTTCAAAAGAATGTCAGAATGTGGAATTGGTTAAACAAAAGTGGAATATCTTAAATCTTAACCAAACCTACCTATCCTCTCCTTATCTTTTCTTTTTCTTTTCCTGTTTGGTTTCCATGGGAATATATAATTTGAGGAACTCTGAGTTCCTTTGATATGTTCAGATCTTTTTAAAAAATTTTTATACTATTGATACTTAAGAAGACCCAAAAAGAAGACCTCTTTAGCAATACAGTGATACCAAAACTAGTTTTGCACACTATCACTGATTTGGATTCAATAATTTTTTTAAATAAAAAAAAATCTGCTTGCAAAGCTTGAGTAGGAGATTCTAACATCTCAAATTATGGTTGACTCATTTTCTTTCATGTTATAGTACAAAACTCTCCTTTTGCTCTTCCTTTATTTGGTATCCCCAAACACTAAGCATTAGAGTAAACTTTTCTAATCCATGTATTCCCTCACTACATGTATGCACATATACATACATTCATTCTTGAATTTTCTCTAGCATATAATATTACTTAAGCTCTTCAGAGTTCTATAATTTTATTGGGATGGGTACTCCCTCCATTACACAGATAGTGATCTCCTTCCACTTAGTAAATAGTCTTCAGAGTTTCTGTTACCAGAAAAAGTCTCCTGTGTCCAATCTAGGGACAAGCATCCTTTAGCTTATCTAGTGTGGTTCTTGGATAACAGAAGCAGTTGTTGCCATTCCTTTCTAGCCTGGTAGAATTAGGTGCTTGCTTTCCCAGAATTAAAGCAGTCAAGTTCTAAGAGGCTTGCAGATTGTTAACCGTGGAGGATCAATTCTTTGCCTTAATGAGGCATTTGACCTAAACTGGTGAGGAGAAGATAAGCCTTATATCAATAATAATTTTTATTTGAACTTGAGATTTTAGTTGAAATACTAAGGAACTGTGTTTTTTATCTTGTCTGAAGTATATGTTAGATTATTAAGTGCTATTTGGGGGAAGTTATACTTTTATAACACCTTGAATTTGTGGAGTATTTACTAGTTTCTTTTGTTATTATGCCTCATCTCTGTATTCTTGTTCTCTATATTCTCCAGTTGCCTCCTCATGATATGGAGATGAGCCTGGGTACTGCATGGTTATTCAAGCCAACCACAGACCCATACAGGTCTATCAAACTAGGAAGATTCTGAATATTGACCTGGTAATGGATTGTCTATTATTTGAGGACTAGACTACCTAAGAGTAAAGAAACTCAATGCCAAAAGTTTGGCCACATGGACTCATGATAATGGTCTATAGTTAATGAATGAAATTTCCCCACAAATCATATAATTTTGTTGTAATGAAGAAAAATTAATCCTGACAACAAACTCTCAAACCCATTTCTTTTTTTCAACAGTTCTTTTTTAATTTTTTTAAAAAAAGTTTTCCAATTATGTGTAAAGATAGTTTTCAAACTATTGTAAGATTTTGAGTTTCATATTTTTCTGCCTCCCTTCCTTACCTCCCTGTTCCATGAGAGTGAGTAATTTGAAAAAGGTTATACATGTTGTGAAATGATCGAAATAAAAGGGGAAAAAATGAGAAAGAAAAACATGTAACAAATTTTAAAAAGTGAAAATAGCATTCTTTGATTTGCATCATTTTGACTCCATAGTTTTTTCTATGAATGTGGATAACCTTTCCATCACGGGTCTTTTAGAACTGTCTTTGATAGCTGTGTTGCTGAGAAGTGCTAAGTCTAACATAGTTTTTAATGTTAAGGTGTATAATGATATCCTGATTCTGCTGACTTCATTTAGCATCGGTTCATCTATGTCTTAATAGATTTTTAAAAAATCTGCCTGCTTATGATTTTTTACAGAATAATGTATTTCTATCACATTTGTATGTCACAATTTGTTCAGCTATATTCTAATTGATGAGTATCCCTCAATTTCCAATTCTTTGCCATTACAAAATTTTAGCTGTTATAAATATTTTTATGCATGTTGGTCCTTTTTCCTTTTTTATGATACCTTTGGGGTAAGGACATAGTGATGCTATTGCTGGATCAAAGGGTATGGAGAGTTTTATTGCCCTTTGGGTATAGTTCCGAATTGTTTTTCCAGAATGGTTGGATCAGTTCACAACTTCACCAATAGTGCATTAGTGTCCTTTTTTCCCCCCATATCGCCTCCAACATTTATCATTTTTCCTTCTCTGTCACCTTAGCCAGTTTGATAGATGTGAGGTGGTACCTCAAAGTTTTTCTTTAATTTACATCTCTAATCAATAGTGATTTAGAGGACCAAATCCATTTCTTAATGTGTGTGTCTTTAATCATCACAATGTTGCCAGCTTATGCCTGAAAGAAATTTATTTTTTAACACTGAGTAATGGATATTTTGCTCATTTTTTTTAAATGAGAAGACATTGTATGCCTAAATAAAGTCCTCTTTAGTTATAGTAAATAAAATGGGTTGTGGATTAATATGTTAATCATTTGGATTGATCTCATTTTCTATTTTTTTCTTCTCTTTCTGGTTAGCATATATGGAAAAGATGCAGTGGAAACCCAAGGGGCTCTTTAAAGGTTAGTCTCCATCAAATGGCTAAGCCCCCAAAGTGAAGCTCTCTTCTGTATTGATCTCTTTCTAAAAGAGCTCTTTTAAAAGCAGGCTATACCCCAGGGAGTTTAAGTAGGTATGGGTAAGGGATTAGCACTAGGAGTATTAAAATACCAACCAGTAAATTTGAAACATGTATGCTATCTGAACTCTGTACTTGCTAATTGTGTTTGTGTGTATATATACAAATATATATGTGTGTATAGATACACATATGTGGTATGTGTCTGTTTACAGATGTGTATATAGATATATAAAAGCATATATATATATATATATACATATATATATACAACTTTATATGAAAAAAATTTTAAGACTTGGGTTTTTTTTGTAGTGTGGATGCTGCCCACTAACTGTTTTTTTTTTGGGGGGGGTTGCAAATATGTATTTGTACTGTGCAAACCTGCTTTTTATTTCTTTTCTGTTCTCCTTCATTATCTTCTTTCAAAGTTATTTTCCTAATTTACCATTTATTTGCACAACTGTCAATGTGGCCAGCCTTCTGCCTCTTCTTTTAGTCTTGTAACTGCTGCTTCCTACACATTTTACAGTTCTTATCCCACTGTAGGTGGTAGAGTTCTAGTACTCTGGCACTGACCATTGTGAAAGTGGTCTGGGACAGACATTTATTATAGTTTTATCAGTTAATCTATTGGTTAGAGAACTTTCATTCAGCACCCAGTATCTCAGGCCCCTAAGGTATTAAAATCAAACTTAATTTGTTAATATCACTGTTTTTCTTTTTTTGCATATATTTTCATATTTATTAGGCAGGAGAATTCTTTGAGTTTTAACTGAAAATGAGTGTTTACATTCTGCAGGTGTTCTGAGGTTTTTATGAGGACAACATTCCATTTTAGCTTGTCAGTCAAAAATAATTTCTTAAGAGGATATGGGTCCTGATCTTCACCAATAATACCCTTTCAATGCCTAAAAGGCACTAAAGATCAATGAGAAAAACTTGATTACATTGAGTTTATATTATGCAATAAGATACTAGTATATACTTATAACTCACTGTATTTATTTAAGGCAGTTGGGTTAAGTGACTTGCCCAAGGTCATATAGTTAGGTAATTATTATATGTCTGAGACCAGATTTGAATATAGGTCCTCCTGACTCCAGGGCCAGTGCTCTATCCATCCACTACACCACCTAGATGCCCCCTCACTGTAAAATAGAACTATAGAAAGGAATAAGCATGTTTAAGCATCTGCTAATAATGATATAAGTAATAATAGTAACAACTTTAACTATTACTTGCTATATGCCAATTTCTGTTATTTCATGTCTAATTCTTCATGACCCCATTTAGTGTTTTCTTGGCAGAGATACTGGAGAGATATATCATTGTCCTTCAGCAGTTCATTTTACAGATGAGGAAACTGAGGCCATTAGGGTTAAGTTACTTACCCAGGGTCACACAGCTAGTAAGTGCCTGAGACCAGAATTGAACTCAGGAATACTCCTCTTCCCAACTTCAGGCCATGTATACCCTGTCCACTGTACTACGTAGCTATTTCAACTGTGTCTATTTTACAATTAGAGAATTTAAGAGAGAGACTAAGTGACTTGCCTGTGATAAAATAGCTATTAAGTATCCAAAACTAGATTTGAACGCAGATCTTCTTGACTTTAGTCTTAGCACTCTTATCTATTGTGTCACCTAACTATTCTATGAAAGGAATAGGGGGAAGAGAGGTTTTGGAATGTGTGGACTGAGAAATGGGAGAAGACAAGAAACTAAAATCAAGGTGGTCTAGAAGAGCTGAACCTTCCCTTTCTTTCCCAGAGAATCTGAGACTTTTTACTGTTTAATTTTACTTATATTTACTAGTATTTTTCTCCTACTACTTTGCTTTTTTTCATAATTTGACAAACACCAATAGATACGAACATCTTGATGTATTTGAATTATAGACCTAGTAATGCTATCACTGGGTCAAAGGATATTATATACTGTTTAGTAAGTATTGGAGTAGAGTTGCATGTTGATTTCAAGAATGGTTGACCCAATCATTCTCAGCTCTACCAGTGAGTACATAGAGTTTCTGTCTTCCCACATCTCTTTAATAGTTGCCATTTTGTCATCTTTGTCAATGTGTCAAGTGCCAACTTTTTTAAAAAAAAAATTCACTTTTACAAGACTTAGACACATATTTAGCAAACACCTCCTTTAAGATGGGGATTTTGCAAGATTTATTCTGGGATAGGTATAAAGGGTCCTAATTTAAAGTATAATGTCTGCAAAGATAGTATCTCAAAAAAGAACCAACTCAAAATGATGAACAGAAACCAACCTTACTTGCTGCTAAAGAGTTATAGTTGAGGGAAGGGATGTTTTCATATATTATGTTCTAAATTCTCATGTGAGAATATACTATACTAGGTTGTAAACCACTGCCAAAATATTGACACAGAAAAGGGATAATTAAAAGGTCAAATAGAAGACAGCAGGAAAGTAAACAGTATGATTTAATATTAATAAATAGAATATTGAAAAAAATGAATTCTCAGAAGAATCCTGTGCTTTCCTTCTTTAGTTTTCTTTACTGCCAGTTCTCAGAGAGCAAATTGTTCCTTTTTTTAGGTTTTTGGAAGGCAATGGGGTTTAAATGGCTTGCCCAAGGCCACACAGGTAGGTAATTATTAAGTGTTTGAGGTCGGATTTGAACTCGGGTACTCCTGACTCCAGGGCCAGTGCTCTATCCACTGCGCCATCTAGCCGGCCCAAAATGTTCCTTTTTTTAAAAAACAATAATTTGAGTTGTAGTACTCAACCAGACCTTAAACTAGCAGATCACTGTTAACCACAACTCAGGAAAAGAAGCAGAGGATTGTAATTTATAAAATGTAAGAAGGAATAAGGAGAAATTATCCATAAAGAGAAATTCCTATATTGTTCCCTGGCTTAGTGTTATGCATTTCCTCCCAAGTTCCACTAGTGTTTGTGAGTCCTCTACTGATTAGCATGAATTCTGCTATGTGGGTGAGTCTCTGTAAACTGTACTATTGCCTTCTGCTTGGAAGTGTTTTATTAAAACTAAGAAGTCATACATACATATTAGTTCTTTAGAGGTTTCATCTCTCTGGCTTTAGCCTAATTTGGAAGTGGAGAAGATTATTGTAGATTTATATTAAAACATTGAAATTATTCTTTTGATAAACATATTATCTAACAATAAATTGCTGTCAGCCACCTGCTGGAATCCATTGGTTTACTATAATGAGATATGGAGCAGGTGGCCCTCCTCCTGTGATCCATTTGTGGTTAATCTTAGGATTATAGTATATCCTGATGGGTTTACGCCTTTATGTGGGGAAATCTTTTAAATTTTAAAAGAAATGGAGAAATTTAAAAGGCTGTTGAGTTGTAATTCAAATCTGACTTAATTTTATTTAAGGAAATATGTTAAAAATAAGAGGATGCCACAGAAAGTAGATTCAAGATTGCATGCTGCAGAGGAAATGCTGAACTTGAATTCTGGAGGATGTAGATCAAATCCTATGTCTGATGCTTGAGCAAGTGGCTTAACTTTCTTGGGCCTCACTTTATTCATCTGTAAAATGAGAAGAGTTGAACTAGATGTCCTCTGAGGCCACTTCTACCTCTTTGTCTATAGGCTAAAATGATGCTAAGCTGACAGATGGATAGTTCTTCACCTGAATCCATGATCTCATAGATATGGGTTCTTTCCCAGGATAAGATTAATCTGGATCAGAAAAAAATTTAATATATGCTTACTATGCCCAGGAATTGTGCTAAACTCTGGGATTATAAACATAGGCAAAAAAATGATTTCTAATGGGAGAAGATAATGCACAAAATGGAACTGAAAAGGTCAGTGCATGCTTAGAACTGAGCATGAGGGACCTGGGCACTTTGTCAGATGTTCTAGGCATGAACTTACCAATGGGAGAAGAGGGCTGCAAGGGTAGAATTATCACCAGTGTTTGGTGGGGAGCTGTGGAAAAAGTCCAGAGAATCAAGAGTGAACCCATTCCAGTTTCTTAATAGTCTTCTTATATATGGTTGCCAGTCTGGTTCACAATATTCAAAATGTCATCTATTCAGGGAGGAATGCACTGGAATTGTAAGCCTCTTCTCATTCCCACAGTATATTTTACTTCTATTAATGCATCCTAAGACTGAGTTAGGGTGGTTTTTGTGGGGAGAAGGAAGGAGGTTGGCTGCTGTATCCTGGTGTTGACTTAAATTGAGAATCAAGTTTTCTTTTAGATCTTTTTTGTCCATATAGGAACTTCCTAGGCATGAGTCCCTAATCTTCAATTGCTTAATTAACAGTTTTTAATCACTACCCATATTTAAATTATTTTTTTTAATGTAAATGCCTGATTTTACTTTTATTCTTGTTAAATTTCATCTTGGAAACTCCATTCTAGAGTTTCAAAATTTTTGGATCTCTATTCCATCTGAAATCTTAATAAATTTATCATTTATTCCTTCATCAAAGTCATAGATGGACAGCTACAGGTTTATCTCAACTATCATCAATTTTGAGACTTTGAGTCCACTTAACTGTTCCAAGCTAAGTGAAGTGATTGTAAGAGTGTACTTTGTGGCTCTAAATCAACTTGTCAAATGACTGATTAAAAGATGCTGGAATGTGAAGACCTCATGGATAGGATTACCAAAGTTGCTGATCTTTAAGAGGTCAAAGAGAGTAGGAAAGTAGATGTAGATGTCATGTGCTGGAGATGGGCAAATAACCGATTTTCTAAAAGGAAAAGAAGGTAAATGGTTCAGACAACTAGTTAAGCACATGATGAGTGTATAGTACACAGAGCCTTGGAGGCAGGAAGACCTGTGGTTGATTTCTGCCTCAGACACTTACTAGCACTGTGATCCTGGGTAAGTCACTCTTGTATGCCTCAGTTTTCTCATCTATAAAAATAAGGATAATATCACCTCCCTCTTGGGTTTTGTGAGGATCAAATGAAAATTTTGCAACCTTAAAGTTCTACTTAATGCTAGCTGTTACTATCATCATTGCCATCACCATGATTATTATTATTATTATTAATATTAATATTATTATTTAGCTGATTTAAATTAGATTGAGCTATTCTTAGTAAAAGTCTAGAATCAGTTATTTAAATGATGCTGGGACATAATTTTTGCCTGTAAACTCTTCTGGTTCCATTATGCTACGCTAATTTTATTGGTCTCAGTTACCAGCCTGGACCAGAGTCATAGCTGCAGTGCAGCAAAGTCTCTTACAGTATGCTTGGGGAAAAGATGGAAAATTATATTTGGATAACAATACAGTTACAATCCTCTGAGTGAGGATTCATTGATTGTTATTGGCATGCTCTGGTCTATTAGACCATGATATGGTGGAGTATGCTTAAAGGTGGTGCTGGGCATTGGAAATGGTTGTGCAAATATTATTTGAAGGAATTTTAGATTTTTAATCCAGAAAAGCATAGCCTTAAATCAGATATGATTTTAGTCTAAAATATGTGAAGAGTTATGTGGAAAAGAATTTAAACCTATTTTGCTTATCCTGAATGAGCAGAAGAAGAAAAAATAGGTGAATGTTATTGAAAGACAGTTTTTAACTTGTAAGGAAAATTTTTCTAACAATCAGAGGTTCCTATAAATGTCCTTGCTTCAGGAGATATAGTGCCTTTCACATTCTTGCAAGTCTTCAAGTAAAGGTAGAATGACCATTGATTGGTGAGGTTTTAGAACGTATTAACACATGTTTCAACTTCAGGATTAATGATAACTATAGCAGTTACAAGCAAAGTTTAAAAATACTCTTCCACCAGAATCTATGATCTATTTCCATTAAATACTCATAGACTACCATGTTGTTTTGTCTGTCTACCTGTCATGCAATTCCATAACAACAGCATCAGAAATGTATATTTAGAGGCCATCTTTGTCCTGCCTTACGCCAAGTCAATGAGGCCTCTTCCTCCCTTAGAACTTACAAGTCACTTTGCACCTTTCTTTTGCATGCAGTATCAGTCAGCAAGAAGTACACACTATTGATATAAAAGAGTAAAATAAACTTTCAAGGAGAATCCCTTGCATTATTTGTATTATAGTTGTTTGTAACTGTATTATTCCCCTACTAAAATGTAATTTCATTGCTAATGTCTCTAGTTGGTACCAGGCATCTAACATAAATGAAGATATTCCTACCTACATTCAAAAAAATATAAGCTTATCTGCTGGCCCATGATGTCTCTTCCAACTTCAAGATTCTAAAGTTCTGTGAAAATGCTTTTGATGTATCTTCTTCCATACCTAGCTAAAGTTCCCCCTCACATTTAATCCTGTGTTCTTTCCTTCTCTTTACTCTTCTGTAAAACTGATTTTGTAGAAGTATTTGATTTCTTTGCTATATTGACTTATACAACAAGTAAAATTATCTAATTCATTTGTAATTCAAGAGTTATGTGAAAAGTTTAGGGGCAGCTAGGTGGCACAATGGATGGAGCACTGGCCCTGGAGTCGAGGACCTGAGTTTAAATCCAGCGACAGACATTTAATAATTACCTCTGTGAGCTTGGGCAAATCACTTAACCCTATCGCCTTGCAAAAACTAAAAGAAAAAAAAAGTTTAAACTTTGCCCTTTTTTTGGACACTAGTATACTGGAATTTTGCAAAAAAAAAATTCTGCAATTAGCTTTTCTAGTGTTTGGGATTTCCCATGGAAAATCAAGCTGAGTGATTAACAACTGCTCTAGATTATAGAGAAGTATTTTTTTTAAGTTGACTACTTAATGCTCTTTTAATGAGCTACACAGTTTTGGGGGGAGCAAGGCTGTATTCTTGTTCTGGTGCATTTAAATTTAACATAATCTTAGAAAATTACAACTCAGCAGATCTTGGGGAAGAATGGTTTAAGTGACAGCTAAATATATCAACTTTTCATAGAGAAAGTTTATTTAGATAATTTGTGCTTTATGGAATCCAAATCTAAGAAATTCCTAGATGTAGGTCCCCAAAGGATATATGCTTAACAACTGAGAACTATGTAGGTTCCAGTTACCATCATCATCACTCAGTAATGTTTATTTAGCAGAATGAAGACTCTTCACTTAAATCTCATTGACCTCAAAGTCTTCTGTAGTAAGACCCTTACCTTGAGAAGACTAAGCAGAATTGTATTTCACTTTTAAACTTCTTTTCATCTTTATTTTAAAAATAACATTATTTCTGAAAAAGATTCTCAAATATTAATATTGGCCTTAAAAGAATAAAGTTATAGTTGTTACCACAGTTGTATCTTTTTTTTTTTAGGATTTTGCAAGGCAAATGGGGTTAAGTGGCTTGCCCAAAGCCACACAGCTAGGTAATTATTAAGCATCTGAGCTCAGATTTGAACCCAGGTACTCCTGATTCCAGGGCCGGTGCTTTATCCACTGCACCACCTAGCCACCCCTCACAGGGTGTATCTTAATCTTAAACCAGGGTCTCACAGAGTAAGTGAAATGATAGACCTTATTGTTTTGAAAATTGAAAGTCAATTTTTTAATGATTAGAACCTTTTTAGCACAGAGGAGAGAACACACAGAAACTGACTTAGAGGTATTTCTGATAAGTTGTGATTACAAAGAGGAAGAGATCTCTTTCCCACTATAGAATACGTATATAATGAAAACTTGCCATTCTTTTTGTTTAAACTGTAAATAAGAATTTGATTAATGTTTATACATATTTGCACAGTGTTTTGCTTATTTTTCATATTGGACCAAGAAGTGTTAAGGAATGAAAATCTTATTATTATGTGGTGATTTTTAAAACTAAGTCTTACTAATTCTATCAGCTGAATTTGATTAAAAGAAATCAAATCAACAATTCAAGTATTCCTTGGGCTAATGAATAAATTTATAATGCTGTAAAAAAAAATTAGTCAAAGCTCAAATTGCATTTCTACCTCAGAGTAAGTTTTATGTAGAATTGATTCTAACTTCCGAAAGTAATATTATCCTGTGATACATATAGTGTTTTAAGGTTTATAATTTAGTTTACCTCAATTTTAAAAATCAGTTTGTAGCTCTTTTGTCATTTACCTTTAGACCTCATGCCCATGCCTTTAACTAGAACTTTGTTATTATTATTTAATTCTCATAAAAGACATAAGTTGTAATATGGACATATTCATTCAACTTTTGAGAAATTAAACAGTAAATGAATAATCAAACTTTGAATTTAACAAACTTTTGTTTGTTTTCATTAGAAACATCAGTTGCTTTGAGATACACACTATTTCCAAATAGCTTATGTCCATTTTAACAGTACAGTTGGGAAATTCAATATATAGAACCTGCTGGGTTAATTATTGATTCATCCCTTTTCCTTTATTTAATTTCCATTACACACAGAAATGTAAATTCAACATTCATCCTGTTGCACACTTTTGAGTTTCACAT
Source organism: Macrotis lagotis (assembly GCF_037893015.1). Taxonomy (NCBI): domain Eukaryota; kingdom Metazoa; phylum Chordata; class Mammalia; order Peramelemorphia; family Peramelidae; genus Macrotis; species Macrotis lagotis. The sequence goes on from NC_133666.1 coordinate 172,988,385, forward strand.
TTTTCCACCACCCTCCTCATGACAATCTAACATAGGTTGTATATAAAAAAAATTATTGATCCATCTTAATACTAGCTTAGATATTTTCCTTCCCCAGTAATTTGGGAAAGAACTGAATGTGTGGCCTTTTTGAAAAGTTAAGGATCTTGGTGACATGTTAGGATTTAGTAAGCAACAGATGTTATGAGACTTTAATTGGCTTCACGCTTGATGTCAGTTTAACTTAAAGCTATTTTTCTAGGACCAAAGGATTTTTTTGTTAAAATGTGAAGAATTTATAAGTTCTTCTACTAATTTTAATTTGGTATTAATGCTTATATTTGGGAGCTACCTCTCCAAATAGTAATTCTGTGGTAAATCATTTTCCTTCAAATGAAAGAGAGCCCAAATGCAAAATTTGCACATCCAAATGAAATTTATTGAATGATTTTCTTTATAGTCTACAAAGGGTCTTTAAAGAGTTGAAGAACTCCAAATTCCCAAGTCTTCAGACATTGTGATTTATGTTTAGGGGTGTGGAGAAGGGAATAATAGTTCATAAAGATGCCTTTTTATTGGATTTTTGCATAGGAAAAATCCTGAACTTTTTTGGGAAGAAAACAATCATTTGAAGATAAAGTGCTCCAACAGAAAAGCTGCCTATAAAAAAAAAAGAAACCACTTTTTCAAATGTCAACTGGGCCTACTTCAGAAAACTATTTCCTCCTAAACCAGAACTAAACAGGAGGGTTGCAGACAGGAATACATTTGCTTATGCAAGGAAAAAATTTGGATGATAATTTTTAAGAGACAGAACTGTATTTTTAAAACTATTTTCCAAGCATTTTAATAAATATCTACTTCAATTTAAAAAATCCAAAATTGAAAATATTACCTTATCCTTGACTTTTGTTTCTTAGTATTTCCTCAGTTCTCAGGGGCTGGAGGGTAGAGACTGGTGGGGGAGCAAGCTGTTATCTCTTAACTTCATTCTCAGATTTGTACTTTGGAATCTTTGAGTCTGATTGATTCAAAGCTAACTTTGGGCCTGTTCTCATTTAGGTGTGAGATCTCATGGACTTGGTTAATCTCTGAGAAACTGTCCCCTGCTAAGGTGATCATGAATTCAAAGAACAAAAGTCCAAAAGTTTGTTTAAGGAATATTTACAGAATAACTGTTCTTTAACCTGATTGATTTCTTCTATCACTTTCTCACACACACCCCACCTCCACCCCAGAGTATGGTCATGGAAGAAAGGCTGTACACAGCAAAGGTAATGAGGTTAAAATGTGAAAAAGTTATTAATATCCTATTATCTCTTTACGATGTCTGAATATATTTCTGTGTTTAAATCAGAAGATTCAATACTATATGCTGCTGAAAATTGGTCAATTCCTTTATTTTTTTTAGTTTTTTTTGCAAGGCAAATGGGGTTAAGTGGCTTGCCCAAGACCACACAGCTAGGTAATCATTATGTGTCTGAGGCTGGATTTGAACCCAGGTACTCCTGACTCCAGGGCTGGTGCTCTATCCACTGCACCACCTAGCTGCCCCTAAATTCCTTTATTTTTAAATAGCTAAGTTTCTCAGTCTTGAAGGTAGTTTGAGAGGCAGGGAACCGCTTTGTAGAAGAATATGACTTAAATTTAAACCTAAAATCTTGGTGTCCTTGTTAATGAAAAGGTGGGGGCCAGTTGATTTAATTGAGAGAAACAATTTCCCCTTTGCACTTAACACTAAAATCTTTATGATGAAAACTTCATTATTAAATCAATTAACCAGTCAAAGGCATTTCACTAAGGTACAATAAGAAGGCTATTGAGATTGGTAGAGCATAATTAGTTAAATGTGGTGAAGCATATATCAAACTGACAAGCTAGCTTTGAATAGAAATTTAAGCATTCATCAACATAAAGATTCAAACTTTGATGGAAACAGCCCAGGCCCCTGATGCCAGGAACCTTTTAGAGTAGCAATATTTCAGTATCAGAAATTGGTATAGGATTTTATCACTAGGAATGATTTTAAAGAAACATTACCCTCTACTTTACCCCTGGTCCATAAGGACCATGGGACCTTTCCATCTGACTAGCCTCTGAAATGCAAAGAGAAGGGACTTGGATACTTTCTGTTTGTATTCCCAATACTAAGCACAGTGTTTTGCACATAATATGCATTTAATTCATTTATTTTATTTTGTTTAGTGATTTGTGCTTTATTTTTAAAATGATTCATTCACCTATATCTCTGTCTATCTGTTATTCATATTGGAGACCCATTCCAGTTAAGCCTTTGAGAAGGTTTTGCTGGTTAGGTGAGCAGTGAAGAAAGCACCTTGGTCTTTCCCCACTCCACCTTGGATAGAAGTTGAACTTTTGAACTTTAGATTAGAGGCTTTGGTGCTTTCCCATCAGCATTCTAGTCTCAGCAGCACCTTTGACACCATCTTGCATCAAGAGCAGAGGACAAACTAGAATCTGAGAGAAAGGAGCATCAAACCCATCAGGAAAGCTCTAACATGACCATAGAAAATTTCGTGAATATCTCTCAAATTAGAACTGCCTTACTTCTGTCATATGTGTTCTCTAACATTGAACCTGCTTTCTCCTGGATTCAATATGTAATACTGAATGCATATGTCATAGAATTTGGGGCATGGATTTTTCTTTACCCAACACGTAATCTGTCTTAATAAAAACTCCAGCCAAAAGCTAATTGTCTCCATAGCTGGTGGCCTTAATTAATGATAATCAAGAGGAAGCATACTCTGCTCCTAAGGAAAGATACTAGATCTAATGAAACTATGTGAGAATTAAAAGATATTAGAAATATATCAAATAAAGAATAAAACTATTTGAAAGATATTTTCCAATCTTTCATGGCTCCCCCAGGACCCTTATAAGTATATGGTAGTTAACCAATGGAGTCCTGACCTACCAATGTAAGTGGAGTTTGGAAGAGTAGATGCTGAACATGTATTCCATGATTATTTACCAAAAATATATTAGTAGAAAATCTTAAGTTAGAAGCCAAAGAATGTTTCACCAAAGAATCATATTTTATTACTAATTCAACAAAATGATAGCATTTATAGTGACTTCAGGAGTCTACCATTTCCATTGTGGCCACTGGAAGACTCTTAGAAGTCAACAAGGCCTTATGTTGAAATGAATTGAGAAAATATTTTTTAATAATGTGTCCTTGGCATGCACTAAGAGTTGATACTGTTAAATAGTATACATTTAACATTTTAAAATTATCAATGTGTGTCTCAATACTCTTTACAATCTAAGTGAGAATGTTGGCTCAGCAATTCATTCATCAAGCCCTCATCGATGTGCTGGGCAGTGTTTGGTGCTAGGGATACAAAGGCAAAATCAAAATAATTCTTGTTCTTGAAGCAAGCATTTTACTAATGGAAAAGAATGGTGTATATATGCAAAGTAAATATAAACATACAAAGTAAATGCAATGTAAATATAAACATACAAAGTAAATGTAAAGTAATATAGAAATGAGGTTTTCATATCTGGAAAAATAAAAAAAAATCATATCTAGAGTGGTAATTGAGCCCAGCATTGAAAGAATCTATGGATTCTAAAAAAACAGAGGGGTTGAAGAAGTTCTTACAAAGGGAGGGAATCCTGTCCATGCAAAGGTACAAATTTGAATGATGTTGTGTCTTGGGTAGAGAACAAATAGACCAATCCAGTTGTAGAGGATTAATTTGTAATAAACTTGGAAAGGGAGGGAGGAGGTAAATTTTGAAGGATTTAAAATGCCAGTAGAAGAGTTGTATTTTATTCAAAAGATGGTAGGGGTTCTCCAGAGATGTTTTTGAGAAGGGAAACCTACCAGGAAACTATTGCAGTAAAACAAAGATGATGAAAATCTGAACCAGAGTGGTAGTCATATGAATTGAGAGAAAGGGAGAGATTTGAGAAATGTTCTGGATGTGGTAGGAGTAGAATTTAGCAACTGATTCAGGATAGGAAATGAAAAAATAGATAGGTCAAGAATAACTTTTAGGTTTTGCAAATGAGCGACTGAAAGATGTGTGCTTGTCCTTGAAAGGTAAATATTGTGGAATATAGGTGGAATTGAAAGAAAGATAAATTCTGTTTTCAACTTGTCAAATTTGTGGTAACTATGAGACATTTTTTTTTGGAAATGACCAATAGGCAATTGGTCATGTGGGGCTGGAAGTCAGGAGAGAGAATAGACTTAACTTGATTTTGATTGATTGACTTGTCAGCAATTTGGCAGCTTTAGGAAGTATTTAAACACAATTCAATTTAATTTTTTTAATTCAGTAGTTTTTTTTTTCCCAGACACAAAATTACACAAACATGAGTGCTCTGTGACCAGTCAATCAGCTTTTGGAACTTCTGGCTTGGGAATTCACCTTATCCTTTCTTACAAACTATCTATAACTTAATAATTAAGTACTTTGCAATTGACTAGAGTAGGATTATACAAAGCACTATTTCTTAGAAATGATTTTGCTCTTTTCATCCTAATTATATACAGTTTGTTTATGGTTATCAAAGTTCTCAGTTATCTACAATAGTCCATAAATATTCATTAAGCTGATGATATGCCAGCAAGGTGCTGAAAATACTTCGTTAGCCAAACTCAAATAATTATTATGCTCAGTATTGCCTCAGCTCACAGCTCACCTACTCAAAGAGGCAAATTGAAGCAAAGCCAATATGTGTCATGGATTTCTATGAATAAAAACTACAGCATGTCTTCTAAGTTTAGTATAGATTAAACTGAATATCTTAAACATAACATCTGTGCAATAATTTTTACAATTATGATCCTGGTTTGCTGGAAGATCATGAATCATCAAAGATCCCAAATTATACAGTATTTGCATACTGTATAATACATATGCAGAGAATATAGCCATATATATATACATATAAAGAGCATATGTACTTTTAATTACTAAGAGGAGAATTTGCTAATATATTTTAGAAGAGTTGATAACAACTATCTAAACCTTAAACCATGATTAGCTAGAAATGAGTTACCCGGAATATTTGCAATTCCAAGTGATTCTACTTAATTGAAATTTTAAAAGATATATTAATTCTGTTAAGCAGAATAGTCCTTTATTAACCTGATAATGTTAGATTCAGGTTTACCAAGAATTACTATATTTTGATTAATTTGAATCCTTTGCTCTTCTAACAGAGCTGAAAAGCAAAATTTTCTACATTTCACTAAATAGTGTTCTTTAAAAAAAAGAATTTGGGAATCTGATTATGTAATATAATGGAGAGTTTTGATTTGGGTCCTCGGTTTAATTTATCTTTAACTTGTATATTGCTTACCATTGTATAAGATGTAAGATGTGAGCTGAGATTTTCCTAGTGTAATGAGGGTAATCTGGTTTCTTTCCCTCTCCTACCTTATACCTGTTCTGGCAATACCATACAAGTTTAGGTAGATTTATATTGCTATCTGACCAGGAGGTGTTTTTGAGTCAGAAGGGTATGGTGACTCAGGATAGTGGACTATCTGCCAATATGAAAGGCTTTGATTCTTTATGTCTCCTTTATGACCAAGGCAAATGGAAAGCCAAAGCAATGACTTGAGCCTTAGTTCTCTGCATTTATCAAACCATTTATCAAGCCTCAGAGTTAACTTCCCTCTATTATTTTTTTAAAGGGAAAAGCACTGACTCTAGTAGAGGTTGCCCCCTCACATACCACGTCATTTCCACAGATACATGTGCTCAGTGCTGAAGGTCTTTGCTGGTGATATAGCAATCCCTGAACTGGCAGGGGAGGGAGAAGTCTGCCCATAGAACCAGAAGTAGCTCATTCAGTAGAACTTAAAAGGAGTGACAACCTTCTGGCATTCTCTCTCTTCCAGTCTTATCGAAGTGTGGGGAGTCTACTAGGCTATCTTGGTTATTCTGTAAAGGGATCAGGAGAAGGACTCTTCTCCCACCCACTGCCTGCAGCTGTGATGGCTGCTTGAAAATGTGCTTGATGTATAATTTCAATAAACCTGCACCCAGATTGCCAGGCCCAGCTGCCTAACCATCTTTGTGTGTCTTTCCCTGAGCAGAGGGAACCAGTGATTCTGAAATAAGCATTTCTCTCCTTGAACTGAGCTCTTCTTGCACTACTAGACAACCCTCTCCCCTGCCATTGTGGGAAATGAGGGATTGCTGTCATTTCAGATACCTTCAGTTCAGTGCTGAGTATGTGTCCCCTGGTGTGGTTGGGGGACCACAGCCCCATGTATGCTCCAGTGGGATTTGTTCTAGCCAGAGCAGTCTGGGAAGGGAGAGGGAGAAAGCATACTCATCAGGCATTTTTGAATATAGTATTTTAAACCAATTCTAAGTTTATTTTCAAATAGTTGATTTCATTATTGAGCATTAATTTTGTGTTCTCAAGTAGCAGCACAGGACATAGTTTTGATGGTATTCTTTACTGAATTGTAAGGTACTTTAAGGCAGGGACTGTAGTCTTGTTTTGCTTTTTTTCTTTTTTGATTTTTGCAAGGCAGTAGGGTGAAGTGACTTACCCAAGGTCACAGAGCTAGGTAATTAAGGTTATTAAATGCCTGAGGCTAGATTTGACCTCCAGACTCCAGGATCAATGCTCTATCTACTGTGCCAACTAGCTGCCCTGGGACTATAGTTTTTCTCATGCCTTGTGGCATTGTAGGTACTTTTAAAGTGTTTGTTAAATTGATATTGTCTGTGATTATCTTGACATTTGTCCAAATGCTAAGAAACTCATTGTAGATTAAACCAACATAGATTAAAGAAGAAACTTTTAAAATAATTTACATAATATAGACATATACTATTTATCAAAACAATTTGTATGCAAAACAATCTCTACTTAGAGTTACCTCAGTTATTTTTACCTATTCTCAGAATGAAGTTGCCCTTATTAAGAAGTGATGATAGAAAATTCATTGTGAAATATTTTTCTATATGGATTACTTTGAATACTATAAAAATGTTGCTTATTAAGCTTATTGATTAGTTTTCTCATTGACAAATTTGTTTGTTTATGAGTTCTTTGCAAAAAACATTTCAATTACTGTTTTGTATATTTTGTGATCTGATAAATTTTGATGATAGATGTTTCAGGTTATTAGATAAGTGCATCAAGACATTTAAAGAAGCAAATGAATCCAAAAGGATTGTAAAGTAAACCTTGCTTTTCAGGGATTTTTTTCACTTATCCATTCATTCTTAATGCTACATTAATATTTATCATTGTTTGGATGAATTATTCAAAGTTAAAACTTATTTCTAACTTTCTGTATCTCAGACTAAATGCCAAGCCAAGTATGGCTGTCATGAAATTGTGTAGATTGAATTAGTTAGAAATTCTTTTTTTTTTTTGCAAGGCAGTGTGGTTAAGTGGCTTGCCCAAGGCCCCCCTAGGTAATTATTAAATATCTGATGTCAGATTTGAACTCAGGTACTCCTGACTTCAGGGCCGGTGCTCCATCTACTGCACCACCTAGCCACCCCTAGAAATTCTTATAAATTGATCTAGACTTAATTTCTATGGGGCAATCCCTTAGTTGATCTGTAAGTACACCTTATCACTCCATACAGCTTCTATTCCAAATATTGACCTCTTTACTTCAGGGTCCAAGTTCATTCCCTTATTTCTTACTCTCAGCACATACCTTTATACCTTAGATCTTTAGGTGATCAAAGACTTTGATTGTGTGCTTCCTTTTAGACAAGTCACTTAACTTCCCTTAACATGTTTCCTTAATAGTATTTTTGGAATTATGATTGGTTATTGAATATGATCAAAGTTCTTAAGTCTTTCAAAGTTGTTTATCTTTACATTGCTGTAATCATTGTATAAATTGTTCTTGTTCTGCTTTTTCAGTTCTTATGAACCTAAGTTTCTCTGAATTCATCCTCTTAAATTGTTACTTCTAGCCTAGTAATATCACATCATATTCATATACTACAATTTGTTCAGCCATCCTCCAATTGATGGACACCCATTTTGTTTCTATTTCTTTGATATAACAACCCCTGCACAAAGATGATGCTATAAATGTTTTTGTACAAATGAGTTTTCTCTCCATCTTTAATCTCTTTGGGTATATTAGCCTAGTAGTGACATCATTGGGGCATTAGGTGGCATAGTGGATTGAACACTGGGCTTGGAATCTGGAAGACTTTTCTTCTGGTGTTCAAGTCTGGCCTTAGATACTAGTTAAGTGAAACTGGGTGAGTCATGTCACCCTGTTTGCCTCAGTTTCCTCATCTGGAAAATGAACTGGAGAAGGAAGTGGCAAACCACTCCAAAACTTTACCAAGAAAATCTCAAGTGGGATCATGAGTTAGGACTGAAATAATTCAGCAACAATAATAAATTTCATTGAACAAAAGGATATGAACTGCTTAATAACTTTTGAGAAAAGTTCAAAATGCTTTTCAGAATGATTGAGTCAGGGATGGCTAGGTGGCACAGTGGATAGAGTACTGGCCCTGGAGTCAGGCGTACCTAGGTTGAAATCCGGCCTTGGACACTTAATAATTACCTAGCTGTGTCTTAACCCCATTTGCTTTGCAAAAAAAAAAAAAAAATGATTGCATCATTAATACCTTGACCAATAGGCTATCAATGTCCTTTCCCTTTGATAACCTTACAAAAAATGATCATTTTAAATTTACTGTTATTTTTTAAATTATTTTTTATTCTCATTTTGTAAAAATGTTTTTTTACATTAATAAAATATTCTTGTTTACAAGTAAACAAAATACCCCTCCTCCCCCATGAATATAGATAGACTTGCTTGGGCAAAAAAAGTAAAGGGGAGAGAGAAAATTAAAATAAAAAAAATAATAGTAATAATTGTAGGTATGGCCAGGTGGCGCAATGAATGAAGCACCAGCCCTGGAGCCACAAGCACCCGAGTCCATATCCAGCCTCGTAAACCTAACAGTCACCCAGCCATGTGACATGCAAGCCACCCGATCCCCACTGCCCTGCAAAAACCAAAAAGAAGAAAAAAAAAAGACCCAAAATAAAATAAAATAGTAATAATAAGTAGGGGTGGCTGGGTGGCAGACAGAGCATTGGCCCTTGAGCCAGGAGCACCTGGGTCCAAATCCGGCCCCAGACACCCAAAGATCACCTGCTATGTGGCCCCAGGCAGGTTATCCAGCCCTACTTGCCCTGCACCCTCCCCCAAATAATAATAATAAAAAATGTGCTTGAGTCTTTGTTCCAACACCAACAACTCTGTCATGGGTGAATCTCATTCTTTATGATAAGTCCATCACAAAAGTTATTTCCATATTTTTCCACCATTGCCATTGGTGATCGCAACTCCCTCCTTTCTTATTTCTCCACTACCATGTACTCTATTTTCTCTCTCCTTTCACTCTGACTCTGCTATAGGGTCGCTGAGTGGTGCCGCAGACAGATCCCTGGTCCTGGGGCCAAGAAGCCCTGAGCCCCCATACTATCCCTTAGGCCCAGAATCCATCTGGCCCTGTGGTCCTGGGCAGGCCTTCCAATCCCAGCCCCTTGCAAGAAGTAAGAAAGAAAATGTGTTATATCTGACCACTCTCCCCCCATGGTCCATCCTCTCCTCCTTTATTCACATCCCCACCCCTTCCCCCTGCTCCCCCCTCCTTCTTACTCCAGATGTCTATACTCCATTGAGTATATATGCTGTTTCCTCTCCTAGCCATCTCTGATGAGAGCAAAGGTTCCCTCATTCCCCCTTGCCTCCCCACTTCCATATCATTGCAATAGCTCATTGTAATAAAAAAAAATCTTATTATGTGAAATATCTTGGACTATTCCCCCTCTCCTTTTTCTTTCTCCCATTCCATTTCCCTTTTTTTCTATTGACTCCATTTTTATACCATATTTTATCTTCGAATTCAGCTTTCTCCTGTGCTTCAACTATAAAAGCTCTCTCTACCTGCTCTATTAACTGAGAAGGTTCATATGAGTATTATCAGTGTCATTTTTCTATGCAGGAATACATGCAGTTCATCCTCATTAAGTCCCTCATATTTCCCCCCTCTCCTCCAATCTCCATGCTTCACCTGAGTCCTGTGTCTGAAGATCAAACCTTCTGTTCAGCTCTGGCCATTCCAAAAGGAACCTTTGAAATTCCCCTGGTTCATTGAAAGTCCATCTTTTTCCCTGGAAGAGGACATTCAGCCTTGCTGGGTATTTCATTCTTGGCTGCATTCTAAGTTCTTTTGCCTTCCAGTATATTGTATTCCAAGTCCTACGAGCTTCCAGTGTAGCTGCTGCTAAGTCCTGTGTGATCCTGACTGCAGCTCCACGATATTTGAACTGTGTCCTTCTGGCTGCTTGTAATATTTTCTCTTTGACTTGGGAGTTCTGGAACTTGGCTGTAATATTCCTAGGGGTTGGTTTTTTGGGATCTCTTTCTCTGGGGGATCGGTGGATTCTCTCCATTTTTATTTTGCCTTCTGCTTCTAGAATATCAGGGCAATTTTCCTGTAGTAATTCTTTGAAAATGCTGTCAAGGCTCTTTTCCTGATCATGACTTTCAGGTATTCCAATAATTTTTAAATTATCTTTCCTAAGTCTGTTTTCCATATCAGTTGTTTTTCATTGAGATATTTCACATTTTCTTCTAATTTTTCATTTTGGTTTTGAAGTATTGATTCCTGATTTCTGTTAAATTCATCAATCTCCCTGAATTCTATTCTTTGTCTGAAGGATTTGTTCTCCTCAGAGAGTTTTCTTATCTCTTTTTCCATCTGGCCAATTTTGCTTTTTAAAGCATTCTTCTCCTCAACAACTTTTTTGAACTGTTTTATCCATTTGACCTAAGCTGGTTTTTAGCATGCTATTTTCTTCAGCATTTTTTTGGATTTCCTTGACTAAGCTGCTGACTTCATTTTCATGTTTTTCCTGCATCTCTCTCCTTTCTTTTCCCAGCTTTTCTTCCAACTCCCTCATTTGATTTTCAAAGTCTTTTTTGAGCTCTATCATAGCCTGAGCCCAATTTCTGTTTTTCTTGGAGTCTTTAGATGCAGGAGCTTGTGCTTCCTCATCTTCAGACTGCGTAATTTGATCCTTCTTGGGCTCATGAGCAAAATATTTCTCAATAGTCTTCCTTTTGTTTCTTTGCTTGCTCATTTTCCAAGTCTGGGCCTGGTTTGGGGTGCTTCCTGAGCTTTTGGGACACTCCCACAAGGGTCTCAGTGTGTGAGGCTCTGTCCTCCCTCCTGGTCTGTGAATGACCATAAGCACCTCCCTCTGCCACAGGGCTGAGGTGGGGGGGCCTTCTGTTCTATGGGTGGGGCCTAGACTTCAATCAGGATCTGCATGTGGTCAGAGCCCCAGAGTCCTGTTCCAGAGGCAGAGGACAGAGCTCTGCAGTCTCTCTTCACTCCCCTCCCTCAGCTCTATGGTCTCATGCCCTGGGGGCTCCTGCTTACCACTCTGCCTGCTTCTGTTTCCTGGATCAGGGCTGGGGAAAGACCATGCTGCTGGCTGTGTGCCCTGAGGGCTGGGCTCCATGTGCTCACTCTGGCAGAGGTCCCCAGCTGTTCCCCCACTTTGTGCCTGGTGCTCCTTGGGGTGCAGCTCAGGAGACTCCCCCACTGCTTTGAGCTGACACTCCCAGCACCCTGGGGCTGCCTCCGGGAGGCTGAAGTTCTTTGGCTCTGGTGGGCCACCCCTCTGGCAGGCCGCCTCTCCGATCCCGGGGAGCAGAGCCTTTCTGCTCTTTTCCAGGTTACCTTGAGTAGGAGAACTGCCTCACTGGGTCCCTTTGTGGGTTCTGCCTCTCGAAAGTTTAGTTAGAGTCCTTAGCTGATGAATTTTATCAGAAAGCTCCTAAGACTCAATCCCTTCTTGTCACCCTCTTCAATTTACTGTTATTTTTGTTTATCTCTAGGTGTGGGGAAGAATCTCAGATTTTCCTTAATTTAAATTTTTCTTAGTATTGATTTTGAACTTTTTAAAAACTATGGTCCATTGAGGAATAGTAGCTTGTATTCTTATAGAGGTATAGAAACTGAACTTATGATTGAATTTATATAGAGAACTCCCCAAATGAGAAAATTCATTTTTCTCATACAGATTGTTACTTTGTAAAATTATGTCTTAATATAGAAAGAAGTTATATGCCTTGTCCAGAGTCATGCAATATGTGTCAGGCAAGAACTGAACTTAGTCCTTATGGGCTCTAGGGTCAGCTTTCTTTTCACTACTTTCAGTTCTTGATATATTTTGAATATCAGACTTTTATCAGAGAAATTTGCTTCAAGAATATCTTCCCAATTGCTTTATTCCAACTTTATTTTTTTTTAGGTTTTTTGCAAGGCAAATGGGGTTAAGTGGCTTTCCCAAGGCCACACAGCTAGGTAATCATTAAGTGTCTGAGACCGGATTTGAACCCAGGTACTCCTGACTCCAGGGCTGGTGCTTTATCCACTGCACCACCTAGCTGCCCCTCAATTGCTTTATTCCTAATTCTAACTACACTGATTTTATCTATGTGAAGGCTTTTCAGTTTTGTGTAATCAGGATTGTCCATTGTTACTATATTGTGGACAGTAAGCGTTATGTTTACATTTATTTTCTATATTTGTGAATTTTTTAATTTTCTAACAAATGGTTATTTTTTGTAAAGAGGCTAGGCACATGTGAAAAATGCATATCCTTTGTTGGTTTCTGTTTAATAATTGCCAGAGATGTATCACATCTATCTTTTCTAAAATTCTATTCAGATCTTTATTTCTTGTTTATTTCTGTTATTTTTGTCCAGCTCTGAAAGGGGCACACTGAAGTCCTATTACAGTTTTTCTGTCTAATTTTTCTTATAATTTGGTTAGTTTTTCCAAGATGCCATGACATTTGGTGCACCTTAAGTATGCATATTATTTCATTGCTTAAGGTTCCTTTGAGAATATTATAATTTCCATGCTTATATTTTTTAATTATGTCTATTTTTACTGTTATCTTGTTTGGTCCATGATTAGTAACCTTGTCTCTTAAATTTGCCTGAAATATAGTAACTCCTGTTACTGAATTTTCATTTCAAGGTTTTTTCTTGTTAATAATAGATGTTGGATTGTTGGATTCAACTTTCTATCGTTCTCCATTTTTTTTTCCAAGATGAATTCATTCATAGGATGGGTATGATTGTAAGTTGTGTTTCTACCTTCATCATGGCCTCTTAAAATTTTTCCTCTTTCCTTTCAGATTTCTTCTTTACAAATAAGAAGATAAGGAAAGACATAAAATGAGATAATTAAACTACAATAGAGTCTATTCTTTTCTCTTCTCTTTCCAACCTATCTGGATTTTTAGTTACTTGTTCTTATGTTTTCCTTCCTTTGACTATTGCCTTCACAATTCTGTCCTTTCTCTTACTCCCCCACTCATGCCAGTCTGTTTTCCTGTGTATTTAACATTCCTTTGCCCCATTCAATATAAGTGAAGTCCATGAAATACCCAGCTCTTTTTTACTCTGCCTTAATTTTCTGGTATTCTTGTATATTTCAAATATGAACAACTGTCTTTTCCTCATTTCTCACCTACTATATTCTCACCCCCCCCCCTTTTCTTTCCTCTTTTAAATAAAACAAAACAAAACAAACAAAAAAAAAAGAACAAAACCACCCTGGATCTTGTGTTTGTATTTCTTTACTCCTTCTGTGAACCTTCTAGAGAGTGGATTTCTAAAGGGACATTGTTTTTTTCCCTGTCAGAATGCAAACACTTCATAATTCTTTAGCTCTTTTCAGTTACTTAAATGTATTTGATTTTCGTAGTTTCTGTATTGCTTTTGTTCCTGTATTTATCTTTATCCACTTTTGTACTTTTTCAACAGGAACTAGCATGAATATTACTATTAAATGTATTATTCTTGATTCTTTCTCTTCTGCTTTTTGGAATATTGTATTTCAGTATATTTTTATTTTTTTGTAATTGTCGCAGTATCATTTTGTTTGGTCTTGACTGGTTTCTTGGTACTTAATTCTTTGTTTCTGACTTCTTTGAGAGCAGTGTTTTTGGACTGTAACATTCCTGGATGTTTCAATTTGGGGTTTCATTCAGGAGATATTGGTAGATTCTTTATTCAATTTCCCCTCTGAGCAATTTTCATAACTAACTTCTTGAACTAATTTATATTGGGTATTTTTTGATACTGATTTTTAAGGAGTCTAATGATTCTTTTTTTTTTTTAGGTTTTTGCAAGGCAAATGGGGTTAAGTGGCTTGCCCAAGGCCACACAGCTAGGTACTTATTAAGTGTCTGAGACTGGATTTGAACTCAGGTACTCCTGACTCCACGGCTGGTGCTTTATCCACTGTACCACCTGCCCCCCCCAAGTCTAATGATTCTTAAATCATCTTTCTTTGACCAGTTTTCCAGGTCAGTTTCTTTTCTTTTAAGAGGCTTTACATGTTTTAATTTTCAGATTTTTGATTTTTAATATTTATTTTTGTCTCTCTTAAAATATTTTTTATTTATTTAAGGCAATGAGGTTAAGTGACTTGCCCAAGCTCACAGAGCTAGGCAGTTATTACGTGTCAGAGGTCAGATTTGAACTCACATCCTCCTGACTCCAGGGCCAGTGCCCTATCCACTGTACCACCTAGCTGTCCCCTCTCTTAAAATATTAGCTATGTGGAGCTATTTGATCCATTCTAGCTTTCATGAAGTTGGTTACAGGAATAGGGTTTTCCATCTTCATGTTATAAACTGTTTATTCTCCTTCCCTTTTTCTTTCTCCAAGAACTTTTGATTTCACTTTTTTAAAAAAATCTCTTCCATTCATCCTTATGAGTCCTTATAACCAAATGAATCTACATATTCTGGAGTCACATGCCCTGTTTTTCTTCATTGTATTCAGAATTTTCTTCTCTAGGTTTATATCCTCAATTGGAAACATTCAGATCCAACAACCCCTAAACCTAACCCTCCACAGTCTTGGATAGGGTAGTAGACCTTGTCATATAGGCTACATGCTAATACTACTCTAATTCAGATTGGTGATGCTAAGACTGTCTTCTTATCCTCTCCTGTGGAAAATTTGCCCTGGTGTCCATAAACTTGGGGTTTTTTTTTTTAGGTTTTTGCGAGGCAAATGGGGTTAAGTGGCTTGTCCAAGGCCACACAGCTAGGTAATTATTAAATGTCTGAGACTGGATTTGAACCCAGGTACTCTTGACTCCAGGGCCGGTGCTTTATCCACTACACCACCTAGCCGCCCCCATAAACTGGTTTTTCAATTTTTTTTTAAATTGTATTTCAGTATAATTGGATTCCTTTGTAATTTTATGTATCTTACTTTATACATTTAAAAACATTACGATGAGAAGACTTATTTATCCTGCTAAATGAATCCACTCCGTGAAATAAACAAAAATACCCAGTTCTCTTGCAGTCTCTACCTTCTACCTCAGTCTCCTAGGGTGAATAAGACCTCATAGAAAGTGAGTTGCGTTATGTGTTCTCTATGCATGTTTCATTCTCTTAATATAGTCTAAGTTTCTGCTCATTTTTCCTAATGAATCTTATTTGCATATGTGGTAGAATATACCTATTTATGAAGAGAATAGTGTGTACTCACTATTGTGTATACTTTGTCATCTTAATAAATGCGTGTTTGTTTTTGAGATAAGTGTATTTATAGGCTGGGTCTTGTGGGCTTTAGAAGTAGTGATATACAGAGTACCCTTAAACTTGAAAGTAACTACCTCCCTTACCTCGTAAGGATTTTGACTGCAAACTTGTCGGTTTGGGAATGTGGAAGATAGCTCTCAGAGGGATTGCTATATGTTACATTTAAAATATACCTGATATAACTATTTACCTGTTCTATGTTGAACCATTATTGTAATTCTATTTTATCAGAAGCCAGGCCACTTACTCCTTCTTTTCCCCAGAATAAAAGTTTGTTATTCTTTTAAGACTATAATAATAGGGGTGGCTAGGTGGCGCAGTGGAGTCAGCCCTGGAGTCAGGAGTACCTGGGTTCAAATCCCGGCCTCAGACACATAATAATTACCTAGCTGTGTGGCCTTGGGCAAGCCACTTAACCCCATTGCCTTGCAAAAACTAAAAAAAAAAAAAAAAAAAAAAAGACTATAATAGTAGATCTTAGTTTTGTAAGTAACTTAGGAAAATCCATAGAATGAGGCCCATCCTAGTAATTATGGGTTTTCTTAATGCTTTGGATAAAAAAACAAAATATTTTTTGAATCTATTTGCTAAACTGTTCCTGCTCATTTTCTCTGCCTTGCTGCCAAGTAAAAACTTTGTTGAAAAGAAAAGTCGTATTCAGATATTTAAAAATTAAAATGAATTATGCCTAGTTTTATTCAGTTTAATAATACAATTCAGATTATGCTTCCTTGGAGAAGAAAGAAGCAATAATTTACATATCCAAATATTTATAGCTTTCTCAAACAGAAAAATATATCTTATTTCTCCTTTTTTTTTTGTAATTTCCTTCCTAAGAGCTCTGTTCTTAGTCAATACTTTTTCAAGTTGTTTGGTGGGAAGAATGTCATTAATTTTATCATGGATGAAAATATACTGAAGATTTTCATATGTTTTTCGGTTGAGAATCTTCAGTTGCTATTTGTTTTTGGAGTAATGTTTTGTTAATGTTGAAATTAGAATTAGAACATGATATTTTTTTCTGTTCAGAAAGGATATAACTTTTGTATACACCACTTCTTACCCCTCTTCCTCATTATAACCAAATTTTTTTATATGTTGGCTGATTTTCATGAACTTCAAAAATGCTTAAAAATAGACATCTGTGAAATAATAGAAAAATACTATTACATCCAATTTTTAGATTGAAACTTTGTTGAATATAAATACATTTGAGAAATATTTTCCAAATAAAAGTATCTGTTCTCATTAAAGTCTTGGAAAACAATTCAACCCAGTTAAAACTGCTTTTATGGAAAACTGTTAGAAACCTCCTATTTTCCTTTTGGCAGCACTATGGTTTAGTGGAAAGAATGCTAGACTTGGAACTAGGAGACCTCTGACTCTAAACTTAAAATTTCTTACTAGTTGGGTGGCCACATGCCCATGTCACTTTGTCTCTGAACCTCTTCTGCAGGATAGACATAATAATGTCAGTTCTACTTCCATGGATTTTATGAGAATTGAAAGATGATGCACATCAAGCATTTTAGAAACCTCAGAGTACTATTTTTAAGATTCAATTATTATTTTGAAACTTATTTTTAGCAATTACTTTTCATTTCAATTTAGTCATAGAGTTTCTATGCTTTATGAACAGATAGGTGGCTTAGTGGATAGAGCAGTGGGCCTTGCATCAGGAAGACTCATGAGTTCAAATCTAACCTCAGACACTTCCTAGCTATATCATCCTAGTTAAGTCACTTAACCTTATTTACTTCACTTTCCTTGGCTGATGTCCATACAACTAGCAACCCAGAATCCAGGGTGAATAAAAGCTCTGATTGATTGCAGGAGGCCAGTCTTTTTAGATCTTTTGTATGCCTTGACCTACTCCTTTCATATTCTTTATCTCTTGTAAAGATTGTAATTATACGGATTCTGGTACATTAGGTTTGTGTGTGTGTGTGTGTGTGTGTGTGTGTGTGTGTGTGTGGAGACTCCTCAAGGCTACTGGTAAAGAGGATGATATCTGTTCTTACTATCATTGATAATGAATATCTATAGTGATACAAATCTCCAGTCCTGAATGCATGAAACAATTAGATGTGGTTGTATTGGCACAATGATGGGAAGGGAGGGAAAGAGACATCATAACTATGAGACCCTGAGAAAGTAATAACCTTGGTAGTGTAGATAAGGGAATAGGATGTGATCATGTGGGGTGGAATAGGGCTGATGGAAGACTCTTGAGTCACTTTAATGAGCAAGTGTGCTCCCCTTATGTTATCCCATGTTAGTTTTGATTCTTCCTTTATCAGTTTCCCAATTATGTTTGGTAGGTAGCAAATACTTATTTCTTTTGTATGTACATCTTTGTTCTGAGTTTTTTTGCACTCACTAATTTAATAGCAATGAAGGTAAAGATGTATATATGTAGGAAGAGATAGGAGAGGAAAGAAAAACTATACTGTGGGATAGCAATGAGTTAATTTATTGGTGGTTTTCCCTGGCAAGTTGAAACACCTTTTTTGGATTGATTAAGGTTGAATAGTGCCACTTCCAAATTTTAGAAGCAATTAAAAAGTAAAAATATAGCAAGTAAAAATTAAGATTGTTAGATCTTACACTATGTAGAATATGATTTTCAGTTCAATTGCATATATTTATTCAAAAATACTGACCCATTTCTTCCTTAAGGATATGATATCTCTCTCATCACATTCAACTTATATCAATGTATACCATGGAAACAATGAAAAGACTAACAGACTGCCTTCTGTGGCGGGGGGAGGGAAGCAAGAATAGGGGTAAATTTGTAAAATTCTAAATAAATTTTTTTTAAAAAAATACTGGCCCAGCATGTTATATTCAAATTTAAAAATCCAATGTTATTGGCATTCTATTAAGCAAATCTAAGGGAGGTATAAATTTAAAAGAAAACACATCATTGTAGTCTAAGGGTAATCATTTTACATGCTCTTAATTTTATATTGGGGTGTGGGGGCTTACCCCTTCATTGTTAAAGTGTCCAGAGTTTTCATTAAAAAAATCATTCTTTAAAATAATTATCTCATTTGAAAGCATTGGTGACAATCACAAAAATCTAACATTAAAAAAGAAATGAATAATAGAGAAAGAAGAAATGTTTGGTATTGACCTAAAATTTCTGGGTGATTAAAAAAATTGTTTAAAAAGCATAGCATGAAATTTTTTAAAACAAGGAAATTTTAAAATGAATAAATCAAAGATGAATATCAAGAAAATTCAAGCATATTTTAGAATAGCCAAATCAGGTGAAATATATGAAGCAATGCCTCTAAAAAAAGAAACTGTATTGACATCCCAAGAGATATCCTCAGGTGGATAAATGCCTCAGTGAAAGAAAATTAGCAAGAACTGACTATGCTAAGAAAATCACAAGACCCTAAGAAAATCACAAGACCCTAAAAAGAAGAGGTTAGAAGTAGAAAAATAGGATGAGGAAATTAAATGAGGTTTCAAGACATTCAAGAAAAAATTTGGGGGGGCAGCTAGGTGGCATAGTGTGTAGAGTACCAGCCCTGGAGTCAAATTTGACCTCAGACACTTAATGATTACCTAAGTGACCTTGGGCAAGTCACTTAACCCTATTTATTTCCTTGCCAAAAAAAAAAAAAACCAAGAAAAAAAGGATGAAAGGAATTAATGAAGAAAGTAACCAGCATATAGAGAACTCAAAACTGAACCTCAGAATATCCATAGAAGCAGCAAAGACCTTGCCATGGGAATAAATGGAATTGAATATAGTACAGACCCATTGGAAATGGACTGTTTTTTAATGATTTTTTAAAATCTTATTTATGTCACAAGATATCCCAAAAGTCTTATTTTTAAACTCCCAAATCTTAAGAATTAATTGATTTTGGGGAATTGTAATTTAGAACCTAAAATCTTACAACACACATTTATTAAGCAACTACTAAGATCTACATACTCTGCTAAGCATTTGTGTTAGAAAGGTAAAAATGAAAACAGCTCCTGCCCTTGAAAAGCTTATATTTTGTTGGTAAAGAATAAGAAAACTGGAGATGTTTACCTTTCTTCCTCCAGTTTATCCTCTATATATCAGTGGTTTCAAACTCATATAGAAATGGATCTCTGTAGACAACATATTAATTGAGAAAACCATAAATTAACATTACCCATATTGTATTATATGTTTATTTTGTTAAACATTTCCCAATGACCTTTTAATCAACTTCAAGCTCAGAAGTTTTACAGATTCTGATTTTGTACTCTACAACACCACTTTCAACTATGATTATCCCAAAATGTAATTATAATTATATTATCCCTCTATTCAGTAAGCTAGTACTTCTAGCCTCAAATGCAAACTTCTCTATTATTTAAAACTCTTCATAATATGTATACAAGTATTGACAAACATGATGCATAATGAGGGGAAAAACACAGACATAATCTCAGAGGGAAAATTTGAACTCAGATCTTCTAGACCCAGTCTCTATCCACTGTGCTACCTAACTGATTAAGCTTTTAAAAGACTAGAAAAATGATATTAATAAAGATAATAATAACATTTATATAGTGCTTACTATGTATAAGGCTAAGTTTCTTAAATTTTATTATCTCATTTGATACAACAACTATGGGAGGTCCTTGTTAATACCTCAATTTTTCAGATGAGAAAATTATGGTTAATAGAGGCTAAATGACTTGCCCAATGTCACAAAACTAATATCTGAGATGAGATTTGAAGTCTGGTCTTCCTTTCTCCATTCCCAGAACTCTATTATACTTAGCAAGCAGGTTGTCAAAGGCTTTGACCACCAAACAGAGGATTTTATATTTGATCCTGGAAGTCATGGGAGCCAGTGGATTATATTAGTTGCTGTATGGCACAGTGAATAGAGCTGCATGCCTGGAGTCAGAAAGACCTGAGTTCAAATCCAGTCTCAGACATAGAAACTATGTGACCCTGGGCAAGTCACTTAACTCTGCCTAGTTTACTCATGAGAATGAAATGGTAAAGCACTCTGGAATCTTTGTCAAGAAACCTCAAATGGTGTCACAAAAAGTTGATAACAACTGAACAGCAAAACAGTGAAATTTATTGAATAGAGCTAATGACATATGGTTAAAAAGAAAGACCCATTTTATGAAGCATCTGAGGAAATGTAAAAAGACTTACATGGGAGGATATATATTGAAATCTTTAGATCTAAAACTATGTACACCTAGATTCCAGTTGTTTTTTTAAAAGGAAGAAAAACTGGAACAAAAAATAATTTTAAACAGGAAAAGGACACATAAGAAAAGCATTTTAATAGCTTCTATACTCTAATTCTGCTTTATTAAAATCTAGGGAGATGGTAATATTTTGTCCTTCGGTTTGTATATTTGTTTTATTTAAAATTCATAATTAAAATGAATTTTTTTAAAAAAAATTGTTTTTACAAGATATAAACATCTATAAAATAAACAAACTAGGATTATCAGCCTTACAACCCTTTTTTGTGAATCAAAATTATACAGAATTAAGGCAACCACACAGGAAAACCCAGTCTGGCTGTTTCTGACCTTTTTCATATATGATTAACGTAAAGTTACCAAGGAACTTTCATTTCCAATATTTATTTTAATAAGAATGATTGCAAGTGGTAAGTTGACTAGATTTTTAAAGAACTAAAGTACCTATAAAAATGTAGTCCACTTCCTTATTCCCAATATATGTAGCATGAGAAGACACAGTTCCTCATTCCTCATTCCTTACAGCATCCTTCCCCACATCCCTTTGTCCATTGTCTCACATCCCAAATTCTTAGGCAGAATTTAAAATAAGCAAGAACATTTTGTTTACTTTTTAAAAGGTTTATGTCTTAATTTCTTTCACCCTTCACTAAATATATCCTAAAGCCTAGGACCTACTGTTAAATTTTCTCCCAAATTAATCCCCAAATATAGGCATAGCTATTAACTATGGAAGTACTGCCTTGTAAGGAGCACCCTAATAAAAAAAAATCTGTTTAACTTAGAGGCATATACATTTCTTATCAAAATGACTTAACACTATAATGAAAAATGGCCAAATGAAAAATGAAATGATTCAGAAATTCAAGCTGCTTTATTGGCAGTTTGACCTTAGAAAAGCCAAGCCATCCATACATATATACATATATCCAAAAGTAAATAAATGGAAGAATGAAATGGAGTTGTAGAAAGAAGAATAAAGTGAGAGACCATAAGAACATCACAGTCAGTGTTGGAGGGGCTATGAGAAAGGGGTGTGGGTGGTGAGATGCTGTTTGAGGGCTGTTGTCAAAAACAAGAAAGAAGAAAAACTAGGAAATTAGGCTTGGGTCTAATTAGACTCTGTTCAGTTTTCTGAAACTGGTATGGAAAAAGATTTAAAAATTTTTTTAAGTGGGGCATTATGTGGAAGAAGGGAATGTTGAAGAGATGGCTAAGGGGTTCCTGACAAATTCAGCTTCATTTCTCTTGCTTCCATATCCTCATTTTTCCTAAAAGAATGTAGGAAGTAAATGTATAAAGTGAGTTCTCACAGTAGTTTGGACTTGGAACCTAATAGCAGCTGAGTAGTAGTAACTATAGAAGGATAAGACTGAAAGAGGGGCAAAGGTCACAGTGGGTAACTTGTTCCTCTTTTGAATGTAAATTTATTGCTTGAGAAAGAAAAAAAGTTTCTTCAGACTTCAGTCTCATTGTATCCTTTTTTCTGAGGAACTCAACATGTAGAATGTATAAGAATGCTTAAAGGTTTGCTTGGCATTTTTAAATTGATATTAGGTCATAGGACTGAAATAAACCTTGGAGATCTAATTCTAGCACTCTTAATTTACAAATAAGGAAACTGAAGCCCAGAAAAAATTATACTGCTATTAAGTGCATGACATAAATTCCAAAAACAATAATATACTTTCCAAAATATCAAGATAAACAACAAAAGATTTTGGAGTTGTTGCAATTGCTGTTGTTATTGTTGTAAAGGCTATTTATAAGAAAGAAAATTTATAAGACCTGGCTAAGTTTTACTTATACTATCAGTCATTTCCAGATACAATTTCTTCATCCCAAACTATCTCTGCCTAGAATTAAAACCTCCTTCATAAACAACAATGTTAAGCAGACAATAATCGAAGTGGCAAGGTCTGAAATAAATACAACATTCTTCTACATGTAGCCATCTCTAACAATGGAGAGAAATTAATTTCATTATTGGTTCTCTAGAACATTATTTACTTTTCAGTTACTCAGAGTTTACCTTTCAGCAATCTTTTCATTTATATTGTTCTAGCTATTGTATATGAAATCTCATAATATTAAAGAAACACCTCTATTATGTGTACTCAGTGGTGTTCCTTTGGGAAAAAAATTAATTTTACTAGTCCTTTAATGTTTCTGCATCTTTCTCTCACTTTCCATAGCCTATCTTTATTCTTCTTAATTATTAAAATTGGAGGCCCAAATTCCAATATCTTTACTTGCTTTAGCAGAATAGAAAACAGATTGTTTAATCTTGTTCCTCTGAAGGCAATTATGCTTTTAAATGTCTGTCCCTGAATTTTACAGAGGCTGGTTTCTTATCTCTGTTGTGCATTTCCTAGTCTTTTTAATACCCACCTTCCTTGAAACATCACAGAAAAGTATTGAAGTGACTCAAAAGGATTATCTCCTGAACTTTATCTGGTACCATGTCCACTTTGTTGTACAAGATGCCAGATCATGAGAACCAAAGAGAGAAATAAGAAATTTTAAAAGCTAAAAAGTCATTCCATATTTATTGTTATACTTAGTATTTATTTGTTGAGGTTTTTTAAGGATTTTTGTAAGGCAAATGGAGTGCCCAAAGCCACACAGCTAGGTAATTATTAAGTGTCTGAGGTTGGATTTGAACTCAGGTACCCCTGACTCCAGGGTGAGTGCTCTATCCACTGCACCACCTAGCCTCCCCTATAGCATTTATTTGCAAAGCACTTTGCAAATATTAACTCATTTAATTCCCACAACTGTGAGCTAGATACTGTTGTTAACCTTATTTTATAGACAAAGAAACTCAGAACCACTTGGAAGTTTTAAGCAAAAACACAAATCTTACAGATAATATTATTGTAATTCCTATATTTCTTGTTCACTTATGACCCTTTTGAGGGATGTAGGTATTTCATAGGCAGCAAAGCCAGTCCTTGGTCGCTCTTTTTTTTTAAATTGAAGCAAAGATATTGCTGTTATCAGAGATGTAAGGTTCTGTGCTGATACTAATAGCAACCTTCATTCTCTAAATCTTAATCATTAAGTAAATGAACAGACCAGGGATTTTAAAGTCCCTCGTATACCTAAGCTGTGAGGTCACAAACCAGACATAACCCTGCTTGGTCTCATGAGTCTCACTCAGTGTGCTGAAATGTCACAAGGTTTAATACTCCCTAGAGCTAGATTCTTAATAGGCTAGTAAAATAAGACACATGGGAAGAGAAACTACTGCTTGTCATTTGTTTTCTTCATTCTAGATGAATGCTGAAAGTAAAGGGATAGTTCCATGGAGTTTGCTACTTAAAGGAGGGTCATGAGCGATGTCATTCATTCGTTTATTCTTTATTCAACAAATGCTTATTAAGTGATGGGTATGGTATTAGGCAAAGTAGGAAATAGACCAGCAATAAACCTTTATTAAATGTCTACTTTGGGGGCAGCTAGGTGGCGCAGTGGATAGAGCACCAGCCCTGGAGTCAGGGGTACCTGAGTTCAAATCCAGCCTCAGACACTTAATAATTACCTAGCTGTGTGGTCTTGGGCAAGCCACTTAACCCCATTTGCTTTGCAAAAATCTAAAAAAAAAAAGTCCTACTTTGCAGTGTTCTGTGCAAGATCCTGGTGAAGATACAAATTTAGATAAGCTAAAATCCATTCTTTCATAGTCTTTTAAAGTCATTCTTTTAATGACTTGCAAGGTCACAGTTGAGTAGGGAGATAAGACATTGACATATAACTGTTATATAATTATGTCATAAGTTTTTAGAGAATTATAATATGTAATGTTATAACAGGTTTAGAGAAGCTCTTGTGAAAATCAGTGCAAGAATATCTGTCTATAATGAGCTTGCTACATAGTAGACAAGTGGGATATGTACAGATATGATTATGAAATAAGGTAGAAAGCAAAATGTTAAATCCTGTATAGGAGAGTCAAACTACTTTGACTTAAGGAGAAATTATCACTAGTTGGAGAAACAAGACTTATAGGAGAGGTAGAATGTGAGAAGAGCTTTGAAAGATGGATAGAATTTAATAGATAGGCAGTAAAAATAGGTGGAAAATATTCCTTTTCTCTGTCAGAATTTTCCAGGATTTATTTTGGAACCACTTTCCCAATAGACCTACCTTCTCTTGGTGCGGTTGTAAATAGTAATCTGGACTGCTGTGCCAATGGACCATAAGCTCTGGGATTCCCTTCCAAGCTGTCAAGTCTTTGATTAGTCCCAGTGACAGACTGTGCCGGCTGTCCAAAGATCAGGATATTTTGGAAGATATTTACTAGTTGAATAATTTTTAAAACATAGATAAAATAGATAAAAATACAAAGTAAAAAAATTTTAAAAATATACAAAGTGGCCCTCAGTCTTGTACAATTCCATCCTACTTCCATAAACAACAACAAAATGGAGTAAAGAGAGTGAAAGGAGCTAAGAATCACAGTTTTAACTTATGTACAAATAGTAATTTAAGTGTTGATGAAATGTATATTTGTACAGTGATAAACTTGGACAAAAAATAATATCCACCTTGAAATTTTTCCTATAAATTAAACCCCAAGATATAAAAAAGTATATAAATTAAGTTGAATTGTTGGCTTCCTCTTGTGTACAAAGACATCAAGGTACATCATTTCAAGGGACATTACCTGGATCATTCATACTGAGCTTATAATCAATTGGGGAACCCATGAAGATTTTAGCATTTTTTCACTTCAATGTCCATTAAGGATATAAAGAAATTTTATAGATAACCCAACAGACTCCTCCAAACTAAGTTGTGCTTTGCTTTAGTGTACTGTGAAGCTTCATTGTAATGGTGAATATGAAGGAAAATGATGAAAAATGTTAGAAAAAATAGTAGAGTCAAAAAGTGAAGGTGGCAATAAATAGCCTTTTAGATTTTTCAGCTTCCTCATGACTTTCTATCATGAATTCTTTCTTCAAGATGAGAGTTGGAAGATCCTGGATGTAATATGCATCATGCAACATTACAGAGAGAAATTGTATCTAAAAGTCTAAGAAATAACTGGTTATTGATTTGAGTATAATTTCTGAATTACTTGCCTATAAGTAGTCAGATGCATTGAGTAGTTAGAGCAAGGTGCAAATTAAAAGAGGAAATAAAGGTGAGGAAAGTCAATGAACTTAATTACTGCCATTCTTCACTGATTTGTTCAAACTGTTACTTTTGAAAAATGCATAGTTGACAAAAATTAAGATATTGATGCTGATACTGTTTCTCTGGAAATTTTAAGTCATACATGAACCCAGAACCCACTTCAACCAACAAATGCTTGCTTTCCTTGCCAAATAGAGAGTCATGGATGACAAACACAAGGAAAGTTGAGAATAAAAGATCATTTGTAAAATATTACAAAGAAGAAAGAATAGAGATGATCACAAGACATATCATTACAAAATAACAAGAAATATTTTAGGTGGAAACAGATTTGTAGACATGTTAGCCTAAGATCCAACAAAGTTAGCACTTTCAGTTCCAAGATAGATTGTAGGCTAAAACAAGATATAGCAAAAGGATCACAAGATTTTGGAGTTGGATGATGTGAATTCAAATCCCAGCTTTGCCACTTACTGTGCATGTATCACTGAATCATGACTGCCATTTACCAGGTCTTTTTTTGAAACTGGTCTAGTAAATTTTCATTTTTTCTTGATATTTATAAATTTTTCTTGTAAATTAATCAGAAGGTTACATTTTAGATTTTTAACAATTGGGTTCAAAACTCACAGAAACTCTTCATTTCAAATATTTTTAAACAGGTTATAAAATCTGGTACAAAGCTTTTTAAAAGTGCAAAGTTGGCAGTTTTAAGGGTGACATAAGGAATCATTTTGGTAGCAAAAACTTAGTTTTTAAATATCTTATTAATCATGATAACTTCATGTAAGTAGTTAATCAAGGCAGTGTCAATATGAGAAAGAAATTCATCTTTAAAGGGAATATAGATCTGTAGTTCAGATGATCCTGATACGTTCAAGATGTAGAAGAGACTTCCTCTGTCATTTTATTGTTCATTTGTGCTCATATAACATTTTTTTCAATCTGATATTTCTTTGTAGGATACTTTTTAAGCCCCTTGTACATTTTGTGAAGTTTAGTGTAGATACCATAATCCATAAATCCACTTAACCCCGCATGCAAAAATTACAGATGAAAATGCCACTGTCAAGCCCCTTTGTATTGTGAATTACCCCTCTTCCTACAGGAGATAGCATATGACCATCTGATCCAGGGATAGAAGGAGAGTATGAGAGTCAATCTACATGTTAAATATTAGTAAAGCTTTAATTCTTCTTGAAACATAAAAATAAATATAAAATTATAATAGTTTCTTCATATTTTTCAGTACCTCTGCCCTTTCCCTGGGGTATATGCACTTCATTTTGTAGATAGCTGTCATAGTGGTCTATAAAGATTTATATATTGGATATACCTTTGAGCCATAGCCATTTTCCTTTCAATAATACTATACATTCTTGTAAAAAAAAATACACACCCAAGTGCTAACATAAATACTTTGTCAAAATTCCTTTGACCCATGCCCTCAAAGGTTGAGTGGGAGGAATTCATGATCAATTCTGTTGAATCCAGTAAATAAGTTCTCCTTTGGTGAAATATTATAATTGTCCCATCTACCATTTTTGAAGATTTAAAAAATTTCATTATTGTTTTATTTTTTAATGTAAAAAGCATGTTATCAACTAAAATTATCCCTTTCATATCTTGGAGTTAAGGGAACAGTGCCCCTGCATAAAAATTTTTGATTCTCTCTTCATACCAAAGAAATTTAATTGAATATATTAAAAAGATAAAATATGTTAATATTATATAATACTATACATGTATTTTATTCATATCTGTCTAAACTTTCTGTGTAATTTGCTAGCTTTTGCATGTCATCTGTGGCTTCCACAAGTCTCCCCTAAAATTCCCATTTAATATCTTATGTCAACTCTTGATATATGAAAAATGTGATGAGAGTCATGATATGGAAGGGATAACTGTATTATTTCATATTATAATTATTTTCTTGTCATATGCTTCACTAAGAGATTGTGGATACAAAGTTGACCTTATCACCAGGCAGACTTAGCTTCATATCCCACCTCAAAGGTCAAGGTTACCTGCTATATCCAGGGCCATCTCCAGTTATCCTGACCTGTATCTTGCCACCATACCCTTTGCATAGGTCTCCCTCACTTTAATCTTCTCCCTTGAATGTCATGACCTTACTCCCTAATGTCATGGTCTTCTTCAAGAATGAAGGATAAACAATGTCAACTTTGTATCCACAATCTCTTAGTGAAGCATATGACTCTGGGTAAGTAACAAACTTAGAACACTAGGCAACTTTGTAGGACTATATTTGACTGAGAAGGTGCTTAACTGCACTGGTAAAGAGAACTTCCTCATGCAGGAGAGTTCTCCTATACACATAAAAATCATAGATCCTGTGCTCCTCTGTAAGAGTGTGAACCATCTTGATCTAGTTTTGTTTTGTTTTTTTAAATTCCTATTTATCACCCTTTTTCCCTTTATTTAGTCTTTCACTGTTTACCAACAATGTGTTTCTTGAATTGTATTGAATGTTACAATTGGGAGGGACTTTAGAATCATGGAATCTTGTAATTTCAAAGCTTGAAGGGACATTAGAAATCAGTTCAAATGCCTCATTTTACAGCTAGGGGAACTAAGGCTCAGAGAAATTAAGAAACTTGTCTTAAGTCACACAAATAGTATCTGGCAGAACGGGGTCTTGAATTAAGTTTCTCTGAACCCAGATCTGATTTTATCCCTCTGCTTCGTCATAATAACCATCATTTTATGGATGAGGAAGCAAACTGAGTAAGATACAAGATTTTGTAGCAAATCAGTAACAGATCAGAATCAAAGTTTTCTAATTCCTAATGTATACTATTTCCTACTATATAGTGTTTCTCCATCATTTGTCTTATCTCTGCTTTTATTTTCACTTTTTCTTCTTCCTTTCTTCCTCCAATGAAAAGATTCCTAGGCTTTGTTATATAATATGGAATACAAACACATTTTAAAATATTTATTCTATTTATTACCTTACATTTTACATTTCTTGTTTTTTTAATTTTAGAATCAGATTTGTAGAACATTAAGTGTTCATGTACCTAATTAAAACTTTTTTCCCCTGGGTTAGTAAGAAAGGATATCCCACTCCAGATGTTAGACTTCATATTACTTACATGATGGAATCTGACTGGTCAGTGAAACCATTGTTGCTCAGTCTCCTTGAATGAAGATATGGCAATGTGATGGTTGAAAGAATTCTGGCAATAAAATACTTTTTATTCTCAAGCCATGACCCCATCACCTGGCTAATGTGTTGCAGTGGCACTTTATAGAACAAAAGTATGTTACAATTTGACCTATTGTGAGTAAATTCAGTGATTTATAAGAGGGTTGTATCCTCTCTAACTAGATTTCCGCTGCTGATTCACATCTCTTAAATCATGATAAGAAAGCATCTCACCTCTCTACTGCCTACAGAATAAAGTTCAAACCTTCTACATGAGGCCCACCAAAGTCTTCAAAAAACAGCCACATATTGCCTTTTTTGGTCATTTCTCTTATTATTCCTTTATTATTTCTCTTATTATTCCCTTGTATACACTTTATTCTGTGAGAAAGGGGAAACTGAGGGAACAGAAAAGTTAGAGAAGTTGTCCAAAGTTTCATTAGTAGTAGCCAAACTACAGTAACTTGCCTACACTCTTTATACAAAAACACTGTATTATTTTACCATTGGTTTTTTTTCAGACTTTCTTATGCCTGTAATTTACCTTTCTAGAATCCTTTCCTCTTACTAAGATAATGATTATTCCAAGGTCAGATTGCTAGAAGTTAGTTCTTTCTAATAATAAACGAATAGAATTTATCTACCAAAACAAATATATTCCCTAATGGACAGAGAATTCTTTGCCATATATATGCCAAAGTCTTTATCCTAGTGGTTATTTTGCCCCTCTCCAGGAATGAGTAACATAATTAATACCTCAATCTTTTCCACATATGCTTTGAACCATTGGGGTTTATGTGTGTGTATATATATATATATATATATATATATATATATATATATATATATACATATATATATATCTTAGTTGATTGTGATAAATAATTACACAAAATAATAATTTAATTGTTTTCTTATTTATCATTCTTTTATTAATATAATGCAGTCACACAGATGACAGAAATAAATGTTTCCTGTGTCCCTCAGTCCAAGTGAGACTTAAAAAACACTAAAGTCTCTTTCTTGCAGAATATAAACATTTATTTGATCTTTTCATGCTATAAAAACTTGATTACTTCTAAGTGCCTTTTGTTTAGTGAATTTTTGTATCAAATTCTCTGCTATGAACTTAAGAAAGAAATACCTGTATTCAAATTCTGTGATACTTTCTAGGTGTGATCTTAGTCAACATCTCTGAGTCTTAGTTTCTTTATCTGGAAAATAGGGATAATGTTTGTAAAATGTTAATTGTAGAATTGTTGTGTGATTTGAATTATGTAGAGTGCTTTGTCAACTTCAGATTACTTTGAATTCCAAAGATTGTTATTATTTTATAGAAGTGTTTAAGATTCTGCTGAAACTATATCTTTTTCCAAGGAGGAGGTTTGTTCATATGGGTAGTGTATATCATTTTTGGTTTGCAAATACTTCATTTACATTTTGGAATATTACAGCTCAGACTTTTATAAAAGTCTCATGATTGATAAACTGTGTGATTCATACTGTCTTTCCATCAAAAGTAAAGGATCTTTTCCTTACCAAATGAATGCAATGTTGTTTCTTTAATGCTGAAATGCTAGTACTTGATGACTGTATTTCTTTGTTAGTTAAATTTATAGTTCTTACAGATTTTGTTCTATAAATTGTTTCCTCATTAGTTGCTTCCTTTTTCCAATACTATCAGGACAGTTTTGTGTACAACTTTCTAAAGTATGGCATTCTAAAGTATTGTATTCAGATATTTAGTTTCATCATATAGAAAGTTATGAAAAGGGAGGCTTGGAATTCTCATTATGTACTGAATTTGATTTCTAAGTCTATTGTCTTGAAGGCTAACTTAAATGTTCATCCAGATTTAGAGTATTGATTATAGATTTAGAGCATGAAAAAGTTTAGAAGTCCTCAAATCCACCCTCATTATTCTATAGAGGATGAAATCTGAAGCACCAGAGAGATCAGGTGAGATGCCCAAGATTACATTTACAGCAAAAATAAAAGCTAGGATTCTTATTTAAGAACCCTAAGAATTTTTTTCTAACTTATTTCTTACTCTAAGACCTTACTCTAAGACCTATAAATATTATTTTCTGAATTTTTGAATTTTGAAAGTGGCCATCTGTTTTTCATAGCCATTTTCTTGTTTCTTTTTTGAGAATTTTAATATTTATTGTTTTTAATCTCTATTTTTTTAAATTCTTTTATTGAATTTCAAAACCAGTGACACTATTAATATCATTGTTATATTATCATTCTTAGAGATCTAATTATTGCTGTAGAATTATTCTTTTCTTCTCGGGGGGCTTTCCTCATTTTAATCCATAGTTTTTATTTCAATGTTTCTCTTTTATTTTCATTTCATTTTTTATTTTTCTACAAGTTTTACCTCCAACAAATTCTTTTCTTGCCCTGTTTTTGTTATTATGCTATTCTCTTATTTTATTTGGCATATTTCTTACTGTTTTGAAATGATAAAGGAAGTTTGATTTAGATATGATCTTTCACTTAAACATCTTGTTTAAATGCCCTAGTTTGGCACTGTATCCTTTAAATAAAGGATATAGTGTAGGATTACTACCTTCTCCGAAGAAGGAACCAACCTGTGCCAGTGATTAGGATAAAATATGTTATTTGAGTGGAAAGTGGTGCCTGAGGAATAAAGGAAATGGTTCAAACTGATTTGAAAGGGTAAACAGAATGTTGTTCCAGTGTCAAGCCACAAAGTTTGCAGAGGTAAACCAACCCAAAGACTAGGGAAAGAATTATGAAAAGTAGACCAAAGCGTTAGTGTTGGATTTTAATATTTTTAATTAATAGTACATTTTTGAATGTTTAGAAATTCGTATTGCTTAGCTTTTTAAAGTCTACATAGTTTTTCTAGGTAGCACATTGTTTTCATCTCTAAAAGCTTAGATTTAAAAATCTTTCCAAGTATGATGGTGTTATATTATCGTTAGTGTATATTTTGAGGCACAGTTCACCTTTTCAAAAGTTTTCTTATTTATTTTAATATTTTCATTTAATGCTTTGAGTTCTCAATTATATCCTTCCCTCCTACCCTCTCCCCTCCCTCAAATATAGGCTATACATGTGGAATTGTGTATAACATTTCCATTTTAGTCATTTTTGTACAAGAAGACTTAAAATAAAAAATGAAAGAAAGTGAAAAATAGAATGCTTCAGTTTGTATTCAATCAAAATAATTTCTTTCTCTAGAGGCAGATAGTATGTTTCATCATTAGTCCTTTGGAATTGCCTTGAATCATTATATTGCCGAGCATAGCTAAATCATTTGTAGTTTTTCATTGAACAATTTTGCTATTATTGTATACAATATTCTTCTGGTACTGTTTACTTCACTATGCATCAGTATATGTAAATTTTTCCAGGTTTTTCTGAAATCATCCTACTTGTCATTTCTTATAGCACAATTAATACTCCATTATTATTATATACCAAAGTCTGCTTAGGCATTTCCCCCACTGATGAATTTCCCTTTCATTTCTAATTTTTAGCCACCAAAATTTTAAGTTCTAAATCCTCTTCCTCCTGCCCTTCCTCAAGACCAGAAATGTGATATCAGCTATACATGTGAAATCATGCAAAACATATTTCTATATTAACCATTTTGCAAAGAAGGAAGAAAAATAAAGGAGATGAAAAACTGAAGTTTAATTTTTCACTCAGACTAATCCTTTCTCTGGGGGAAGATAGCATCTTTTTTATCAGAAGTCTATCAGAATTGTCTTGGATCATTATAGCAATCAGAATAACAAAATTATTCACAGTTGATCTCATATAATATTGCTATTTTGTATACAAGGTTCTACTGGGTTTGCTCAGATTATTTTGTTCCTATAAGTTTTCCCAAGTTTTTCTGAAACTATGCTGCTCATCATTTCTCATAGCATAATAGTATTCCATAAGATCAAACTTATTTAGTCATTTCTAAATTGATGAATGTCCCCTTGATTTCCAGTTCTTTATCTCTAAAAAAAGGACTCTTTTTTTGTACATATAGGTCCTTTTTGTTTTCTTTGATCTCTTTGGGATACAGACCTAGTAGTGGTATTGCTGAATCAAAGGCTAAGCACAGTTTGATAACCTTTTGGACATAGTTCCAAATTATTGTTTAGAATGCCTAGATCAGTTCAAAGCTTCACCAACAGTGCATTAATGTTCCAATTTTTCCATGTCCCCACTAAGCATTTGTCATTTTGTTTTTCTATCATGTTAGTCGATCTCTCTATAAAGTAGTACTTCAGAATCATTTTTAATTTGTATTTCTCTAATTAGTAGTGATATCTCACTCTTATTTGATTATATGTCCTTCCTTTATCCATAGATCTTGCTTGTAAAATTTTCTATGCTCTCCACATAACAATTTACCTCTAAATTATTTATGCATTTAACTTTATCTTGATATATGGTGTGGGGTGTTGGTCTGTACCTTTTTTCTTCCAAACTGCTTTCCACTTTT
The DNA here is from genome assembly GCF_037893015.1 of Macrotis lagotis. Classification (NCBI taxonomy): domain Eukaryota; kingdom Metazoa; phylum Chordata; class Mammalia; order Peramelemorphia; family Peramelidae; genus Macrotis; species Macrotis lagotis. Next base: position 173,022,035 of record NC_133666.1, read on the forward strand.
CCCAGCAATTTTTATCTGATACAGTTCTTGCCCCTAAAGTTTGGATTTTGGGGATAGCTAGGTAGCACAGTGGATAGAGCACTGACCTTGGAGTCAGGAGGACTTAAGTTCAAATCTGACCACAGACACTTAATACTTAAGTGAGTGATTTTGGGCAAGTCACTTAACCCCATTGCCTTGCAAAAAAAACCCCAAAACTTAGATCTTTGAGTTTATCAAATGCTAGATTGCTATGATTATTTATGAATTTTGTTAGTATTTTTTCTGGCTTTATAAAATAATTCTTTGGTTGTTTGGTATAACACTGAATGAGTAAATTAATTTAGGTGGAATTGTCATTTTTATTATGTTCTTTGGCTTTCCCATGAACAAACAATATTTTCTAGTTATTTAGATCTGTGTTTATTTATGTGAAGTGTTTTGTGATTGTCTTTATTGAATGCATATTTCAAATAACTGATAAATTTAATTTGGAGGGTTCACTTCTTGCCAAATTTAAGTAGATGGCCATTTATTTCCTGTAATGTGTCAGACAAGGAGCTCATCCTAGGACTCAAAATGTCCCTTCTTTCAATTTCTTGTTCACTGTGTTCACATTATTTTTATTATCATCAATCTTTGGTTTCTTTGCAGGAATTATTTTGGGTTGTTTGTCCATTTTGTGAGATTGCTTTTGGTTAAAACTATATAATTAAAGGGAAGCAGGGTGGTATAGTGAATAAAGTGCTGGACTTGGAATTTGGAAAATCCAAGATCAAATCTCACTTCATATACTTAACTATCTCTGTCCCCATGGGCAAGACACTTAAACTCTGTCTTTCTCAGTTTCTACGTGAATGATAATAGCATCTTTCAGAGGCTCTGTGAAGATCAAATTAGAGTATTTGTAAAGTGTATATGACATAGTAGGCATTTAACAAATGCTGGTTGTCTTCCATGTTCCTTTCCTTTCTATTATGTATTACTAACATTTTGTCTGTATGTTTTTCATGCACACTAGCATTATGCCAGTGGAAGTTTATTATCAGGATTTGTTATCAAAGGACAAAGATTTTAATTTTAGTTCTGCTGGTTAGTATCTGTATGTATTTGAGGCAACCATTTATCCACTGTGGACCTTGGTTCACTCATCTGTAAAGTATCCCTGAATGCCTTTTCCTGCTTAAATCTGTGATATTATGACCTCATTTGAATAAAAGTGTTAGAAAGATATTTTTTCCAGCCTAAGGCCTTCTTTTGATCCCATTTTGGCCACCTGGAGTCTACAAGAGTTGGAGGAGGAGGGGTGTAAAATACATACAATTTACATAGCAACTGGACAGCAGCTTAACTATTACCCCTTCACCCTCAGGGATCTTTTTTCTTTTATAACACTGATTGGGGGGAGGGGGGAGAATCCCACATAGGAAATAGAAAATTATTTTTAATTTAGTTTTTCTTTATTTGGATCCATAAAAATTATATTGAGCCTGGAAATGACAATCCAATTGTATTTTTAATCTTTTTAGATCGACCCATTTTTGTTACACACATTTGAAAAAGATAATTGCTAATTATTTTGTGTATGAGGAGGTGGAGGGTAGGAGAGGAGGAGAGAGATGCTTTGCAATGCTTTTTAGAAAATACTGAAGTTGGGGGCGGCTAGGTGGCACAGTGGATAGAGTACCATCCCTGGAGTCACTTGAGTTCAAATCTGTCCTCAAACACTTAATAATTACCTAGCTGTGTGACCTTGGGCAAGCCACTTAACCCCACTGCCTTGCAAAAAAAAAAAACACCTAAAAAAATACTTAAGTTGTGTCTTTGTCCCATAGGTCATGGTGGTAAGGGTTAGCAATCGGTCCTATAAGGGGGAAAAAATTTAGAAACAGAGCGAAAGAATATAACAAAGACTGAATTAGTCTTTTGGCAAAGGGCACATGAGGACTGAGAGTGGGGAAAAATGACCAAATTTGAGGTGCTAGATGATGGTTAATATTGACATAATTCATTCAGATACTTAGTTTTATATATGAGTTTTATCTAATGTGGGCATCTATACAAAAAAATTCAATGTTGACAACTAAGTTCTTACATTCCTGATTTAGCTGTCATTTTTCATAACAAATAGGAATTATATAGCCTATTGCTTTGTTGATAACAAGGTGAAAGAGGTATCTTATATTGACTTCAATTAAAGTTTCAAGACTATCATTAATAGTGTAATTATTGGTAAATTAAAAGTCAAAATAGGTAATGACTGTAGTGAATAACCACAGAGCTAGATAGTATCATTTTCTAAGTCGTTGTGATATACAATATATACTGTTAAACTCATCCTTTATAGAAGATGGAACTTCCGGTCCATTTATCATATATCCTTACTTCCTACCAGGATTAGGAATTGAACACAAATTACGTGATCCAACAGCTGATAACATAAACTGAAACTATATTTGTCCTTGGGTTTTCTTTTCCTAGATATTGAAATATAGCTCTGATCAAGTGAGTAAGTTAAATGACTTGCATTCTTACAACCGTTTGTTTAATAAGGACACCATTAAATGTGAATGCTGGTCAGACAGCATGTGTAATTTCTCAGTTTTAAGGATTTGGGAAAGTCTGGAAATCAGAAATAATATTTTAAAGTGTTGTTATGATCTGTTTCTTATACTTGTAATTTGGGAGTCTCTCTCTTTCTGCATATCTGAGTCATTTTCCTGAAATTCACCCCTCACATGTTTTGTGATAAGAGAAGAATTGCAATCCAGGAAAGAGAATGAACCAATACAAATACCATTAAACCTTTATTGACATGACCTAGTTTTCCCTCTTGTGTATGCCTATGGCAGACAGACATTGCTTGGAGTTTTATTGGCAAGGGACTAAAAAATCTAGCTATCTAAAATTATGGTTTATTAAGAGCCTTCTTTAATCTGGATATATTTGTACTCTCTTTTTGAAGGGTAGTATCTAGGAGTTAGGGAAACCTTTCTGCTCCAGCTCACTGTGTCCTGAATTAAAAACACTAAGGTGTGTCAGCAGTAGATAATGGCAGTTCTTCAATTGCCTAGCTGACAAGCCATTTAATGCTTTTAAATGAGGGCACCTCAGTACCCTCATCTGTAAAGATAGATTGGATTCAACCTGTACAGTTCTTTATGACTCTTACAAGCCTTTGCATCTCATCATTCTTCTCTCACTAGGTTCACTCTCTAACAGTAACTTCATTTCCTACCTTGGCCTCCCAAAATTCCTCTCCCTAGGAAATGTTATATATAAAAATTCATTAATAATGGCAACAAGCAGTGGAGGAGAGAATGTTTATTATTAAAATGTTGTCCCAAAATGGAAATGATATAAATGGCTTGGGTGTATAGCTGCCATATGTTCCTTTATAGAGTTGTCAAACACTTCAGTTTGTTTCAGCACTGAGAATATTTTTCTTTAATTGAACCCTGTTTATTTTTCCTCTTCAAAAATGGTTTATTGGGGTGGCTAGGTGGCGCAGTGGACAGAGCACCAGCCTTGGAGTCAGGAGTACCTGGGTTCAAATATGACCTCAGACACTTAATAATTACCTAGCCGTGTGGCCTTGGGCAAGCCACTTAACCCCATTGCCTTGAAAAAATCTAAAAAAAAAATGGTTTATTGATGCTCTTTTTAAAAATATCATTAGATTAAAGCCTCTCTAGAAACAAATATGAGAAGAAATGATGGAATATGCCTATACTTCTTGGCCATTGGTTTCAGTGGATTTCTTGTTTTCTGAACTGCAATAGATCTCATGCCAATTGGGCATCTACCCTAAGTCTGGCACCAAGAAGGTAGCCCACAAGACTGAGAGACCAGTAGGCTACCTTGTATTGTGGTACTTTAGTCTCTCAGTCAAGTGTGAATCTTGGTTTTTCTGGACAAAAACAGTGGAGTGTTTACCATTTCCTTCTCCAGCTCATTTTACAGAAGGGGAAACTGAGGTAAATAGGGTGAAGTAACTTGTTGGGTGTCATATAGCTAGTAAGTCTTTGGCTGTTCTAATAATTGCCTCAAAAAACCCATCATCTTGTATTTTCCAAAAACTCTTTGGATTTATTAAAATATATATTCTTTCTTCAGTAATCAAGTTTTGTAGAAATATATTTCATTATATAGGAAATTACTATATTTTCCAAAATGAAAAGTCAATAAGTGCCCCAGGGCTTTGTAGAAGTATCAACTTCTTAGATGAGAAATTGTATTATGAACATTATAAGAACTTAACCTTTATCACTGCATTTCTGTTAGCAAGTTTTATATTCTCCTGTGCAATTTTACAGTTCTTATATTCAAAAATTCAAATATTTTATATCTGGTTGCCTGTTAGATTTCTATGCATTTTGTAGTCATATTGAATTGAAAGATATATTCTATCTCCTCAGTTTTGTTTATAATATATAGAAACACTGATGATATGCTAATTTATTAAATTACTAATTATTTTCTTATTATTTTTCATTGAATTTCTAGGATTCCCTAACTAAAACATTTCATAAGTAAATAGAGTTAACTTTACCATCTCTCACCTAAGGTTATTCCTTTCTATTTTTCTATTTTCTTGTGTTATTTCTACAACTTACATTTCTAGAATCGCATTAAACTATAGTAACAATAATAGAATTCCTAACTTTGCCATTGGTCTTATTGTAAAAACTTTTTAGTGTTTTTTTTAATTTGCTCTTGGGAAGGAGAGAGAAGGGAAAAATAATTTATATAACACTATGTTCCAAGTATATATTTATATTATAAATATTATTTCATTTTATCCTTACAACCCTATGAGGTATTATTATTTCCATTTACAGTTGGGGAAACTGATACAAACAGATGTTAAAGTTACTTGTCCATGTTCACACAACTAGTATTTGGTGCTGTATTTGAACTCAGGGCCACCCAATTCTAGACTCTATGCCCTATTCATTATGCCTCCTAACTGACTGGTTTCATATATTAATTATGTTAATATATTGATAAAAGGGCCATTTATGTATTGAATATATTTATTTTTCACATGAGTGAGTGCTATATTTCATTGAAGGTTTTTTCCTACTGTAATTTTTATTATGTTATTATGTCTACCATAATTGTACTTTTCCTAATACTGAAATAATGTATTGCCTGATAGAAATGCAACTAGATAATCATGAATTTTTTTTAGATTCTTGTCTCCTTTTATTTAATATTTTATATCAATAGACATTAATTCTATTGATCAATCCTTTTTCTCTTTTGCTTAATCTCTTCTGGGTTTTAGTATCAAGAACATATTTCTTATTGAAAGAGTTTGGAATACCCATTTCTGAAAAAAATGGTTAATTATTTTTCAAATGTTTGATAGAATTCACTTCTAGGTTTATTTATGTTGGAGTTTTGGGGGTTTTTTGGTTTGTTTGGGAGCTCTGTCACTATATTTCCCCATGAATAAGATGCTCCCATGTGTAAGAAGCACCTTAATTTGGGGGCTGAAATTTGAAAAAAATATATATTTCATAAAGTTATTGAACTGAAGTTTTACTAATCATGAAATACATAAAACTCTTCATCACTGTCAAGACTCCCATCCATTAGCTTGTCCTCATCTGTTTGATTACAAATCACTGTATTAGGAGAAGCTCTGACTGCTCTCCTGCCTGTGTTCTAGTCTGTGGTTGACCACAAGCACTCCCTGGGCAAGTCTGGTGCATGGATGCTTGCTTAGTCCATTCCTTTTCATGAATCTGAAGCACCAATTGTGTGCTCCTTTGGAATCGGTCATTTCTTTTTCATCAGCAACTCTTCTTGCCTCATGCTGAACCATCTTTGTAGACAGACACAGGAATTCCAATTGCCCTTTATTTTTCAATCCATCTCTTCAATTCCCTCTCTAACTCAGTTCATTTTGCTAACTTGCTTCTCATGACCTTGTTCTGCCATGCGTTTTCAGTAGGGTTTCTTCTTCCCATAACCAGTCCCAGATTGAATTTAGCACTGTAGTCATTTCTGGGCAGAACATGGCAAAACTTAAGGCAAACCAATAATAAATGTGAAGCAATGAGCGCAAAGACAAGTGCAAAAAAGTGGGAAAAGCAAATTAAAAAATCTTACAACCACTGTATAAGAGACTCCCAGCTTTTAGACCCCAAATTTTTCAAAAAAGGGTGCATCATATGTGGGGAAATTTGTTAATTTTTGTTTTATTAATTAAATATTTTTGTTAAGCATTCATCCACATTGAATTTTCAATTTTGTTGACTTATAATTTTGAATAATAATTTTCAGTAGTTTTATTTATGCTTCACTTGTTGTGAATTCCATTTTTTCACTTTGATAATATGTTTTTTATTTCTCTTATCAAATTAGCTAATAATGTTTATATTATCAATCTTTTAAAAACTCAAAATATTATTCATCAACTTGGTACTTAAATGTGTTGATTTTCTAGTTTTTTTGTTTTATGATTTTGATGAATCAATATGTTTTCTTCTTTTTCTTCAATTAATGAAAGTATTTTAAGATGAAAATGCTGCTGTAACAATTGTTTGGGATTTGTGTAAAAAGTTTTATTATCGTTTCATTATAATAATTTTTAAAATAAAATTAATGCTTCTGTGAGTTGTTCTTTTACCCATTTATTCTTTATTATTATTATTATTATTATTATTACATTAATTATTTACTTAAGTCAAGCATTTATTAATGGATTATTTGGAATTTTTCTTTCAAATCCCCTTATTGATTAAAACCTTTATTTTATTATTTATGTTTCTTTTTTTATATTTGTGTATGAGATGGGGTTTTTTTTCATCTCCTATCATGTGGCTATTTTAAAAGTTTCCAGGCAAAGTTGAACAGTGTATATATTCATTATTATTCTCATTCACTGATCATCAGACATCTACTGTAGCTAATTGAAAAAGAAAACTCTCTTAAAGACCTTTACTTCTCATTTATCTTTTTGTTAGATTTTTCTTGCATAAAATGGGGCAAGCCTGACTTATACTTTTCCTGTTTATTTCTCTCTGAAATCAGCCTTTTCTTGTACTTAAAGTACTTATTAGATACTCTACCATTTGTTGTATATTTTGAGTAATTCATATAATTTCATTATGTATGGTGCCTTCAAACATACTGTAATCTCTCCTCAACTCTTTTAATTATGTCTTTTTTCTATTACATTGTCTGAATTCATGATTGGAGTTTGTTCTTTTAATTCATCTGTGATAAATTATATTCCATTTTAAATACATACATTTAAAGTTTTATTTCCAGTGTGGTTCTTAAAATTCACATATTATTTGACTATTTTAGTGCTGCTTGCCTTAATTTAATTGGTTAGATGATTCCCATTCATGTTCAGTTAAAATTAGTAATTGTATTTTTGTCATCATCACTTCATCTTAATTTTTTCCCCTCTTTTCCCCCTCAAATTTCCTCTTTACAAGGAAAAGGTTAAAGGTAATAAAATAAGCAATAGTATTTATTTGGATTTTTCTCATCAAAACAATTTTCTTCCCCTTTAGTCTTCATGCAAATCAAATCCAGATGCAGACCCCTTTCACTCTTCCTTTAATCACCCCTACATAATCAGTTCTCTCTCTCTCTCTCTCTCTCTCTCTCTCTCTCTCTGCTTTTTTTTTTTTGCTTGGGCCATTTTTTTATGAATTCTTTTTCTTAAGCCCCCTTCTTTCCTCTCACAGTTTCTTGACTTTAATTCATTTTTATACTATACTTTGTTTTTCTGTAGTCTTCCCTTAACTAGCATAGATAAGAATGATCTTCATAAGATGTGTGCTTCTCCATTACCATGCCCATGTTTGTATAAACTGTGGTCTGATTTGGAGATAGCTAAACTGTGTATACCATGGCTCTAGGCTCTATTCCTACACTATAGATAATCCTGGGCTGAAGTTCCTTCCTTTCCACTTCTGGATAGTTTGAAGTATCTGGAGATTGAGATGTGGAAGGAAGGGTTCTTAGATTGTTTTTCCCCATGAGAATTATATCAGTGGTATTCCTCTTAGTTTATTTCTCTTTTTATTGTTCTTCTTCATACATTTTCTACCATTTCTGAGGTGAGTTTTAGAGTAAGTATTCTTCGGGGTCCATAGAGGGAAAAAAATGCATCATTATTTTCAATAGTCTTGGTTTCATTTGTAATTCTATTTATTTTGTGTTATGTTTTAAAAAAATTATTCGGAGTAGGGGGCAGTGACCACACCAGAAAAAGTAAAGGATCCCTTTGCTAGAGATAGCTGTGGTTGCTTGGAACTATTCATGTAGCCATCTTTGCTGGGAGTCTTTTTTCTGTGCCTTTGTATACAGTCAATTCAAATGATTTATGAATTAACTTATTAGACAAATAATAACTTGTATTTCATAGAAATAACATAAATGATATGATTTAATAGTTTACCTTTTTTAAACTTTTAAAGAAGTATTTGAAATTCTTGCTGACAAATCTTGAAAAACTTACTTCAAGGAAATTTTTCATGTTCAGAATTAAAACTCTAAATTTCCTTGGGGAGAAGTATACAAGTCAGAAGCTATCACCTATAGTGGCCTTTAGAATTTTTCCTTATGAAGGTTTGCTCACCTGGTTCAAATTATCTCAAATATTTGATTCCCTAGAGTTTTACAACAGTTAGAGATGATCAGAATCTTTTCAGGAAAAGGGAGCAAAGTAATAGGTTTTTTTCATCCCAAGTGTCATATGCTCATTTTGTCCTCTCTGTTTACCTGGTGGAACTGACCCCAAAGGTGATGATAAGAGGAAGAATAAATCTGTAATTTAGTCTTCTAGTCTGATATAAAAGTCACTTGGCTTCAGTGGACCATCCAGGAACATGAGCTCTTTTGTTTGCTCTTGAAAGTTTAGCACTTGAATTTCGGGATGGGCTGTTTAGTTGGTTAGAGAAAATGTGGACTCCTCATGCCAGTGCCTATTTACTTTAGGAAATGAGAATGAAAGGTATTGTGTGTGCTGTGGAAGAAAATGAACAGGGACTCCATTGTGTACCCTATGAACAGAAACTAACCAGTGACAAGATGGGAGACCCCAGGCTGCCTACCCAGAGGCCTCCCCTGAAAAGTCAAAATTCCTGGGAACTCCTTGGCAGACGTCTGAACTGCTTTATGGTGTTTCAGTGTGTGATTTCAGTGTGGTTTATTCTTGCACTTAAAAGTGGGCAGAATGTAATACAGACACAGCCTAAGAAATTTCAAAAGCTCCAGAATGTGTGTCCTATTCCTCTTTTACCCTCCCTAAAAAACAGAGAAAGCAGAAGGAAGGTGCAAAAAAAGGAACAGAGAAAGGGGTTGGTTCCCTCACACTGTGCTGGGTTTTTGCAACAACTCTTGACAATTAATTCTTCTACTAATATTCCAGATTGATGGCATGTCATGTGGTTTTCCATCTGCCTGCCAACAGTTAAATTTTGGTTCAATTAATTTTAAAGGTCCATACCCACTGTTTAATTATCTACATGTAGAGAATGCATACTTACTGGAGAATTTGTGCTTGGTATTCATATTTTTAAGGTTGATGACTGCTTTTCTCATTCAGTAAGACAGTGAAATTATACTTAGTTTGTACAGTATTTTCATGTAATAGATCTACTGGATCCTTTAAATATCACATAGTATGATAAATTTGCCTCTTAAAGGAAATAGCCAGGGTTATATTTTCCATTAAGATAGGCTAGCAAATTGCTACCCAAGTCAAAGATACCAAGCCAATGAGGGAGGCTCAAGAAATGGGTACCACCCTTGTCTTGAGAGATTAAAGGAAAAGCAAAATTATATGGTTAAGCAGATCTACTCAATTCACTCCTCTGTTCAGAAACTTTCACTAGTTCCCCATTGATTTCCAAAGTCCACATTTCTTGACCTGAAATTTAAGATCCTCCCTAATCTGTTTCCATCCCTCTTTTCTGTCTTTATCTTATGCTTTTTATTCTTGTACTTGTTTGATCTAGCCAAACTGGAGGAACTGAATGCATCCCAAAATTTTCTATCAAAAGGATGCCCTTTGTAAGATGGCAAAAGTAGTGCAATGCCACCTGGACATAGAAATGTAATTTTTGATAGTCAGATAGTCTGTGTTTTGTAGTAGGCTAACTTTGCCTTCCTTCTCTACTCCTGTGCTTCTGTTCATGCCATTCTCTACTCTTAGAAATATCCTCCCTTTCCTTCTTTCCCATTGACATCCTAATCATTTTCCAAAGATTTAACCTCAAATGATACCTCCTCAAGTGAAGCCTTCTCTAAGCTCCTGAGCTCAGTGATCTCTACTTAATATGCTTTCCTAGTACCTTGCATTACTCTTAATGTACTTTTATAATCTCATATAAAAAACTTCATTCAAATATGTATAATGTTTATCTGTATACATGTTTTATTAGATCGACTATATTGTAAATTCTGTGAAAACTGCAGCTTTAGTTCTTTTGATATCTTCCCAATGCTTTGCTCAGTAAATTATAAATAGTAGATACTTAATTTTGTTGAATAAAGGAATGTTGTTAAAGTGTCAGTAGTATCATTAAATAGGGGACAAGTGGTCAACAAGTCTAACCCCTTTGTTTTATAGGTGAGAAACTGATATCCATCGAGGCATAGAAAAAAATGCTTGTACCATATCAGGTTTGGTTGTGAAAGTAACTCATGCAAACAAATTGCTTCTGAATTTAAAACCCCTGTTCATCTGTTTACTCTTAAATGTTAGAAAAAATTTGAAACTATGGTAAGCCAAACCATTGGAAATTTTTAAAAACAAAATAATAGTTGTATGATTTATTTGTGTTCACTGTTATGGAAGGAATCTTGGAATATCATCTATCTCAAATTCAACATGTTCATAGCAGAATTAATTATCTTTTTCTCCAAATCAAAACCCTTACACACACACACACACACTAAATTCAGTGTAAATCAAAGAACCTAAATTCAGTGTAGAGTCAACCTGTTCCATTTTCTTTTTTCTGTCTTTCCCTCAATCTACATTAAATAAATACCAAATTAAATAAATACCTAGCATAGATTTCTTAGCAGACTAAAACTCACAAACATGCTGAAAGGCAACATTTTACAAAGGAAAAATCAATGAACAAACACATAGTAATTGCCTACTATGTGCCAGGAATTTCATTAGGCATTGGGAAAGAATTCTGGATTTAGAATCAGAGGACCCTACTTTGAATCCTTTTTTTATTTGTGCAATTATTTAAGACCTGTTTCCTTCTCCATAAAATGTGGGATAGTTCTAGATCATTACTGTCAAAGCCAAAGAGCATTATTGTCAAAGAATATTATATGTCCATAAACATTCCTGCAGCTGTATATCAACACTGAAAATCACTTTTTAACATTTATCTGTGTTCTATATTTATTTTGTTAACTTTCTCAATTACATTTTTTATTTATTTAAGGGAATGGGATTAAGTGACTTGCCCAAGGTCACACACCTAGGCAAATATTAAGTGTTTGAGGATGGATTTGAACTCAGGTCCTCCTGACTTCAGGACTCCACAGTGCCACCTCACTTCCCTCCCTCAATTACATTTTAATCTGGTTCACAGATGCATTTGGGTATACTGAGGTCTTAACTGCGGGTTTGACACCTCTTGTCTACATCACCTGATTTACCCCTTCTATCTCTATCCCTATAGAATAACATTTTCTGTGTCTTTTTTTTTTTGCTTGGTAATCTCCATCAGGAGCAGTAAAAATAAATGTATTTTATCTTTGCAAATTTTCATCTTAACAAAGACAGAGGAATTAATTTCTAGATGAAATATATGCATTCATTTAAAATCAATTCATAAAAAATACATACATATATGTGTATATGTATGTGTATATGTATCAAGCATTTACCCTGATACTGTAGATAGGAAATTTTAGAAAGACATGATGCCTTGCCTTAAAATTGAAAAGGATTATCTCAAATATTTAAGTTAGGAAATCTAATGGGGATATCTTAACCTTCATTCTCACCAAAATAATTGGGTTTTAGATGAAAGCATTCAATTTGCAAATATCCTGGATTTGGAACCTGCTCATGCATGTGATTTTTGGTAAGTCACTTTACTTCTCTGGACCTCAGTTTTTTTGTCTATAAAATGAGGGGATTAAATTAGATGATCTGTAGGGGCCCTTCTAGCCCTAAATTTTAATGACTTAGCTAAGTCATTAATAAGTCAATAATCTTAATAAGTTAATTAATAATAAGTTAATTAATAATAAGTCAATAATCTTAGCTAAGTAAATTCTGGTATGGAATGGGGATGAGAAGAATATGGATACAAACAACCTGGAAAATAAAAATCAGATTGTATCATAAGTGGAAGTATAAACATATATATATATATATACATATACATATATGTATATGTATATATATATATATACAATATATACTTTTGTTTAAAAATTTTAAAGAAACACTCTCAAATTGTTGTCAAAGCCACTGGAGTAGTTTTCCATCTCCTTTACTAACTTATTTTGCAGATGAGGCAAACAGTTTTGATTTGCACAGGGACTTGCAGCTAAGAAGTACCTGAGGCTATATTTGAACTTGAGAAGATTATTCTTCCTGACTTCAGGCCCAGCATTTTATTCACTTTGCCACCTGGAGATGCATTTATGCACATGTCAGTATCAGTACAGATCTATTCAGTTTTGACCTGTGGTTTTAATGCAATTGAGAATTCCTTTTATCAATGCAGATCACAAATCTTGTCCAAAATAATCTTGGAGAGTTGGATCCCTGATTGGTCTAGAAACACAGAAGATCAAAAGACTTGCTTTATTTTTTCTTTTATTAAGCATTTTTCCTCCCTTTAGCCCCTGGAAAAAAAAGATGTAAAAGAGAGGAAGAGAATTTTATATATATACATATATTATTGTTATACCATTTGAGCTTGTCAAGCAAAAGAGATTTCAATTTTAACTATTTTCAGAGAAATGCATTTCAAATTCTGAATGTTAGTCCTTTTTTTTCTCTGACATGAGATGAGTAATATTGTTTCTTCATCAGATCCTTAGAGTCAAGATTGATTATTTCATTGTCAGACTAATTAAGGTTTTCAAAGTTTTTCATTTCTACAGTAGTGTTACTAAAATATAAATTGCTCTCTTGGTTCTATTCACATTACTGCATCAGGTCATGAGTCCTCTGAGGTGTATTTGAAACTATCTTCTTCATTTCTTAGAGCACAATAGTATTTCAATACAGCTTTCCTTCATTTTGAAAATGGAAGTGGAAATTCAAACAAGATTAATGTATTTTATTCTTCCCAGTCATAACCATTATTTTGTTAAGGCAGTATATAGCACCAAAGAAGGAATATGTTCTGTTAGTTCCTACAAAGGTGACATTTAGATAAATCATTGAACCTTTTTGGGTTTCAATATCCACACATAAAATGAGAGGGTTGGATTAAATATTCTCTGTGGGCCTATCTACTTCCAAATGTATAATCTTATATGTATACCAACATAAAACTTTATTTTGGACAAGTGACTTTTTCTGTGTCATAAAGGAAAAAAAAATCGGTTGGTGTATGTGTATATAAGTAATCAAATTTAAAAAATTATTATCATTAATTTGAGTGAAACAGGAAGTATTGAAAAGAAGAAAGATTGACTCCCAAATTCTTGTCCTTTTTAGGTCATCCTATAATGCACAGGAAGAGATAAGAAATAATATTACATTATAAATTATATTCTAAAATAATTATAATCAGGGTTTATTATTTTTAAATCAAATAAATTTATTGGAGGTATAGAAGACATACCCTTAAAGACCACACCCAAGATACTGGAAAAGACCTCAGAGACCATCTAAAGCAATCTCTTTGTTTTCTCTGGTTGAGATAAAGAAAGGAAGGTTTTGACTCTAGTACATGAAGTGATCTTTTAGGTTATCATATCATGCCTTATAACTTACTTTTGGTGAATGTTTTCCTCAAACCTTGTATTCTTATCATAAAAGTCTCCTTTTATCCAATGATCATTTTTTGAAGCCAGACTTATCTTTCAATGTCTCCAGACTTTCTTTTGGATAATTCAAATTTTCTTGAGAGGCTGATATACCAGTAATTTTCAGGGTTCTTTTTTTCAAGAACATTGTCTCTGTTGTGATCTTGCAAACTCCCCTTATCTTCTCATCCTGTGCACTGTTGATACCTTATATATGTCAGGCAGTACACTGATATTTGTTTTGGGGGTTGGTTTGGGGTTTGAGTTTTTTTTGGTTACTGATATTTGTTAAGTAATTCCTATGTGCCATTGACTGGAGATAAAAATAAAAGCAAGAAGAAAGACAGTTCCTATCCTTAGGGAGCTTACATTCTAAGAGTGTAGGGGGAATGACTGCTTAAAGAGGAAGTTGAAGTTCATGTGAAAGGGCAAAATTTCTCACACAGTGAGAAGATGATAATGACCTTTGGTGACACAGTGGTAAAGTCTTTGGGGGTGGGGGGGTAGCAGAGTCCAGAGAGTGGTCTTCAGAATGAAGCTCTGTGAAAGGAACTTACTAGTGGGACAAGAGAGACGGCATGTGATGGAGGATTGTCCCAAAGTATGAAGACCACAGGCATCAAGGAAAAGTATGAGACAGTAGAAGACAGTTGAATCTTGGGTGACAAAAGTCCTACCAGAGTCAGTCCAGTTTCCTTTAGTTTGACCATAAGAGTTCTTTATACTTTCCAGAATTGTCTTTTTGTGACTTGAATTTTCTTTGATCAAACCATGATCTGCTTATTTTACCCTCAATATGCCTTGCTTCTACATCTGCATTCTTCCTTATCCAACGCCTTAAATACTTCTACCCTTTCTATTCTATCTAAATACGAATTTATGAATTCCTGATATAACTACTCATTTAACATTACACTTAATATTAAATTACTTGTCTTTAAAAGTTCCTAAATTTGTGGAGCTTAGGGTCTGATAATTAAAGAGGAAGCATACACAGAAAAGAGTCAGTCAGTAAGTATTTATTAAGAACATACTATGGGGTGGCTAGGTGGTGTAGTGGATAAAGCACCGGCCCTGGAGTCAGGAGTACCTGGGTTCAAATCCAGCCTCAGACACTTAATAATTACCTAGCTGTGTGGCCTTTGGCAAGCCACTTAACCCCATTTTCCTTGCAAAAAAAAAAAAACCTTTAAAAAAAAACATGCTATATGCCAAACTCTGCTAATAACCCTAGATGCATACTAAATTGAAATATTCTTGTTCTCACTGATATTGCATTCTATTGACTAATTACTAAATATTATGTGGTGATTGCTTTAGTGACTTCCCAAATGCTATTTGAGATTTAAGAGGGAAGACCATTACAAAGAAAATCAGGAAAGTCTCCTGAAAGGCTTCTCTGGCTGCCTTCCAAACCCAGCTCAAATCACCCTCTGCAATAACCTTGCTTTCCCAATAGCCATCTCTAAACTGCCCCCCCATCTCTGATACTATGTTTCATCTCCTCTTTGTGTAATATATTAAATAATTGTTAATTAATAATGTGTTAAATAATTGTTAATTAGATAATTGTTTGCCTAATTTTCCTCCATTCCACTGGGGGCAGGCGTCATGTTTGTGTCTCTTGCAAACTGCCCAGAATATTATAAGCCCTTGACTGATGCTTACTATGGATTTCAAGATTTCAGACTGTTCAGTCCAGGGTATTTGAAATTCTTCAAAAGTCCTTTGTGCTAGATGTCAGGGTAGTGTCTTTCTGTGTGGGGCTTGGGGTATAGGGGGAGTAAGCACCAAATCAGCCACAGATAACTTGACTATACCTTGTCCTCAAATCCTCAGACTTTGACCTGCCTGTTTGTCTGCCAGTGTGGGATAAGAAGACTTGAGCAAGATTCAGAGACCCAATACTATGCAAAAGTTAAATCACCTGGTGATATTCCATGATGTAGTTAGATTAAAAAAAAAATTGGCAATGCTGAAAATGTAAATTTAAATAAGCTCAGGTTTAGAAACTGCGACAGTTGTGGATTATTAACTCCTCTCCTGAAAAGCAGTCTAGTTGATGTAGTTTCATAACTTATTTTTTTAAGTTTCAACTTGGCATATTAGAACCATCTTTTTTAGTAGAAAATTTACTTGACACAACTGTAAACACAAGATAGTGGAAATATATGACATATCACCTAAACAACCCAACCCAGTTCCTTACTTTATGCTACCCCTTAAATGACATTAACCTTTATTTCTAAAGAGTGTAAAATTTCATCTTAATAGCATGCAATTTTCATCTTTTATTATGCAGTTGTCTTTATGCTATACTCGGAGGTAAGCATTAATATTGTTGCTTTTATCTGACTTAATTGTATAAGCTCATAAAGCATAAGTATTACTGCATGGTTTCCTTTATATTTCTAGTACAAATGTTTATATACTTGATAAATGCATTTTAATGATGGTACTATGTCCAAGTGTTTGAGGCTCAAGTGAGCTAATGGATTTTAAAAACTTCAAAAAGGGGTAGCTAGGTGGATCAATGGATAGAAGTCCAGCCCTGGAGTCAGGAGGACCTGAGTTCAAGTTCAGACTCAGACACTCAGTAATTACCTAGTTGTGTGATCTTGGTCTAGCCCTTTAACCCCATTGCCTTGCAAAAAAAAATAGGAATAAAAAGCTTCAAAAACCATAGTATTGTGTGTGCGTGTACTTATACATTTATATGACTATCTATTGTTCCTCCTTTCTTCTCTACTTCTTCCTCCATTTCTCCCTCTATTTCCTCTTGTTCTTTCATTTCTAGTGCAAAAGTCCTTTTGAAAAGAGAAGCAAAAGAAGAATGGAGTAGCTAGTTTCTCTGTTATATTACTCTCCTATCCCAGGAAATAATCTTATTCTTTCTTTGACTTTTCTTTTCCTTCAACATAGCTTTAAAATAAAACTTATTCTTGTTTTTACCCTAGGCTAATTTCAGTTCAGTCTGAGCTTTTTGTTTTAGATTTTTGCAAGGCAATAGGGTTAAATGGCTTGCCCAAGGCCACACAGGTAATTATTAAGTGTCTGAGGTCAGATTTGAACTCAGGTACTGCTGACTTCAGGGCCGGTGCTCTATCCACTGCGCCATCTAGCTGTCCCTTAGTCTGAGCTTTTAACACTATTGATTTTTTTCTGCACTGTGCTATTCATCTTCTAGTTTCTAATCTTGCATTTTTATTTAATTTTTAATTTTATTTACAAGGGAATTATCCCTTGTAAAATTTTAGCCCATTCTTTTTTCATTCTTAAAAAGTAAAAATATCAAGGGGGCGGCTAGGTGGCGCAGTGGATAAAGCACTGGCCCTGGAGTCAGGAGTACCTGGGTTCAAATCCCGTCTCAGACACTTAATAATTACCTAGCTGTGTGGCCTTGGGCAAGCCACTTAACCCTGTTTGCCTATAAAACCTAAAAAAAAAAAAAAAAAAAAAAAAAGTAAAAATATCATTAAGCAAGCCTTTTGGATTTGGGGGGGGGGGAAGGGAGGGAGGAGAAAGAGAGGGAAAGAGAAATCCAGTCTGGATAATTTTAGTTTTCATCACTGTTATATCATACCTCTCATTCTGGTTTGTGATCTGTTTCCTAATTTTGCATCTATTTTCTCTTTCTGACCAGGTTGTCTATGGTATAGTATGATGAAAAAAAAATTTTTTTTTCTTCCTCCATTGATTTGCACCAGACTTTCTTCATTCACTTTTAGTTCTATATTCTAATTTCTGGGATTCATTACATTGTGCACCATTTTAATATATCTGTCCCAACTTACCTATTATTTTTCTTTTGAATAAGGCATATCTACAGAGAGGTATGTTCCATCATGGATCTGATCCTACTAAATCTCAGTGATAATTCTAAGATCAACCCACCTTTTTGGATTAGGACTTCCATTT
The DNA here is from genome assembly GCF_037893015.1 of Macrotis lagotis. Taxonomy (NCBI): domain Eukaryota; kingdom Metazoa; phylum Chordata; class Mammalia; order Peramelemorphia; family Peramelidae; genus Macrotis; species Macrotis lagotis. The sequence goes on from NC_133666.1 coordinate 173,039,927, forward strand.
CTTTTTCTTGTTGACTAAACTATGGCCTTTTTGTTCAAGTCTTTGAGGTTGTGAGTTTTACAAATAACTGGTTCTTTTCTTGGATTTTGTCTCTAGAGAATTTATTTCTTCTCCTATCTATATTTCCTTCATTGTAGTATTGTTCTGTGTGTCTCTCCTTTCTTCTTTCTCTATTTCTCTCTCATACACACAAAAACTATTTTTCCTTCCTCCATCCTTCCTAACTTGAAGTCTTTTAACAAATACATTTTTCCAGACTTTTATATATTGTCTCTCTCTCTGGCACAAAGTTCTCACCTTTTTAACTAGCTGTATACTTCCAGCTCAGTTTTTCTTTTCTATTTTCCTTCTGTGGGCAAAAGAAATGATAACATAAACAGTGTCCCTTTGATCACTGAATTTTTGTGCAAAACTTTGAAATCTTTAACAATACTTTTTAGATTTCTTTGAATCACAGAGTTTTGATTTTAAGGGACCTCTACAGATAATTAGTTTAACTTTTACCTAAAAGGAATTCTTTATTATAAATATATACTTAAGAATTTTAACTTTTTAGTTCTACACCATAACATAGTTAATAAAATTATGATAGGACTCAAGAATATCAATAGATTCATAGTTTCTATGAACTCTGTGGTTGACCAACAGTTCAAGCTTAGACAGAGTAGTTGTATGATCTCTGAATATCAGGTTTCTTATTTGTAAAATGTTAGGTGGAGAGGATGAAGTTAAAATATATCTCAAACCTTTTCCATTTCCAAGACAATACTATGCTATATGAGGAACATTTTCCAAGCCTTACTTTTGCTCCTCTTCAAAATGCACATAATATTATATAAACTTCCTACTTCCCAATCGTTATAAGGATCAAATGGCATAACATATGTGATCATGTCAAATAATTAAATGCAAACTATTATTGTTAATCATTTTAACCCAGAATACTTTGAAAAAGAATCTTCATTGTCATTTTGGAAAAGCACAAAGTTGAAATAATCAAAGAATGATGCCTTCCTTTCCAAATTCTATTTGATTGTGAAGCAGTGAGTGATTCATAATAGTTCATACTTACTTTCAAATTGAATACTCATTACTCAAAACTAGTATAAAGAGGAGGAAAAGAAAATTCCTATATTTGCTTTAACAGCTTGCAGCTATCCCAATGTAAGCTATTATCTTGTCAAAATGCCTCAACTGTACAGATGAAGCCAAGACAAGTCATTGTGTAGATGCGGGATTCCTTCCTTCATGGAACGCTGCCCCGCCCCCCCCCCCCCCCCCCCCAGTGCTAGGAAAGGATGGAGGTCATGATGAGTATAATGGCAATTAGCAAGCAAGTGAGCAGCTTGATGGTTTCAAAACATTACATTTTTTTTCTGATGCCTTTTCTTCTCATTTAAAAGTGTAGGTGTCTCTCTTCTTGAGTCCTATTATGCAGTTGGCAGCAGAATGTCTTTGAAACTAGAGGTATCATCTTTCAACTCAGGAGTAAGAGCAATAGTCTGACCACTTGTTAATGTTAAGAAGCTAAAAGAAATATGAGGAGGTGTAAATTCATGAAGAGACAGGAAGGAAAGAAGTCTTTGACTCCTAAACTACTGTTAAAACTATAATTTTTTTCAGGTTCTACCCTAAGCCCAAAACTTTAGGGAGAAAACCATCTTCCCATTACTTTTTATTTTGGAAACCTATAAGAACACCTTTATCTAAGGTGAAAAGACAAAGACAAACAAAAAAAAGACAAAGTAAGGTATGTGTCCTTGTTGTTTTCAGCTTTCTAGATAGAATGATAATAGGAAATTGGCACAATACAGGGAATTGTTGAGGATCAATGAGGATGAGAAATTGGAGAAAGATTTGTATTTGATATCATTTCTTTTTCTTTTCCCTGGTTACCTTAAACACATCTGATTATGAAGAAGTGAAATCTCCAAATGGGGTAATACATGGGGATTTTGACAGTAAGAAACAGAAGTGATTATTTTATGTTACTTCTTGTCCCTTTTTTACTAGGACCATGCTTTTTTTCTTCTTCAAGTAGAGGACCATAGAATGAGACTATTTCCTTTGGAAGTTTTTATTATATTTTCAACAAGTAATTACTTTTCTCAGTACTTTACAAATGCAATTTTAGGGACAGAAAATATTTTAGATTGGAGAAGATAAAAATTGGACTAAGTCATCATGAGACCATAGATTAGGGGTCTTTAGAGATTGTCTAATCCATTACTTCACTTTATAGAGGTAGAAACAGGTCCAGAGACAAAATAAGTAGCAGAACTTAGATCAGGATTCATCCCCCAAGTGACCCTTGCAAATCATTTCATCTTTCCTTGGTTTTTACTTCATCTATAAAATGAAAGGGATAGCTGAGAACCCCAATGGACCTTTCAGCTTTAAAATTCTAAAATCTATTAAGAAGGCTGGAATCTCCATGAAACAAAAAATGAATACATATATGTGTGTGTGTGTGTGTGTGTATTTCTCCTTCCCTTTCTTTATCAGCTCCCATGTTCAGACTCCAAGGTGACTTTCAGAACTTTTCCTTTTTCCTTAAATCCTTAATCCAACCTTCCTTTTTGCTGATACAGACAAGTTGCCTGGAACATTTCCCTGTAACTATTTTTTCATCTCAGATCTGTGTTCATCTTTCCCTCTACAGTTTCAGACAGAGAAGCATTCCTTTCTCTCTCTCTGTTGTTTCCTCTGCTTTTTTTTGCATCTCCTCTTGAAGGCCCTTCTTCAATATTTAAACTCTCTTCCAGTAATTTGAATCTCATCCTTAACATGGTCACTTCTTTTGTGTTCATTCTTTTTGTTGTTTTTTTATTTTAATTTTTTCCAATTACATGTAAAGATAATTTTCAACATTCATTTTTTTAAGATTTTTGAGTTTCACATTTTTTATTCCCTTCCCTCTCCCTTTAACAATGATTAATATATGTTCAATCTTGTTAAACATTTTCATATTAGTCATTCTGTGAAAGAAGATTCAGAACAAAAGGGGAAAAGTGGGAAAAAAGATAAAACAAAATTTTAAAACTGTTCATTCTTTTGCTCAAGTTTCTCCTATTTTAAAATAAAGAATAGATTTTAAAAAAAAGTTCACTTGACTTTGCAACCCTTTGTATCTCTTCCTCTTTTAGGCAGTTTCCTCTAATTGAATATTCTAAATTCATAACCTCTATCTTCTTGTCATCTCTTCTTTACTTAATTCTATATAGTTATAGTCTGACTTCTGCTCTCACTGCATTCCTTAATTTTCCTTTTTAAAAGTTTTCTATGCCTTTCTTTAAGCCAAAATCCAATAATGTTTTGGCAGTCCTCATGTGAGAGGGATCCTGGCTGGCAAACTCCTTGGTCAAAACCTTACCATATGTGTCAGTGCTTTGATGAGATTATCAAGCTTCAAAGAACTGCTTTCATACCTATCACTTATAAATTAAAATTAGCAGTTAGTTTAGAAGACTAGAAGAACTTTACATTGACTCAAATAGTCCTGTTACACAGTTACCAGGTAATTAGTTCAACCTAAAATATTTTTTTAATGTTTAAATGCTATTTTAAAGCACTATTGTAGGCTAATCCTTACCCTCATGTAACTTACAATGTACTGGGTAGATGTAATAGTTACCCATATAAATACAAGTTAATTTAAGGGGGGGAAGCTCTGAGAAGAGAACAAAGGTTCCAGAAGGGTTTTAGGTGGGAAGTGGCACCTGCTCTAAGCCTTAGGAAAAGCTAGGAATTCAGTTTCCAGATACCCAGAAACATAATTAGCAGTCAAATGGTTGATTAGTGAATCAAAGAAGAGGAAGTTGCATAGTCTTGAGGGATATTGCCAGTCCTGTGTCTTTCCCTTGTGTGATACTAGATAAACACTGTCAGATTCTAACTCATTGACTTTTTCAAGACTGTATGCCTATCTCTGTAGTTCTACTGTGACATTACTTTTTGAAAACATTACAATTGATCAGTTCACAGCTTATCTTTTTTAGTCACCTTTTTTTTAGTTTTTGCAAGGCAGTGGGGTTAAGTGGCTTGCCCAAGGCCACACAGCTAGTAATTATGAAGTGTATGAGGCCAAATTTGAACTCAGGTACTCCTGACGCCAGGGCTGGTGCTCTAGCCACTGTACCACCTAGCCACCCCCTTTAGTCACTTTTTAAAAATTTTTTAATGAAATCCATGAAGTATGTGCTAAGAGGCTTAGCAGTTAAGGTACTAGTCTTAGAGTCAGGAAGACCTAGATTCCAATTCTACCTTTTACATTCACTTGTTGTATGACCTTGGGCTAGTGACTTGCCCAAGGCCATATATAGCTAGGTAATTATTAAGTGTCTGGGGCGGGGGGTTGAACCCAGGTACTCCTGACTCCAGGGCTGGTACTCTATCCATTGTGCCACCTAGCTGCCCTGTCTTATCATCTTTACTGGAAAATAAACTCCTCATTTCTTTATCCTGACTCCTGACCTTGAATTCATATTCTAACATTCAGGTGTTCTTGTCTTCCTCTACTTCTATTCCTCCCCTCTCCTCCCCTTTGTTCTCCCTCTTCCTTTCTTTCCCCACTCTCCTTCCTATCTTTTCCCCCCTCCTGTCATCCTGTTTCTCATTCTGTCTTCCCCTATACCATCTTTCCACAACCTGCCCCCTCACCAGGTTGTGATTCTAGAAAAACAAAAATTTAGGAGATGAACTAGATTTCTGTTTCTTGGGCACAAATATTTCCTTCAAATTGTGTACCTATATTGTTCTCTAGGTTCATGCCTCTCTAGGAACAAAATAGAAAGAACAGAGTTTGTTATTGAATTAATCCTTGCTTAACATTAATTTCATACATCCTTAACTTCAGAGAGGTAGCATGGTCCTGGTCCAAACCCCACTACCTCTTGGGAAAATATCCTCCTTGGTCCTGAGTCTTTTATAAAATGAGGGAGTTGAACCAGATGGACTCTGAAATCCTATGTAGCTGTAGATTTGTGATTCTATCACTTTAAGTTAAATAGGCTGAAAGCATCTGGAGATAAAGAGATCAACATATGTTCTGGATGAACTGTAATTGCATCAAGTTGTGATTTTAAATAAATATATATATTTATATGTTTATGTATTTGGATTAGTTAACATATAGTAATGATTAAAATAATCTAATGTGAAAATGGATTTAAATATTTTCACTATAATTATTATCTTGGATAATTATAATTAATATAGAAATATTTTGATAGATGATTAATAAACTATATTTTCTTAGATATTTAGGTCTAGTTCTACTACCTGACTCCAAATTCAGTGTTGCTGAATTATGTCTTTTCAGCTTATAATTTAAATAGAGGTTTAAATCAATCAGTCCATAAACATTTTTAAAATGCTTACTATGCACCAGTCACTATGCTGTTAGAAATACTTAGTTCTTCCTCTCAAGAAACTTACATTCTAATGGGCATAAACATCACCTGGAAGGAAGCTGAAGAGGGAAAGGAGATGGGGAAAGGTAGGATATAGGGGTAGGTTTCCTGGAGTTCTGATTGTGACCTGGTGAGAAATGAAGAGAAATGTCTGACCTGGGTGCCCTCCTTAAATGAAGGTTCTAGGAGGTTTTTTGATTAGAGGGTAGGGACTGAAAGACTGCAGGATACTTCCAAGGTATGAATTCCATGATCTTCCAAAATGAAGAATTTCTTGGCCCATGATGAAGCAGTTAGGGTTGAAACCAGAAATCACCTGGTTTAACTCCTTCATTTTACAGAATTGGTTTGATTTAAATCCTATGCACCCTATATTTCATGGATGCAATTCACTGCAGTCTTCATTAGAAAATCTATATATTTAGTTTGCTTATGTAAGCTATAAAGAGGTTGTAGCCAATTTGAGGTTAATATTCCATTGACTTTACCTTGAATATAATGATACAGAGCATTTTTCCAGCTCCAGGTGTTCCCCAAATGCTTTTCTTCAACCAGCTTACACATACACTTATAATGGGGCTAAGAATTCAAGTGGAAATAGCTCTATTGACATTCTCTTTGGTGACTATGGTAATGGAATAAACAGGAGCAAAAGAAACTCAAGAGATTCAAGGACTTATAGTTGCATTTTTACACCTGCCTTGCCAAAAATTAGACATGCATTTAAAAAAAATATCTACTAAGACCTGTGTCCAAGATACTATGTTAGATGACTGTGAGACATGTGGATTGTATGTAGCATGAAGGAAGAAGAAGGATAATGAAATGGTTAAGAAGATGATAAATGAACTGACCTTTGGAAGTTGACATTATCTTAAAGGAAATTATATACATGTGTGTGTATATATATATATATATGTGTGTGTATATATATATATATATCTATATATATCTATATATCTATCTATCTATCTATCTATCTATATATATATATATATATATATATATATATATCTTCATCCTCTTAATGGTGCTAGAACTGGAAAAAGATATGTGAACATAAAAAAGAACAACCATCTGGAAGAAAAATGATTTGTTTTAGTGGCAAAGAAATCTGGGGATTTGGGTGGGTGTTCACATTTACTATCTACTCAGGATTAAGTGGTTCCTTCTGAAAAGCACTATTACCAAAGGTTTAAAAGGGGAAATTCACAGTGTTCATTGCACAGAGAAGTATTTTATCTAATTTTATATTCCTCAAGGAACCTCTCCACAACTGTTGATACTCTGCCTGGACTCCCTGCTCAAACGTTAGTAACTAAAAATTTATATCTAATTTCAACTGAATCCATATTATATCAAATTAAATATTGTATGTCTCCCTAATTGATTCACTGATCCACTCTCTATGGCAGCTGTTCCAAAGGTTTTCACAGCCTTCTGATCTCTCTAAAACCATACATATGAGAATCTCATCTCATACTTTACTGAAAAAAAAATGAGACCAATCTTAAATAACTTTTCCCTCTCCCCTTCCCCCACCCTGCTCTCACATCATTTATACATCTTCCTCTGTGTCTGCTCTTTCACTTGAGTTTCAGATAAAAAGATGGCAATTCTCCTTTCTTAGTTTATCTGCTTTACATAGGCTCTTGATACAGTCCTCTGGTGACTTTACCCTAAAATTACCACCCTCATCCTTGTCTTCTCCATTCTTTTATTTTCAATTTCTCCCTCCCTTCTCTCTCCATCTCTGATACCTACAGATAGGAGTCTTCTTCATCCTTAAAAAAAATCCCTCAACTGATTCTAGTATCCCATTGCCTTTCATCTTATATCATTCCTTTCCTTTGTGGATATACTCCTTGAAAAATCTTCTACCCTATGCCTCTACTTCCTCTCCTCTCAGTCTTTTAAATCTGTTATCTGGTTTCTCACTTCATCATTTAACTAAAACTGGACTCTACAAAATTAACAATGATCTATTAATCTGACATATCTAAGGATCTTTCTTCAGTCCTCCCTTTCTTAACTCCTCTGCAACATTTAACCTTGTTGATCACCTACTACTCCTGGGTACTTTTCTCTATTTTCTTGACATTGCTCTGTCCCAACTTCTTCTTTCTGTCAGACCATTCTATCTCAGTCTCCCTCATTTATTCTTCGTTCATATCTTTTTTTTTAGAATTTTTTTTTTGTAAGGCAATGGGGTTAAGTGACTTGCCTAAGGCCACATGGCTAGGTAATTACTAAGTGTCTGAGGCTGGATTTGAACTCAGGTACTCCTGACTCCAGGGCTGGTGCTTTATCCACTGTGCCACCTAGCTGCCCCTCTTTGTTCATATTTAAGACAGGGTCTGGCACATGGTAAATGCTTACAAAATACTAGCTGACTGTCTTACTGATAAATATTTTACACATACCCCCAAAAAGATAAAATAAGCATCATAAAATCCTACAGCAATCTGATTTATACATGCTTGAATCTCAAGACCTTTCAGATCTCAGAGGTCATTGTTGATTATTTCTGTTGCCCAAGATAACTGTGGATTTAAGTTTTTTGGACATTGTAATAGACTTTATTTTTTATTTTTGAAAAATAGATTTTTTTGATGTCTTGTTATTTCATTACCTCCATTTTCCCCTGTGTCTTCCTTCTTCCTTTTTTCAGAAATCCTTCCCTTAGAAGAAAAATTTTTAAATAAATTTTTGATATGTTTTTATATCAACTTTCTTCCTTGAAATCCTTTCCTTCCCCTCCCCCAACCATTCCCATAAAACAAAAAATATTTAGTACAGCAAATTTTAAAAATTAATAGATGTCAGGAAGCAAGTCTGAGGATGTCTTTTAACAGAGTTATGTGAGAATAGATTAGTCAAAAGAAGTTGCAAAATGGGGTTCATTTTAGCCCTAGCTATCAGAGATTATTTATGAGTAGCAGCATATTTCATCTAAGGATGAAATCTTTATATATTAAAATTTGACTCCCTAACCTAGGTTGGTTAAAAGCATAAAGAAGTATTTAGGGGCAGCTAGGTGGCATAGTGGATAAAGCACCGGCCCTGGAGTCAGGAGTACCTGGGTTCAAATCCGGTCTCAGACACTTAATAATTACCTAGCTGTGTGGCCTTGGGCAAGCTACTTAACCTCATTTGCCTTGCAAAGACTAAAGTAAAAAGTATGTAATTTATTTTTTCCCAAAGGTTCAAAAAATGGAAATTTTCCCATTTTTTTCCCTCATCTCCTTTTTCCACCTTTCTCAATACTTGTCCAGGATACTTAATAAAGTCTAAACCATGGTCATTGACCTAAGCATCCTAATCCTAGAATTTTTCATGAATGCAAACCATTTAATCAGACTTTTTGCAAATTAATCTCTTTAATCTGCTTTGGAGAAGCTCACCCATAATTGTTTCTTTATTTCATTTGTATTCTCTGCTTTAGATGGTTTGGGAAATATAATTAATATTAAAGAGTCTAAAGGCAAAGAATTGGAAGAAAATTTTAAGCTGATGACCAGGTTCCCTTACTTTTCAACTCCAAAGGATTCAATAGAGCCTAAATATTTTCACAGATATCATATACCATCTTATTTAAGTATTTTTCTTCCTTTCTCCCTTTTCCTTACATCTTTCACTTTCCTCATTCCTCCTTTTATTCTTCCTCTTTTCTCCTTGTTCTTGGCCTTGTTCTTAGTCTTCTTGTTCTTATTCTTAAAAAAAACAGTTTGAATGACCATTTTTATGATATAGTTTGAGGTCTGTAAATTCATGTTTTTCTTTAATGATTTTTCTCATCATTTTACGCTTTTGTTCTTTTCTTGGAGACTTGTTGCTATTTTTTTCTAGCTTTATACAATATCTCCTCAATAATTTGGTATAACATTAACATGCAAATATATATGATTAGTATCTTTTATGTATAGTACATCCTAGTGATAACTAATTCTCTGCTTCTTTAAATTCTTTTTTTTTCTATAAAGAAATTTCATAGTTGTGTTTGTGTACTATTGCACCATGCACTGGTTGCTTAGTACCCAGATTTTTTAATGCATTTTAATGGAATGAAGTTTTCTTAATATTGTTTCTTCCAAGTTTTCCTATTGTTATTGTTCTTGTCATATATGAACCAATGATCTATTTGGATCTATTTTGCATCTTTATACCTTTGCTAAAGCAGATAATCGTGTCATTGATTTTCTTTGCTTATTTTCTTCAGTTTTCTAAGTACACTATCACATCAGCTGTAAATGAAAATTTCGTCTCTTCCTTGACATTATTTTAGTTTTCTTGTCTTATTTGCTATAGCTGACATTTCTAGAATTATATGAAGTAATATTAGGGAGAGAAGGGTGTTCTTCTTTACTCCTGTTCATAAAAGAAAATCATTTGTAGTATTATTTCATTGCAAATAATTCTTATTTTTTAGTTTAAATATATACTTCTTTTTTAAAGAATTCTTCTATATTTATTTTTAAGAATTTCTTACAGTGTGATATATTGTCATTAATATTATATAAGTGTGGCATATTTTCAAAATATTATATATATCTTTTGAATCATATACTTTTGTTTTCTTTGTTTATATAAGCTATACCTATTGTTTATCCCTGAATACCAGTTATGACTCTAACTTGCTCATAGCAAATCATTTATTTATTTCTGTAGTATCCTTACAAGAATTTTATTTAAAAATTTTCCAGTAATATTCATTTGTAACATTATTTTATAGTTCCTTTTCTACAAAGTTTTACCAATCATATTTATAGCACAAAAGGAACTTGTCTCTGATTTTTAATAAATTTTTTAGTACCATTGGCACTTTTTTTAGGTTTTTTGCAAGGCAATGGAGTTAAGTGACTTGCCCAAGGTCACACAGCTAGGTAATTATTAAGTGTTTGAGGTCAAATTTGAACTCAGGTACTCCTGACTCCAGGGCCTGTGCTCTATCCACTGCGCCACCTAGCTGCCCTGCCTGGAATTTTTTTTAAAAGTTCTCCCTACAAATTTGTTTCATGCTTTCATTCTCTTTTTTATGTCTTTGTTTTGAAGAATGCCTGTCCTTTCCCCCCTAAATTCTCTCATCTTTCATTAAAATCATAATTTCTCCTTGAAAATTCTGATTTCTGCTCTAAATTTTTTTTGACATTTTCTCTTAATTCTTTTATTCTTTTCCTGGACTATTCTTGGAATTTGTTGAATTCTATTATTTCTGGGAATCTCACAGAATTTGTCATGATATACCAGTTTCCTTATGGAATTTTGCCTTATATTCCTTAGGTGTGAGATACTTGTTCTTTGAGATTGTTATTTTCTTCAGATGTTTATCTATTTCTTCTTTTATTTTTTAGGTTGGTTTTTTTTTGCAAGGCAAGTGGGGTTAAGTGGCTTGCCCAAGGCCACACAGCTAGGTAATTATTAAGTGTCTGAGACCAGATTTGAACCCAGGTACTCCTGACTCCAGGGCCTGTGCTCTATCCACTATGCCACCTAGCCACCCTATTTATTCTTATTAGCTTTTTTGCCTTTATCAATCCCTGCCAAGTTTTTCAAATATTTTATGATTTTTATGTTTGACAGAACTTTGTTTCATATTCAAATCTATTCATTTCTGAAGGCACAGTACAATTATGTCCCTCCCTCAGCCCAATAGATGTGTGTAGATATTTACATATGTGTATATATAGTTTTCAGAAAAAGAACTTAACATCTTTAAATGTCCATTTGACTATTTTGAAAATCTACTGGTTCTCCCAATTAAATATAAATTGCAAAAGATGCAAATAATAAAGATAAATTTTTTATGCTTCCTAGCCTGGGACCAATGAAGGCAGAGGACCTTTTTGTAGCCAAACTTTATATATCAGTCAGAATCTATAGAGCTCAGGGTTTCTGGGGGGAAAAAAAGGAACATGTGATAAATCTCAACTGAATTAAATTGATTTCTTTATCCCTTTCTGCTGGATTTTATATATATAGAAATGCTATTGTTTTATGTGTGTTTATTTTATATCCTGCTTGCAGCTTTGCAGGATATAAAGTTGTTAATTATTTCAGATAATTTTTAATATCAATATTTGGGGTTTTCTACATAAATAATCATATCAATTATGGAAAGCAAAAGTTACATTGGCTTTTCTCTTAGTCCTGTTGCTTCTATTTTTTTTTTATTGCTTTACTAACTGAATTGAGTTGAATTATTTGTGCTTCCAAATTACTGAATTCAGAGTTTAGAACTCCTCAGAAAACAAAACTGTGTTTACTTGAGATCATTCCTGGTTCTTGGAATTCCTTTTTCTGGCAGTAATACACTTTACTTATAGAAACACGAGTTGTTTATTTTTATTTTCTTTACTGTCTAGTTAAGTTCTAGAAATCTCATTCTCTGAGATTTCTACATTTATTTTCAGCCATTGCCTTTATGTTGCTTTATTGACTCTAATAATAAGGCTCAGGATAGCAACAACCTTCTTGGAAGAGGTCAGATGCCTTAGTGGCGGCCATCCAGGAAGTTTTGCTTCCATTGGGGGAATACCACAGGTGGCCCAGCATCTCTGGTTTCTTCTTAACTTATTTTCTTTCACCGTTATCTAAGTCGCTCTCTCTCTTCAGGTAACTACAGCAATGAATTTTCCTGCCAACTCCGTCTTGCCCTGAACTGACCCTCTATGTCCTTACCCCAGTCCCCTACTTTACCAAATGTCCTTTCCTCTTCTAGGTAAGTTCTTTTCTGGGTACAAGTTAAGGTGATTGATCTATGAAAATTACAGGAAAGAATATGGCTGTAAACTTCAATGAAAAAGGACCTTTTAATTGTGAGACAAAAACTGTTTCTTTGAGTACTCTATCCATAATTCTTTATCCTAAAAATCTTAATAGTGCTTTTTTTCCACCAATGACAAATTTCTCCCCTTCCTCCCTTCCTACCTTCATCCCCAAGATGGTAACAAAACATAAAGGAAGAAACCACAATAAGACATTCTCCACTCTACCATGAATTTCATATCTAGGAGATAGCCTAGTTCATTCTATCACAAATGCCTAATGGCAGTACCAACCATCTTCTATGTGTCAGTGCTTCAAAAATTGGAAACTGACTTCTTGGGAAAACATAGGAGCAGTTCTTACTCCTTCCCATTCTTTGATGGGTCTCTGATCTTATTGTTATGGATATTCTCTCAAGGGATAGAGATCACAACCTTTCCATGCTTTCCCATCCTGTGTGGCATCTGTCCATCAAACAAAAATATATGATAGAATAGAATTAGAAGGGAACACAATACATGAATAAGCTTAGTCAAAAGAAGAAAGGGTCAAACTCAATGTTAACTAACTCCTTTGTTTATTGTTATTTGGATATTTTCTTACAGAATTCTTCCAAATGAATTTAATGCCTCTTAAAGACACAAACCAGCTCTATGCTTGAATTTCAATATTTCCCCAGATTTTAAGATATTATTGCATATATATATATATTTATATATAGCATTAGACAAGAAGAAACTATGCCAACAACACCAATGAAATGGGTATTTTAAGCACCTATTGTGTGCTAGTGACAACTTCAATTAATAAAATTAGAAGCAAGATTGCAAAGGAATAGAAAGTAAGAGTAGAGGAATTTCAGGAAACAGTTCTACAATTTTTTATAGGAGTTTGTAAATGAGAAGATAGTATAATACTAGAGGGGATAGTAGAATCTAGTGAAGAATTTTTATATTTTTTGCATTTTGATTTTTAAGGAAGGGGGGGGCTTGGTCATATTTATAGGCTGTAGGATATGGGTAAAGTAGATATGGAGTTAATTGAAGACCAAAGAGAGATAGAGAAAGAAATATCATGAGAATCTGCTGGAAAATATAGAACATTAGAACAGTGATATATATATAGAGAGAGAGGTCAGCCTTCACATTCAGATTTGGCATATAAGAGGTCATTGACAAGTTGAAAAGAATAGCTGAAGCTAAATCATGAGATTGAAAACAAGATTTGCAAAGGATTGAGAAAGAAAGGAAGAGAGGACACTGAGGCAGATTTTGTAGGCAACTTTCTCCCCTAAAATTTTTTCTAGGAATGCATGAAAAGAAAAAAAAATAATTTATTCAGTAACTTTATTAAAAAGTCTGTCATAAAGAATATTGCTTTCCAGTTTTTAAAAAGATTTAAAGCCCATTATCATTCCCCTAATTCATATTCCTGTTTGACTATTTCTATTGATGGCATTGTCATCATTCCAGTCAGACCCTCATAGTTATCTTTGACTCTCCCCTCCTCATATCTAAATGATTGCAAATCTTATTTGTTCTACTTCTATACCTTTCATCTTGACTCCATTTGTACCTTTGTTCAGGACCTCATTATCTCTTATATTGAATTATGCATGCTTTCTAATTATTTTCTATACTCCAATTTTTTTCTTTTCCAAATAAATTGTTACCCTTTAAAAAAAACCCAACCCTCTGCCTAAGTTCTTGCAGATTTCATACACACACACACACACACACACACACACACACATTTATGCAGCATTAGACAAGATGAAACTATGCCAATAACCCCAGTGAAAAAGGTATTAATTAATGAGTATTTTAAGCATCTACTGTGTGCCAGTGAGAATTTCAGTTGATAAAGTTGGATGCAAGTTTGCAAAGAGGTACAAAGTAAGAGCAGAGGAAATTGAGGAAATAGTTATATGGCCAGCTTTCTCTCTTCTCTCCAATTTATCATCCATATAGCTACCAAATTGATTTTTCTAAAGCACAACACACTCCGTGCTCAAGAAGTTTCTTTGCTCTTTTTTATCTTCGGGTAAAATCTAAAATTTTCTCTGCTATTCTGAACCCTTACCATTTTTATAGGCTTCTTTTATGTTATTGTTATTGTTTGGTCATTTCTGACTCAATGTGATCCCTTTTGGGGCTTTTTTAGCAAAGTTATTAGAATGGTTTGCCATTTCCTTCTCCAGCTTATTTGACAAATGAGGAAATTGAGGCAAATAGGTTAAGTGACTTGCACAAGGGGAAGAAAAAGTATGTGTCTGAGTCTGTATTTGAACTCCAGTCTTCCTGACTCCAGGTCTGATCTGTCTACTGGGCAACCTAACTACCTTATCTAATCCATATGTCTTCTGTGTGACATCCCAACTACCTTCTATGTGCCTTTGTACAAACTAACCCCCCCCCAATTCCTGGAATGTTTTCCCTTTTAAAGGAAGTCTTTCTCGGCTTCTTCTTTATTACTTTGTAATTTAGTTTATATATGTAGGTTTTATTTCTTATAAATTTACATACCTAGCTTTCATTGTTATCTTGCGCCTGTATACAGTAGGTGTTTAATAAATACTTGTCGAATGGTAAGCAGATCTCATTTAAATAGGTGAATTATCATCATAATTATAGCACTGAATAATTTTATAGTGTTATAAATGTTTCAATGTCAGCTTTAAATGGCATAAATAAAAGGTAATAATTCTGAATTTTCCTCTAAAGCAATCACATTTCTCTGCCCAAATAGCAGACTTGACAGCAGTTACAGCCATCTGTATTCATGCTAATTACTGTTTCAATTCAGTGTATTTACAAAGGGAAATTGCAACAGAAAAGAAAAGCTCTGGGGTGGGCATATGGTAGTTAAGACTTGGGTTTCATTTCTTTTTGATGTTTTGATTTCCCTGTGTGTATCTTAGTTCATCCTCAAAACCATATCATTGTCACACCATGTGTAGTTAGTGGGTAGCCCAGGAGTTGGAAACACTTCTTAGAATTTTTTTATTTTAATTGTTTTTTTGGGAGGTATGGAAAGGAACTGAGCATGGTCAGATGCCACTGTGGAAAATGAGTGCAAATAAAGACAGTGAAGGCAGAGTGCCAATTGCTCAGAAAAGAATGAATTTGGAGCAGTAATTAACCAGCAATTCAACAGGAATTATGGGATCACAAAGCAAATTACTGTGATTAGAGAAGTATTTGTTCTCCCACCAGTCTGTCACCACATTTTACTCAGGATGAGTTTTTGCTTCTGAAAAAATAATTGATGTGAGTTAGTTCTGTGTCTCAGAAAGCACACACAAGGGCCTTTGGGGGCAAGTTTGCATGTGCCCATGCAACCTTATGTACCTTTCAGTACAGTTCAATTTGTGACTCAAGCTTCTGAATCTGAGAGCCACATTATGAGTAGGTGTGGTGTTCATTATATCATTTATAGGGATGCTCCTTTTGATAAGACAGCATTGTACTGAAATGGGAGCTAGGGAAGGGAAGCCAGTCAAAATCTCTGAGCCTTATTTTGTTCATCTGTTAAAATGAAGATAAGGATGCCTATAGCCCTTACTTTATGGGATCACAGGGTCATAGATATTGCTAAATATCTAGGTGGTCATCCAATTTAATATGCTCATTTTACTAGATGAGGAAACAGACCTAGAGAGGTTATATCACTTGTTCAGGATCACACAGACTTTTCTTGCCCAGGAAAACAGGCAGAATTCAAACTCAGGCTTATTTTAAGGGTCAAATCAGACAGAAAATCTTAAAATGTAAAATAAATGCCATTTGTTTAATGTTACTCCCAAGGTGGTGATAAGAATTTATGACAGATCCAGCTCTCAGAAGTTTATAGGATCTATTTAGAAATAGAAGGGAAGACCTTAAAGGTCATTGAACACAACCCCTTCCTTCATGTTGCCCTCTATGAGACTGATATACAGTCATTTGCCCAAGGTCATACAGTTAGTAGATATCTGAAGGGGAAAGAGCTCAAACTCACGTTTTCCTAATTCTGAGGTCATGCTTTATAAATTTGGCTTCACTTAGAATCATTTTACTGTTCTTATATGTTTTAGCCTTCTTTCCCTTCCTTCTTACTAAAAATTAAATATATACACACACACACATCATGTGTTCCCAACTTCATACTTGTTCCTATCCATGCTAGTGAGGGAGATAAGTCTTCAAGGTAATTGAACTGTAGGATTTCTCACATGTAATAGAAAAGGAAGTAATGGGAGATGTTATCCAAGAAGCAGTTGGGTAATGATTACTTTCACAGGTATGCTCAGTTTCATGTTTTTCTAACTTACTGGATTTTGGATGTTTAGTTTACAGTTTACAGTTACTTGGACTTTTAAGTCACTGGTGCATACCATAAACAAAAACAAGTCATCTGACAATATAGAAACTCCTGATTTGTTTTTATCTGTGAGTGTTCCCTGTTAGAGAACTGGGATTTAAGATTAAACCCTTGAGGATGGCAGTTCAGAGTGATCCAGTTGGGCTTAAAAACATCTTCAAAGTGATACATGAATAAAACAAGAGAGATTGTAATGAATACTGTGGCACTTAAAATTTTAAGTGTAATTTTTAAAATGCCTATGAGTGGAATAGAGTTGTGGAAGATAATAAATAAACATTTATTAAGCATTTGTTAGGAGTTGTGCAAAGTGCTTTTACAAATATGACCTCATTTTAGAAAGAAGCACATTCAGCTTGTTTATCGTAGGCAGAATCCATTCTGTGACAGGTTTTAGTTTTTAATATCATTTTTGAGAAGAGGGAAGATATGTAAATATTTGTATTTAAAAGCCTATTTCCCTGAGATATTTACTAAATTTGATTTATAGTCAAGCTAAGCTTTCTTCTCCCTGTCACTTTCTTCTCCACCCAGCAAAAATAAATAAAGAAAGAAAGAAATTTGGAATTGTTATATGAAAGCAGTCACAAATCTTGTGATTATATGAAATTATAAGAATACAGGCTATTATTGTGCGTATACCTTAGTAAAAGCATGAGATATGGTGAAGGATGGCTGGTTTTAGAGTCAATTAAACTCAAGTTTTATTCTCAGTCTGTCATGTTCTAGCTGTATGACCATGGCCAAGCCATTCAGCATATCTACACCTCAGTTCCCTCAATGGTAGACTAGAGATAATGATAATATTTGAAATAATATGTAAAAAACAAATCTTAAACCTTCATATTAATGTCATTAATTATTATGATTCTGTTAGAAACCCTCTAGGGAAGAAAAACTTTAAATGTTAATTACTTAATTACTGGTAAAAAAATTAATGCCTTTTTTTTACTTTCTTTGCTTCCTGTTGCTGAAGTGAACTAATATCATTTTAAATGGTTGTCTCATGATAATAATTTTTTATATTTAATAAATGAGAGGTTGTGTAATATAGGAAATAAATGTCTGAACTTGGAATCAGGAAGGCTGGTTTTCAAATTCTATCCTTTAGACAGACTAGCTTTATAAACATGGATAAATCACTTAACTTTTTTCTACTTTCTTAAGACTCTAAAATTATATACGAATGGCAATCTGCCTTAGTGGAAGAACTTTCCGTATCAAGACTTCTTACATGAATGAAGTCACCAGTTCAGACCCTATTTTTAAAATTGAAGAGAGTTTAATTTTTTTCAGGCTACAGTCTGCCCCAAATAATTAATGATTCTTTATATTGTAGTTTTTCAAGCAAAGAACCAAGAATACTAAACTCTTGTTTTGCAAAACTGGTAGCACTTGAATATTAACTAAGTGAAACATCCTTTCAATGCAAATAAGGTATCTTTATTTTACAGGAACATTTAATAAATGTTTTCATAATGCCTATAAAAACTCATGAGGTTTCCAATGGGCTTGATGGGGAAAAATCTCTAATCCATTTTAACTCAAATATAGTCATTTATGAGGGGTGGTAGTCATATTTGGGCAACTGGATAGTTCAGTGAATGGAGTACCTGGAGTCAGAGAGACCTGAGTTCAAATCAAACTCCAGTTATTGGTAGCAAAGAACTGGAAACAAATGATTACCTGTCAATTGGGGAATGTTTGAACAAATTATGATCTATGGTAAAAAGAAAGAGAATCAGGATAGAAATATGATTACAAACCTAAAAGAAAAGACTGCTAAAAGGGGAAAAGATAGTCAACGGTGTCAAATTCTGCAAAAAAATTCTAGAAAAAATGATGATTAAGACAAGACCAATTAATTTAACATGAAAAAAGATCATTAGTGACTTTTAAGAGATTTTAATTCAATGTGTGGGAATGAAAGCAAGATTTTAAGGGATTAAGAAGTGAGTGGGAGGTTAGATAGTGGAAATATTGAACCTCAGTGGCTTTTTACAGAAAAAGGGAATAAGCTGTTTACTGAATCCTGGGGAAATAAATAAAGGTTCACATTTGGAAATCTCCAAAACAATAATATCAATAATTAATAGATCAATAATTTAGCAAGCATGATTAAATATCTACTAGTTTTATGCACTTTCCTAGCTGATGGGGATACAAAATTTTTAAAAAAGAAAACAATCCCTGCTTTAAGGAGTTTTGTGTTCTATTTTGGGAAACTGTATAAATATATAAATATATACTGAATAAATAAAAAAATCCAAGACAGCTAAGGTGCATTAGTCCTAGACCTCATAACTGAGGGAGGACCAATAGACTGTAAGGCTTGAACCACATCTTGAAAGAAGACAGAGATTCTAAGTGATGGAGGTAGAAAAGGAATGCATTCCTGGCTTTGGAGGACAGATAGTTTAAAGGCCAAAAGAAGGGAGATGGAAAAGAGAGAGAAGGCTGGTTGAGCTGAGCTGTAGAGAATGGGAAAGGGAGTAAAATATAGACATTTTGCACTTAAATTCACTTTATGTAAAGTGAATTTGACTTTATGTAAATAATTCTGAAAAAAAATCTACATTCCAAACAATGCCTATGTTGACTTTACTGTATAAATATGGTGGACTCTTTGTTTGCTTATGCCTTTCCACTAGGGACTCTCTGACCTCTCACTGCCCTCTACCACCAAAAAAAATTTTTTTTTAATCCTCCCAAGTGAAAGTAGAATAGAAGGGGAGATGCCTCTCCAACAGGTGGATGATTTGGCTTAAGAGTAAACCTTTGCTCTGCTCTGTCCACCTACCAGCCTGTCAGCCTGGTTTTTGGGTCTGTCTTACCCACATTTCCTTGAACCATGTGTAGGTACCTCCTTCCTAGGAGCAGGGTCCCTTTCCTGCCTCCCTCCTCCTTTTATATAAAGCAAAAACTGTTCAGGCATGTTCTTGTTTTATTTTGAAAGTCATACGCTACGCTACTCTTCATGATGTCTTTTGGGTTTTCATGGTTAAAAATACTGGAAGAGTTTGCCATTTTCTCCTCTAGCTAATTTTACAGATGAGGAAACTAAGGCAAACAGAGGTAAGTGACTTGCCCAGGGTCACAGAACCTAATAGTGTCTAAGGTCAGATTTGAACTCAGGAAAAGAATTCTTCCTAGCTTCAAGCCCTCAGCACTCTATCTACCCCACCATATGGCTGCCTTTATGTACAGATATACATTAGAGATATTGTGGGTTCCAGTCTAACACAATAAAATGATTATCATAATAAAAGGAGTAATATTTTTTGTTTCCCAATACATATAAAAGTTATATTTATACTATTTTGTAGTCTATTAAGTGTCCAGTAGTATCCTATTTTTTAAAAAGTGCCTATCTTAATTGAAAAATACTTTATTATTTAAAAAACACCAATCCCATTATCTGAGCCTTTAGTGGGTCATAATCTTTTTTGCTGGTGGAGTGTCTTGCTTCATTGTTGTTGGCTGCTGACCAATTGGGGTGGTTGTTGCTGTAAATTAGGGTAGCTATGATAATTTCTTAAAATAAGTTCCCCTCCCCCAGATTGAGTTTTCCTTTCATTGACCACTTAGAAGCCACTGAAGGATTATTAATTGACCTAATTCAATATTGGTTTTCAGAGGATAGGTAAGCCTGAGGAGGAGAGAGGTAGGAGAATAGCCAGAGTGGTCAGAATGCACATGTCCTTTATTAACTTTTGCTATCTTATATAGATGTGGTTCATAATGCCCCCAAAACAATTATAAGAGTAGAATCAAACATCACTGATCACAGATCATCATAACAAATAGAATAATAATGCAAAAGTTAATATATTACAAGAATGTGACACAGAGACACAATGCGATTATATGCTGTTGGAAAAATAGTGCTTGATATACTTGCATAATGCAAGGTTGCCCCAACCCTTCAATCTGTAAAAAAATGCAATATCTGTGAAGCACAATAAAGTGAAGTGCCATAAAAATGTGGTTTGCCTATATACTGACAGTGAAAAGAGTTTGGGGCTAGATTGTGAAGTTTTTAAAAGCCAAATATAGAGGAGTTGATATTTTATCCTAGAGGTAATAGAGGACTGAGGTGTGTGGCATGTTCAGATCAAATTATTTAGTCTGTTATAAGGAGAATTTTCAGTGAGAAGAGACCTGAGTTAGGAGAATCAATTAAAAAGCCATTGCAATAGTCTAGGCAAACTAGTGGTGGGAGAGTAAAGAGAGAGAAGGGACCAAATGTATATAAATGGCAGAATTATGCCACTGACAAAGAATTGGAAATTGAGGGCATTGGGGAGTGACTGAATATACTGTGGTATCTGAATGTTATAGAGTACTATTGTTCTGTAAAAAATTATAAGAACCCGGGGCAGCTAGGTGGTGCAGTGGATAAAGCACTGGCCAGGAGTACCTGGGTTCAAATCTGGTCTCAGACACTTAATAATTACCTAGCTGTGTGGCCTTGGGCAAACCACTTAACCCCATTTGCCTTGCAAAAAAAAAACCTTAAAAAATTATGAGAACCTGGCAAACATGAAAAGATTTGCGTGAACTGAGCCTGAGTGAAGTGAACAGAACCGGGAAAAAAATGATAATAAATTAGACTAAAAATACATTGTGAGGTGATCAACTATGATTGACACAACTTTTCTCAGGAAGGACAATTCTGAGAGACCTCTTAAGAAAATGCAATCCTCATCCAGAGGGGGGAAAAAACCTATAGATTCTGAATGTAAAACAAAACATGTTTTTTTTTTCTTTTTCTTGTTTTTTTCCCCCCTCTCAGTTCTACTTCTTTCACAGCTTAACTACTATAGAAATGTGTTAAACACGATTTTACAGGTTTACTTCCATGGGGAGGAGATGGAAAGGGAGGGTGATGGAAATATATGGAACTCAAAAACTTGCAAAAGAATGAATGTGAAAACTATCTTTGTAAGTAATTGAAAAATAAATAAACAAGGAGAGAAGTCGGGGGGGGGGGGGTGGTGAGAAATCTGCCACTGAAGAGATTGAGAGAGATTCAGAATCAAGGAAAATGCTGAGGTGATGAATGTGGGAGAATGAGAAGGGGAAAAAAGGTAAGACCCTCATAGAAATTGGGAAGTTTGGTAGCAGTTATGTTTTGGACTTGCTGAAGTTGAGATGTCTTCAGTACATCCAGTCTATTGTGTCCAATAGGCGGTAACTCTGGATCCCAATGCAGGTTCTTTTTAAATATCTACTTGTACTTTCAAGATAGAAGTGAGAGATTTGGGGGCTCCCTCCAAATCTACAATTGCTATTACCTCTTTATATGAACAGTAAAAATATTTTCACAGGATATCAAATTTTGATGGTACCTCTAAGATTGTCTGGTATGACCATTGCCTGAATAAAACTCTCTACAATCCACATGACAAATATTCATCTATCCTTTGTCTGAAGGCCAATAATGAGAAGAAATTCACCAACTCCCAGATAAAGTCTAGCTCATTTAACTTTTATTATCTCTAATTATTAGGAAAATTTTCTTTATATTGAATCTAACTTTCTGTGTCTTCTTTGTTTCTGCCTTCTGGGCTAGGGATAATTAGATTAATCCTTTATCCTTTTGATAGATAGCCCCACAGGTAGTTGAAGCTAGCTATCCTGTCTTTCTTAAGTCATCCCCCCATTAAACAAAACTCCCCATTCTCATAAGGCACATTTTCAAAACAATTCTCCATCCTCATCTTTGATGTTCTTATAGTCGTTAATATTCTTTCTAAAATCTAATAGGGACAAATTTTGTTTCCAGGTATTTGCTATCAAAACTGAACACAATGCTCTCTTTAGGACAAAATTGATAACAGGATTATCCTAGACCCTGCATTCTCTGCCTCTTTTGATGAAACCTAGGAATGCATTCACTTTTTTTATCTGCCAAATTACACTGTTAATTCATATTGAACTTTTAGTTCACTGAAATCAAAATCTTTTTCAGACAAATAACTATTTTACCCCTCTTGAACTTTATTTTTTGAACTTACACTTCTGTCTATTAAATTTCATCTTGGTAAATTCAACATAATATTCTAGCCTGTTGAAATCTCTTGGAGTCCTGATTATGTCATCCTTTATTTTAGCCATTTCTCCTAGCTTGATGTCATCTATATACTTGATAAGCATGGTATATCTGCATTTATCCCAATTGTTTCAAAAAAATTAAACAGCACAGAGCCTACTTGACAGGTCTCTGAGGCACTTGACTTGAGACATCCTTCCAAACCAATAATAAGTGTTCTCAACAGCTCTTTGAGTTCAGCTATATCCATCTAACTGAATTGTGGAGCATCACCAGCCCTCTTTGACTTCTGTCTTGCCACAAAACTTTGATGACTCAGGAAGAGTGAGATTGATGAATTTATGCAACTCTGCCTCACTTAAATCTAGTTTCACAAACAAGTCAAGACATCACCTATGATGTCGTTGGTCCTCTTTGAAAATAGTAGACTAGCAACAATATTGCTTTCTAAACCTACATTTTTTAGACTTGCCCATGATTTCCTGTGACTTGTACCAAAATTTTACTTATAATTTTATTAAGGTGTAATAAACCACAGTATATTACTTAAATTATTAATTGTCCACAATTTGTATTTTTTCCAGTCATTTAGAGCACTTATTTTCTCTCCTTCCTCCCTTTAGTTCTCCTTAGAAAAGTATAAAAGTTTCATTTTAATTTTTCCTCTTTTTCAACTCTCGTTTTTCAGTGGACAGTTTGCAGTTGTGAAAAAATGCCGTGAGAAAAGCACTGGTCTACAATATGCTGCTAAATTCATTAAGAAAAGGAGGACTAAATCCAGCCGACGGGGAGTGAGTCGAGAAGACATTGAACGAGAAGTTAACATATTGAAAGAGATACAGCATCCAAATGTGATCACCTTACATGATGTTTATGAGAACAAAACTGATGTCATTCTTATTTTGGAACTGTAAGTCATTTTTGTGTTATGATTTCACTGGCATTGGGTGGAAAATTTAAATGGTTCCAATGAGAGGGTGAATATATGACTCTGTTCTGCATTGAACTTCCTCCTCAGATGTATAAAATGAAATGACATATTCAGAGATATTCTATTGTCCCTAGTCAGAAATTGTATTTACTTTATACTTAAAAAAGTAGGGTGTGTACCACCTGGCCAGGAAACTGGGTAGATTCACATTTCAACAAATTGTGCCTAAGTCTTTCATTTGTTGTTTTCCCACCTAATTGGGAAGTTGACAGATCAGTCTTTTCCATGCTACATCATAGTCAACTTTGTTTATTATACATTCCTCTGTTTCCTTTTCCCCCCTTCCCATCCCATAGTTCTCCTTTGCAACATAAACAATTTTAGCTCAATGAAGCAGACTCCCTTGCTTTTGGTCTCTTCAAACTGCCTGAGCTAAGTATAGGAGTAGGTTTAACAGAAAGGAATTGTAAACATGACTGATATTACTCAGATATTAGAACTTAAGGTTTAAAGCATTTTATTTCCTTAAGCCCTGAACAAACAATATTGGTGACTGGTTATGGCACATGGATTCCTAAAATTTTTTTCTTGATTTAAACTGTCTCTTGTTTTCCAGTCTCCTTCATGACTTTCTCATTGTATTGTGCTCCCTTAAGCAGTCTAGAGAACAATCTTTAATAAATGTTCTCCAGTACACATACCCCATATCTTCCAATGATATTCATAGGGCAATGGATTTGTAGCCAGTTGGCATACTGGAGGGCATCACTTCCTTAACATATCTCCTTTAAATTATAGCTAAGAAACCTAATGCTTTGAAAGATGATTTTATTCAAGGTCACATAGACGATTGAGAGAATGGTGAGAAAAATAAAAAGAAGTATTAGATAATAAAAAGACAAGACTTTTGGATGAGTACCAGCTTAAATATTAGTTCAGGCTGTGCAGGAATATGATTGAACATAATTCCCTGAGGAAAAGAGTAGAATTTGACTAATAGGGTGAAAGAAAAGGTCTATTATAAAATGAAAATACCCATGCAGATCCTAAAATAATGATAGGGAATAGCTGGCTTAATTTGGAAGCCAATTCACTTTTTAGCTGACATGTGAAGTAGGTATTGACAGCGACAACAAAGAATGTTGTATACTACAGTTCCTATATTGAAAGAATGGAGCAAGACTGGAAAATGGACAGCCAGACCTGGCCTCAGTAGAAGAGACTAAAGGTTGGACAAAGGGACCTGGTGTTATTTCACAATGGAAACCTAGCAAGAAGCAGTCAAAAGATACTTACTGAGATACTCTGAGATACTCTTGCTTTTTACTGTCCTGCTAGAACTTTTTTTAAAACAAAAACTTGTTGAGTGTTAGAAAAAAAGCTAACAAGACTGTTCCCATGAGTTTTGTCACTCCTAAGAGTCAAAGCTAATATCCCCTCTAGGGAAAGAGATGTGAAAGGAAGGTTTTGATAGCTGTGGAATCTGTCCCTGTGTATGTATATCAAGTATATGCTATTTATTAGGATATTATGTTCGAGAATCAGCATGGAATAATGGAAGGAGAACTGATCTAGTTGTCAAGAAAATCTGAGTTCAGATTTTGCTTCTGACAGGCTATGTGACCCTGAGCAAGTCATTTGACTTTTAAGTAAGTTCTCTAAGAAAATGCAGAGAAAGAATGGATGGGTACCAGGTACTCCACTAATATATGCTCTATAAATATTATCTCATTTGATTGGTAGAACAGATGAGAAGGTGCCAACTTGCATTTATAGAGAAGAATCAACTTGCTCATTGCCAATGAAATCACAGGTTTACTCCCTATCCTTTATAAAGGATATTGTGGGAAAGAATAAAAAGATTTAGACAAAGATATTTTCCTATCGTGATACTTCTTTATCCACAATTACTATATATATATATTAATATATATATATAAAATTTGCTTTTTCATCAGTCTTTTCCTAACACCCTCCCTCCTTTTTTAATATAGAAAAAAACAGCTCAGCCTAGCTAATATAGTGACCCTGATATAGTGTTCTGCAGTAGATAGAGTGCTCTGTGACCCCGGACAAATCATTTAACTTTTCTCTGCTTCAGTTTCTTCAGCTTTAAAATAGGAAAAATAGCACCTGTCTATCAGCATTGTTGTATACAGCACAAAATAGGAACTTAATAGAAGCCTGTTTCCTTCCTTTTATTCCTCTAATAAGGGAAAGAGAAGTATATTTTACTCTTTTTTTCTCAAAGGCCAAGATTGATCATTATAATTAACTTGTTTGGGTACTTTTCAGTGGTACTTTTGTTTATTTTATATTAGCTACTGTGCATATTGTTCTAGTTTTTGCTTCTTTTTTGCATCAGTTAATTTAGGGCTTCCAATGCTTCTAGGAATTTTTAATGTTGTTCATTTGTGGTTTAAGAATATTTTGTTGACATAACAATATTCTGTTACATTCATAGATCACAGTGTTTTTAGCCATTCTCCAAACAAAGAACACTGCCTTTTTGGTATACATGGGGCCTTTCTTGCTGTCTTAGAATTCAGACATTTACTTTTTATCTACTGTTAATGTTTGAAGTCTAGAAATATCATTGTGCTCCTCAAATCCCCCAATTTATGTTCATCTATTTTAGAAAATCGTTTCTCAAATCAATGTGTTAAGCACATGTTTTGGTGTGTATGTGATGTGCAGTCCTTATTCAAACCTAAATGTGTATTTACAATTCAATTTCAGTTTGTTTTAGATAGTTTTATTTGTACTGAGCACAAACTGTGTAGCATAATATTTCAAATGGTTAAATCTAATGAAAGTTAAACATTTGGAGAGTTTACCTAGGACAAACATTAAAGGGCAGCAGGGTGGGGGAGAAGTAGGGCAAGATTATTTGTAATTAGATTAACCCTCTAATGCTTACACAGGACTGAAGAAGTAAACCTCCTAGTCTTCAATCTTTCCATTTTTCTCTGCTTTAGTATTCTTTATCTCTGTTCCCAGTGTATTTTCTCCTAACAAACACTAAGAATTACTTAAAAAGTGGTCATTCTTATGGTGTTACCACTTCAAAGATGTAGAGAAACTTTAAAGGGCCCTACTTTTTGGCAGATCAGATAGGACAAATTTAGATTTCTATCTTCTACTTGTAGTTATTACTTGTGTCAAGTTCCCCTTCACTAATAGTATTTGAATGACTATGATACAGAATAAAAAATTAGTATTAATAATAAATAGCATTTGCATAGTTCTTTAAGGTTTGCTGAGTGCTTTGCAGTATTATCTTATTTGATCTTTGCAATAATCTTATGAAGTAGGTGTTAATATTTTTATTATTATTATTATTCCCATTTTACCAATGAAGAAACTAAGACAAACAGAGGTCAAGTGACTTGTCTAGGATCACACACTAGTAAGTATCTAAGGTGGGATTTGAAATCAGAGCTTCCTGACTCCAAGTCTCACATACACACACACACACACACACACACACACACACACACACACACACAAACAAACATCTTTGAAGCCTCAGAATAAATTATATTCTATCATTAACTATTTTGATTTACACTAATGAATCTCTTTAATATTTGTAATCAGGGTCCTAGGACCACAGCTCTGACAATGAGTATATTGGGCTCAATCTTAGAAAGTTCTCAATAATCTTATTTGGAGTGAGGGAGTAGTCCTCATTTCTCTACCCATTATTTCTTCTGGAAACCTCAGAAATGGCTTCTATCTAGATCTCTACAGAAAAAATAAAGAGCCATTAGTTCTTAATGAGAGCAATTAGGCTAACAATATGTAGGATAACCTTTGCCACAAGAAATAAAAAAAACTCAAGCATATTCTCATCCAACCCTATAAACAGTGAAGACAGTTTTTTGTTTTCTGATGTCCCAGCTTCCATTATAGTTCATATGTGCAGAAGTTGAAAGCACTCATGTATCTAGAAAATTGATTCCCTTTTCTTCACTGTACCTGCACAGCCCAGGAAACTCAGAGTATTAAGGAAGGACAAAGTTAGAATTTGTTCTTTTTCATTGTACTGTTTCTTGCCAACTCTTAACATTGGCAACTGCACAATTCAGAAACTCTTTTAACCATTTACCTACTACTCCAGTGCTACTCAAGATCCTATAGTTTCTGACTTGGTCCAGGATTTTATCATATAGGTTATATCCTATAGGCTTATCCATAGTCTTTTTAATCTTTTATGCAGGCTATCTACCATAGAATGTGTTGGACCTCTTGAATTTGTATTAGTATAAAAAAATAGACAGGGTTTTATTCCATTTGTGAAGGTCTCTATTTTTGCATGGACAATCTACAACTTTTTGCATGGATCTTGCAGGACACTGAAAGGTATGAGATTAAAGGATCTTTGTGCAGTGATGTAGTGGATTTGAGATTAATAAAGAAGACATCCCAGGCAAGGGAGGAATCTTTACTGGGGGCTAAGAGGTGCAGTAGATAGAGTGCTGACCCCGAAGTCAGGAGAACCTGAGTTCAAATGCGGTCTCACAAACACTTACTACTTACTAGCTATGTGATCTTTCACAAGTCACTTAACCCCATTGCTTCCTAAAAAAAAAGAAGAAGAAAAAAAAGAAAATCTTTGTTTGGGAGGGAATACCTATGAACTGTATTTATGGTACTCTGGTTTAATTTACAGGGTCTTCATAGGTTTTTTAAAATAAATTAAATTTTTTTCAATGAACAAAAATCTAATTTCTCACCCTCTCTTTACCTTTCCCTCCCTTGGAGACAAAAGTAAAATCCTTATAGCAAATATGAAATTCAAGTGAAGCATTCTCACGTTGCAGAAAATAATTTTTTTTAAATAAAAGAAGAGGATTTGAAGGCTCTTATGTGATATTTGCTTGACAAAATTAAATCCTTGTCTTGGATTTTGGTTTTTTGTTTGTTTGTGTCTCAGTTTGGATTTGAACTCAGGTCCTCCTGTTGCCAGGACTGGTACTCTATCCATTGAGCCACCTAGCTGCCCTAGGACAACTTTTTGTTAACAAAGTCAACATGGACACCATTGTTCTGGTGTTGATGATGACTTAGCAATAAAATATAAATATTTTGCCCTGGAAGCTGTTGACTCTTTAATAATAGAATACATTTGAAGATGATTAGTACATGATGACTAGTTTTATGCCTGGACTTGCTATACAATAACTTGGACTTGACTTTTAAAAGGAGAACAAGAACTAAAGAGACACTTAGGGAGAATCAAAAAAAGAAATGGTCAGAGAAACTCATTAGATATACATGGATTCAGGTTCCTCACAAGGATGTCTTGTATTCTTTTCCATTAAGGCATCATTTGACCTCAGGAGAGGAGGGAAACATAATGACACCTAAAATAGCATCTCATAGAAGCAGTAGTGATATGATGACAAATTTATAAACCAAACCAGGAGTTCCAGATGCATGAACTGGTTGCAAGTGGATGGCTGTGACCAAAAAACAGGATTTTTTTACAAGAAATGGAGTATCTGGACAAGAGTGAATTTCTGAATCAACTTATGGGAATAAGGAAATAATCAGGAACCAGATCCTTGAAGCATGAAGACTGTAATTATGTGGTGGCACAAAGCTAAACCTTAGCTTTGGAATATATTATGAATTTTTTTTAACTTTGTTGGTCATAGCAAAAGGTTTTATGACCTTTTATATCTACAGGGTGTGTCGAATTCTCTAGCAATGACATGGGTTTTTTCTTTATGGGAGCCTTTAATAACTCATGAGTATTAAAAGTCTGGAAAATGAGATATTAGCCTATGATAGAGATGGAAGATAGTAAAATATGGAGGAAGAGAAAATTGTAGGGATAGTGGCTTGACTCTAATAACCCTGAGTGTTTTTTCCCGTTCCACCAAGGGCAATATTATAATGATAGAGAAGTTTATAGGTACTTGGGGAGGAGGAAACCCACTTGAAAGAGGAGACCTAATGGGACTATTTGTTGACTTGCATGCAAATTATTTGTGCTTTGTTGTTGTTTTTTGTTTTTTTTTGGGGGGGGGGTAGGTTTTTGCAAGGCAAGTCTCCTCAAAGAGAAGGACCATAATCATCCTCTAACATGAGAAAATAAGATGATGATTGGTGAAAATGAAGAAATTTTGAGGTGTAAGGACTTAGAAATGAGAGAATGTAATCAACAATATGTCTTTTTTTTTTTTGCAAGGCAATGGGGTTAAGTGGCTTGCCCAAAGCCACACAGCTAGGTAATTATCAAGTGTCTGAGACCGGATTTGAACCCAGGTACTCCTGACTCCAGGGCCGGTGCTTTATCCACTACGCCACCTAGCTGCCCCTTGTTTGTTTAATAAAGTTTTTCTTGCATGTGATATTATATTAGTTTAAATGCTTTCATGGAGTTAAGAACCCTTTTAACTTAGCACAATCTAATTATGAAATACCTAGGAAATTCCTCAGTGGGAGCAAGAATTGGATAAATATTTGTGTGAAAAGCTCATAAAAATATATTCTAGTTCATGTAAACTCAGAGCTTCTGTTCTTTTCTTATTTCTCTCTTGTAAACTTCTGGTCCTTTTCTTATCATGAAGATAAGGAGATCTAAAACCATCCCTACATTTGATACTTTGTAAACTGACCCTTAGTGACCCTTTGTGAGAAGGATATCTGTATCTCCTTTGGCCTTTGTACAGAGACTCTTTGGTGTCTGTGCCAGAGGGACATTTATTTTTTGCAATACATTTCAGGAGCTATCCTTTCAGAATTCTTCAAGTCTAGGAAGCAGCTATAAATGAAGAATTATTTTATTTGATTATTAGGGCAAATCTTAATTTTCATAACTTAGATATTTTGTTTTGTTTTTTTTAATTTGAAGTGTTGAAATGAAACTGAGCCTTTGGGTCCCTGTTACCCTCACCACAAATACACACGGAGAGATAACACTATGTCATTATAGAAATCTTTCATTAAATCTGCATGTTTAGTGGATTCAGAATAAACTAGATCCTAGCTTCTATGCCTGTGTGTGATAAAGTTATCACTTTGATTTCGAGAGAGAGGGAGGGAGGGAGGGGGAGAGAGAGAGAGAGAGAGAAAGAGAGAGACAGAGACAGAAACAGAGAGACAGAGAGAGACAGAGACAGAGAGAGAGACAGAGAGAGAGAGACAGAGAGAGAATATCAGTGACAGATTTGGACCCAGAATCTTTTCCTCCAAATGCAACACTCATTTGTTGGTATGTCTTGGGTTAGAGAAGATTTGTGTAGTAAAGGGAGAGTTATACATGTAGGATCATAGAATCATATATCCAGCACTGGCAAATTAAACTGAATAACAGATTAAGAAGTTTGGATATCATCTATGAACCCAAGTTAAGTAAGTTGGAAGAGTCTCATCACTAAGTTGGCCACTAAGAAGTATATTTTTCCCTAATGAGCCTTCTCCTCTTCTAAGCAACTCATACAGATTATTGACTAGAGTGTAGAGGACCTTCATTGGAAGGTATACCCACACAGATGAAACCATATTCTAAAATTTTTGAAAAACCAAAATGAGTAAATGAAGTAGATAGTCTTATGTAATAAAGTCTACAAGTCATGGAATCTGGATTAAAATCCAGATATTTTGTTAATTAGCATTTGACTAGGTAAATTAGTTAATCTCTCAGAGCCTTAGTTTCTTCATTTAAAAAAATCAAGGGGGGTGGCTAGGTGGTGCAGTGGATAAAGCACCGGCCCTGGAATCAGGAGTACCTGGGTTCAAATCTGGTCTCAGACATTTAATAATGACCTAGCTGTGTGGCCTTGGCCAAGCCACTTAACCCCATTGCCTTGCAAAAAAAAAAAAAATCAAGGGATTGAATTAGATGAATTTTGTGAATCTTTTAAGTACTATAATTTAATTATAAACTGTTTTAGTCCTTTTTCCCATCGCTTGTGTATTGTTGGACAGTTCCTTGTGTACTCTTGAATGGAACTGAGGGGTCCACTGAGAATGTTTCACCATTGTGAAATCTTAACATTTGGATATCTGCCTGGGTGTTTGTTGCTGCTGCTACAGATAAAGTTGTAGACAGAATCTGATCCTGAATACTGTGCCAATTGTGGACATAAAACCACTACCACCACCATCCCCCAAATGAAAGGAATTCACCATTTGAGTTGAAGTTTGTCCAATCTTGACTCGTTATTGTGTAGCTTCATTAGAAAATGATATTTCTTAGACTAAGGGATGCATCCATAATATTAATTTTAGAGTTTAAATTTCCCTAGAAATACTTAAAAAATGTTTTTAAACAATTGATATGTGGATAGGACCTATGGATACAATGAGAAAATTTAAAAATTCTTGCTATCAGGAAGCTTAAAATGTATTAAGAAAGATATATAGAAAAAGATATAGATATATAATTTTTTACTTTTTAAAGATTTTATTCATTTTGAGTTCTACAATTTTCCCCTGATCTTGCTACCCCCCCCACCACAGAAGGTAATGTGGCAGTCTTTACATTGTTTCCATGGCATACATTGATCCAAATTGAATATGATGAGAGATAAATCATATCCTTAAGGAAGAAAAATAAAGTATGATAGCAAGATTTCATAATAAGATATCAGGTTTTTTTCTTCTAAATAAAGGTAATAGTCCTTGATCTTTGTTCAAACTCCACAAGTCTTTCTCTGTTGGAATGTGCAAGTCTATAAAGGTTAATCATCACTCTCATGTTGCTGTTAGGGTGTACAATGTTTTTCTGGTTCTGCTCATCTCATTCAGCATCTGTTCATGCAAATCCCTCCAGGCTTCCCTGAATTCCCATCCCTCCTGGTTTCTAATAGAACAATAATGTTCCATGACATACATATACCACAGTTTGTTAAGCCATTCCCTAATTGAAGGACATTTACTCGATTTCCAATTCTTTGCCACAGGGCTGTTATGAATATTTTTGTACAAGTGATGTTTTTATAGATATATAATTAATAAAGTTATGATATAATACATAATTTAAATAAATTTAGATCATTGAGATTTCACATATATGTATATTCATTATGTGTACATATGTAAATATATGCAGTATATACATAAAATAAATGCATTGTTATTTGCTGAAGCATACTTAACTAGTTTCATTTTGTTTATACATAGGTTATCTCATTTTATTTGCATTTTCAACTAGGGAACTGCCATTTCAGCTGAGTTTTAGAAGAAATTGGAGCTTCTAAGAGGTAGAGAATTGTTGAGAGAGTACATAGGGGCACAGGGGACAGAAGCCTCTGTGTTAAGCAACATGGAAACAAAATAGATTTCTGTATAAACAGAACAGCAAAAGCGCCATTTTTCTGGACTGTAAATTATGTGAAGGGTAGACAGGGCACAGAAGGAGTAATCTATAAAAAAATAGTTAGAAAAATAATTTGGCACCAGGTTTGATGGATTTTAAAAGCCATAGTGGATTTGGGGTATAATCCTAGAAACAACATGTAACAACTAGAGGTGGTTGGCTAAGGGAAATGATATGGTCAAACCTCTGCTTTTGGAAGATCACTTTATTAGCTACATAAAGATACTATTGAAGACAGGAGTTTTTTGAGGTAGGGAGACCAAATTAGGAAGGCAAGGCTACTATAATAGTCCAGGCTTTATAGATATAAAGGAAAAGGAGGAATGTGTATATAAGGGTTGCTGTATAAGTGGAATCAATAATGCTTGGTGATTGATTGATTATGTCTAGTGCAGTAGCCCATGGCATAGAAGTCAGAAATGTTCTGAGCCCAAGGTTAGGAATCTTTAGGTTACTCATTTCATCTCTTCCCTTTGGTTTCCTCTTCTGCCATTCACTTTAAGAGCACTCAGAATTGTTGCTGAGTTATATGGTTGGTGAGATGGAAATGGTATATAGTACCCTAGATGTTAAATAAATTGACTCATTCCTATGAAGTCTAGAGAGAATTCTAGATTGAATTCTAAATCACTTATATTTTCTTGTTGCTTTTGCTTTTTTACTAAGGTAACCAAGGTAACCCAATGGGGAAAGAATAAGCATCTATTAAGCACCTATTATGTACACTGTACTAAGAACTTTACTTATATTGTTTCATTTGCTCATTACAAGAACACTAAGAAGTAGATGCTATTATTACTCCCATTTTGCAATTGAGTAAACTGAGGCAGAGGCTTACTGACCTGGCCAGGATCACCTAGCTAATGAATTAGGTTTTTTAGATTAGGTTTTACTGGAGATCAAATGAGAGTAAATTTATGAACATTTTGCAAACCTTAAAGTATTAGTAAATGTTAGTTGCTAGTATAATGATGCTGCTGATGCTCTGTGACTTCAGGATAAGTTAATAATTTCTATCACTTGATTTTATAATCTCAGGTAGCCATGGAGTTGTATTTAAATATGTATATAACACTAGACTATTTAATGCCAGATTTATTGTTCAGTTCATAATCTGTATGTCTATCATACAAGAAAAATACTCATATTCCTTTATCCCACTATATGATAACTACTGTAAACTGATTGGTAAATCAGGATCTCCAAATTTCTTTTTAAGGCAACCAATATATTGATTAAAAGTAAAACTTTAAATTTCCTTGAAAATGTTAGAGGAACTCTAAAATTTAATATTATAATTGTATAATTTAGCTCAATTTAATTTAACAAATATTAACTAAGTACCTACTACATGAGAGGCATTTTATTATGCACTATGATTAAAAAAATCCCTGTCTTTAAGAATTATTTGTTCTTGAACAAAAATGATTGTCTGTCCATACAATTGGTCTCTTCTGAATGATTATTGATCTAATTTAGGAGACTCTTCAGTGTCATCTGTGAACAAGAGCATCTAGTATAATATGCCATATATATAGCATCTTTTTTCTTTTAGTGATTCTTTGGTAGAAACCCTTCATGATGCCCAACATATTTCACTGATATTTTACAGAGATCCAGCTCCTACGTACCACTTTGGTAAAAGCCCTTGTAGAAAATTTTAAGGAAAATCTGAACAAATGGGTCATAATGTGCATCACTAGGCATGATGCCCTAAATGATAGTATCAATGATCCAGCAAAATATAGACATATGTTCTGAGAATTCAATTAAATGAATTTCCACAAAGATTTATTAAGTGCTTACTGTTTGCCAGGCACTGTGTTGGGTGCAGGGGATGCAAAGCCCAAACCAAACAATCCCTACTTTCAATTTAAATTTCAATTTAAATTCTATTGATGGGGAAACAACATGAATGCAGATTTACATATACATATATATATATATATACATATATATATATATATTTATACATAAAAATTTCCAGGGCTGGAAGATGGAGAACTGGAGGATAGGGATAAAATAGGGGAGCATGGTCAGGTTAGGCCATGTGAAGGAGATAGCACTTGATCAGAACCTTGAAGGAAGCTAGGAATTCCATGAGGTATAAATATAAAGCACTTACATACCACACTTAGCACAGAACTTTTGTAAAGGCACAGAGATAGAAATTTTGAGACCCTCTGTTAGAAACATTAAGCATTCCATTTTGGTTACATCAGAGAGTATATGAAGGATGCTAATGTGCAAACCTGGAAAGGTCATTTAGAGGAGGATTGAGAAAAACTTTAAAACGCCAGAGAAGTTTTCACATTACCCTGGATGCAATAAGAAACCAGTGGAGTTTTTTGTGTAGACCTATGACTAGAACTCTTCTTTGGTAATATAACTTGGGGAGCTGTGTGAAGGATGGATTGGAGAATGAAGAGGCCTGAAACAGAGAGACCTTTAGAGGAGTCTATTGAAATAGTTCATAGGAGAGGTTTGTGAGTGTCTGAACTAAGATGATGACCATATGACAGGGAAAGAGAGATACTAGATACA
Organism: Macrotis lagotis; assembly: GCF_037893015.1. Lineage (NCBI taxonomy): Eukaryota > Metazoa > Chordata > Mammalia > Peramelemorphia > Peramelidae > Macrotis > Macrotis lagotis. The sequence goes on from NC_133666.1 coordinate 173,075,329, forward strand.
TTAAAGCTAATAAGGCTTAGCAATCTGTTCTGTATGGGTAATGAAGGAGAGGAAAGATAGAGGATGTCTTCTTTGTAAAAATGAGTAGAATAGAAAAATGATTGTTGTTTCAACACAAAGTCTATCTTTAATAGGTGCCTCTACTTTCTCTCCTCTCCCTTTTAATACCTTAAAATTCACCTTCCAATTTATCATTCTACCAGAAGTGTTCTCTTCAAAGTTACTAATGATCTTTTAGTTGCTAAATATAATGGCCCTTTTTCAATGCTCATTCTCCTTGAGTTCTCTGCAGCTTTTGACACTGTTGATCCCTTTCTCCCACATGATACTCTCTTTTCTCTAGGATTTTGGGATATCACCCTCTCTGGTTTTCTTTCTACATATCTGACCACTCTTTCTCTGGCTCCTTTGTTGGATCTTCCTTCAAATCATACCCTCTAACTGTTGTTGTCCCTCAGGGCTATCCTGGGTCCTGTTCTCTTCTTGCTGTATGCTACTTCACTTGATGATGCCATCAGCTTAATTACCATCTTTATGTCAATGATTCTCTGAATCTACCTTTCTTGCTGAAGTTGTTCTACTAACTTCTGATCTTGCATTCCGAGCTGTTTTTCAGACAATTTGAGCTGAATGACCAGTACACATCTTAAACTCAATATCTAAAGCAGGACTTATTATCTTTCCCCCTTTTCCAATCTCTCCTAACCTTTCCTATTACTATAGAGAGCAATAGCATCCTCCTTGTTCCTCAGGCTCATAAGGTAAGAGTCATCCTGGTTTTCTCATTATCTCTCATCTTCTCATTCTCAGTCTGCCTGCCAAGTTCAACTTTGCAGCATCTCCTGAATATGCTCCCTTCTCTCCTCTTATACTCTCATTATTGTAATGCAAGCTCTCAGCACCTCAAACTTTGATTAATGCAATAGCATGCTTGGGGGATGAGGTCCACTGATTGTAAGTTTCTCCCCATTCCAATCCATTCTCCACATGGCTATTAAAGTTATACTTCTAAAATTCAAATCACACACACACACACACACACACACACACACACACACATGCACACAAGTGCACAGACACCCAATCTCCCCACTCTGTAGTCTCCTGGATTCCTATTGGCTCCAGAAACAAATATGAAATGTTCTATTTGGCATTAAAAGACCTAGAACCCTTTTGCCTTTACAATCTTCTTATATCTTATTCCCCAACACATACTCCTTTGTCCACAGACACTGGCCTCCTGCTTTTCCATGAACAAGACAATCCATCTCTCATCTCTGGGTGTTTTCTCTGACTGTGTCCCATGCCTGGAATGTTCTTCCTCTCCACTCCAACTCCTGTCTTCTCTGGCTTAAGTCCCAACTAAAATCCCACCACCTCCAGGAAACCTTCTCTAACCCCTCTTAATTCCAGAGTTTTCCTTCTGTTCATTATTTCTTATTTACTTATATAAAGTTTCCTTTGTATATATTTGTTTAAATGTTATCCCCCATTAGATTGTGCACTCCAGGAGGGCAGGGACTGAATTTTACCTCTTTTGGTATCCCTAGTGCCTAGCATATAGTAGTTGCTTAATAAATGTTGTTCAAATTGAATGTTAGAAGACAGTGTTGGAATTGGTGGTGGAGAACCTAATGAATTGTTTTTTAATGTTTTTAGTTTTAGATGCCTGCTGGACACCCATTTAGACATGACCAATAGAAAGTTGATGATGTTGAATTCAAAATCTAGGAAGTAACTAGGGCTAGATACAAGAGCATGGTCTTAAATTCTAACTAGCTCTTGATAAAAAATGTATACACAGCACACTATTAAGTTTATCTGTCTTATTGTTTCTTCATCATTTCCTGTCTAAACAATTAGCAGTACAATAATCAAACTCTGATTTTTATCATTTGCTTATTTCTGTGGTGTCAGTGCTTAAATTGAAATTTTAATAATTGATTTTTATGAGCTGGTAAATGCTGCCTTTAATGTATCACTGGCTAGATATATCAGTTTAAGAGTTATCAGCATAGAGATGAGGATGTTGAGCCTGACATCTGATGAGATCACCAAAAGAGAATATGGACAAAAGAGACGCCAAAAGAGAGCCCTTTGGTTCATTTACACAAGGAGAATAGGATATGAATGATGATCCAACAAATGAAACTGTTAAGGAATGACCAGACAAATAAGAGAAAAGACAGGAAAAGAATAATTACTGTGTAACAAATCATAGAGAAACATATAAGTAATGGGGAGATGTAATTCAAGATGACCCCTGCCCACAAGATAGGGTAGAAACAGGATTCATTCATTAATGGTGATGCTACAGAAGGTGTTAGAAATTCTTTTGGCAATCTGGTAAAAACCTATGAGATCATAATAAGGGTTTTTTAGAAGTTCATATTTAAAGTAAATATTACATTTCTGGTAGATTTTAGTAAAAAGAAAGATGGAATTTTTCCCACTCAATGTTCACAGACATCCCCTCAATTCACTCAGATAGTCAATCCATGATATCTCCCTTTCAGGTTAGGAACTCCTGCTCTGGAATCACAATAATAATTAGCATGAATCAAGAGATCCTTTTAACTATGGCCTATTATCCTGTAATATGGAAACTACAATTTTTTTTTACAAGGCAAATGGAGTTAAGTGGCTTGCCCAAGGCCACACAGCTAGGTAATTATTAAGTGTCTGAGACCGGATTTGAACCCAGGTACTCCTGACTCTAGGGCCGATGCTTTATCCACTGCACCACCTAGCCACCCCTGGAAACTACAATCTTAAAAAATTCTAGACTGAGCAATACTAGATTTATTTTTATTTTATTAACTTTTATTGTTGGTCCCAATAGATAGGTGCGTTTTCACTTTATTGAGAAATAAAATTATTATGATGTGAGCTACAAGGCAAGAATTAATTTCCATGACCTATTATTGCTTCATGTAGCATCTTTTTTATATTGTTGCATCATTTTATAGAAATCATAGAATCATAGATTTAGAAGTGGAAGGAACCTAAGTAGCCATATAGTTCATCCTCCTCATTTTATAGATAAGAAAACTGAGGCCTAAAGAGTTGAAGTGACTTGTGCAATGTAACTCAACTAGGAAGTGTCTGAAAGAGCATTTGAACTCATCTTTCAAATTTCAAGGCTAAGAAGACCTTGTTCATTATTGCTACCTCTTCTTTGACTCTTCTGTTTATGTCAGAAGAGATAAACAGCATAGGGAATAATTCAGAAATTTTTTTGATGTATTCAAGTAATTACTATTTGCAGTGATATAATCTAATTAATTTCATTTTTAAAAATTTATGAATCTATTATATCAATATAATATACAAGATATTGATTCTTCAATTTCAGCCTTAAAACCACCAGGTTGGCTGAGAAAAGTGTTCATTGTCTGTTCCTCTTGGGTACAATGGAAGATGGGTGAAATGATATCATTTAGTTGTAATAAAATAAAATAAAATAATTTTTTTGTAAAAAAAAGTTACTTGTTTTATTATTATAAATTTATATATATATATATATGTATGTATATATGTATGTATGTATAGCCCCTCAAAGTCTAACCAATGTTAAGGTGAGGACTGGTTTTGTGAAGTGAGAAGATCAAAATAAGGATATATCAGCCAAGAAAATGTACAGCAGGCACTTAAAACTGCTATAGAAAGCCCAAAATACTTCTTAGCTTTAGGCTCTGGTGATATTGTTGGCTGAGAGTAGCACTTTGAGTAGTGTGTGTGTGTGTGTGTGTGTGTGTGTGTGTGTGTGTGTGTGTGTAATTTATGTGAATGTACTTTATACATACTATATATAGGCATTATATATCTATACATATATTATGTATGTAATGTATGTATATATATATATATATATCATACATCATACAAGTCTTTGATCAACTATGGTATCCTTTTGAGATATAGCTCCAAAATGCCTATCTTCCCATAGCTATTTCAAAGATTATCACTTTTGCTTTGGTCATCTTTGACAATCCGATAGCTAATAATTAAAACTTTAAAGTTTTAATTTGAATTTCTCTTATTGTCAGTAATTTTGGAGCATTTTTTTCTTTTGAAAATTGCCTGTTAATGTCTTTTGATCATTTATCAATTTAATTGCTTTTTCTGAGATTGAACTATTTAAATTCTGTATTGACTTACTAATTTTGAGTATTTTATTTTTCCAAATATTCTTTTCATTTAATTTTCTAAAATTTTGTTGATCTAGAGAAATAGTTATTAATAGTGAGTTGCTTTACTTCATCTGTTGTTAAAGTTTTCACTTCTTTGTTTTGACAACTTTGTTTTCCTTTTTTTTAATGTCAGATTAGTTAATGGTATATCTAGTTTATTTGTTTTTTCCTCAAGAAAAGTTTGCTTATTGTTAATCAATGTTTTTTATTTGTTTTCAATTTTGTCTGTTCATTTTTCTAGATACTTATTTTTGTGATAACTTTTCAATCATTTTTCAGTCATGTCCAACTTTTTGTAAAGCCATTTGGTGCTTTCTTGGCAAAGATCATGAGTAGTTTGTCATTTCCTTCTCAAGCTCATTTGACAGAAGAGGAAACTGAGGCAAAAATGGTTAAGTGACTTGCCCAGGGTCATACAACTAATAAGTGTCTGAGGCCATATTTGAATTCATGGTGATGAGTTTTTCTGAATTCAGGGATGCTACTCTTTCCATTGTGCCCCTATTTTTATGATTGCAACTCACTTTTTTTTAATTTGTTACTACTGTTTTAGAGGGAGGAGGAGAGGGTGTTGTTTATGGTCAATTCATGTATCTGTTTTTTCCTCTCATGTTGATAAAAAAAAAAAGGTTTAGTGATATAAGTTTTCTTGTAAGGACTCCTTTGTCTCCATCCCCAAAGTGCTGGTATGTTGCCACATTGTGTTTCAGGTACTTAGATGCAATGTTGTTTTATGCATAGATAATATGGATTGCTAATTCATTATCTTTGATGACATTAAGCATACAAAATGTAGTTTTCCTGCTTGTATGTTTTAACCATGTCTATTTTTACTGTTGTCCTGACTGGGATCATTGCCAGTCCTGTATTTTTAAAAAATTTACCTGAGGCACAATTTATTTTGTCTTGCCTCTCATTTTTACTCTTATGTACATTGTCCATGCTTAAATAGATTTCTTAGAACTATTATATTCTTCAATTCTTCCTTGTAATTTATTTTACTGTCCTCTTCCATTTGAAGGGTGAGTTTATCCCATTTACATTTATAACAGTCATGTATTTTTCAGTCTTTTTTTGTCTAGTTATAACATTCTCTCTCATTGTGCCTTGCGGTCTCTTTACAGATAATTAAAGGATAAAGAAATAAAAAAGAGTGAAGTCAACATCTGAATATTTAATTGAGGTAGTCATTCCACTCCTGCCCTTTTTTCTTCACCCTTACCATTGTTGTTACTCTTTATTTCTACTCTTCAAATCTTTCCTTTTGATCTACATAGGAGCAGCTAAGTGGGGGAGTATATAGAGTGTTGGGTCTGGAGTCAGGAAGACCAGCATTTAAGCTTAGCCATAGATATTTGCTAGCTGTGTGACCCTGGGTAAGTCACTTAACACTATTTGCCCCAGTTTTCTCATTTATAAAATGAACTGGAGAAGGAAAATCCCAAATGAATTCAGAGTCAGACATGACTGAATGAGCATCAATGATCTACATCTAAAACTGAAGTTTGTTTTACTTGGGATTTATTATCTTCCCAACTCTACCCTCTCTCTTAAATCCTATTGTCCCTTCTTCCTGTCCCCACCTATTTTTTCCCTCTTGAATTTAATGTGTTTCTACAACAAATTCTTTGTGTATATGTGTGTGAGGGTGGGGGTGGGGTGTGTTCAACCATCCTTTTCCTGTTTCAGATAACAGTGAGGTCCAGCTCCCATCCTGTCTGTCATTTTTGTATACAACTGGGTCTAAGGATTAGTGCAGATAATAAATCCCAAGAAGTGTTTGCATTATTAGATTCATACTTCATGTTTTTATTGGGATAAAACCAATATAACTACTTAATCTAATTATAATTTTTAATATTATGAATTCCGATATATACAGGCCCCTATCTCAGAAAGTTATTGTGAGAATTAATGGAAATAATATCTATAATTATTTATAATATAAATAATATTTATAAAAATCTCTTAATACATAGGAGGAGTATTTAGGTTACCCATGTGTGATTTTTTTTTTCAAGGAGTGCTTAAAAGTCTCCTTTCTACTAAAGATCCATTATTTTTCCCTGTAGGGTAATGCATACCATATAATATGGTATGAGTTATTCTGGGTTGTATGTCCCCTTCTTTTAAAAATATATTGCTAGGGGGAATCTAGGTGGTACAGTGGATAGAGTCAGGAGGAACTGAGTTCAAAGCCAGCCTCAGACACTTAATACTTTTTTTTAAATTAATTTTTATTAAAGATATTATTTGTTTTACAATTCTCCCCCCAATCTTACTCCCCCCCCCATGGAAAGCAATCTGTCAGACACTTAATACTTACCTAGCAGTATAGCCTTGGACAAGTCACTTAATCCCATTACCTTAAATAAATAAAATTTAAAAGATATTGCTTTTCTGAATATCGTATTCCAAGATTTCCTTTTCTTTGTAATAGTTTTTTTTTTAATTCTTATTTTTGTAATGCAGTGAGGTTAAGTGGCTTGTCCAGGGTCACATAGCTAAGTATTTAAATTCAGGTCCTCCTTACTATAGGTCGATGCGCTATCTACTCTGCCACCTAGCTGCCTCCCTTTGTAATAGTTTTAACAAAGTTATTCTGGTTTCTTGGTATCTTTGCTGGTTCTTGGTTTTTTCTTTTTTTGACTATTTGCATTATATTTTCTTTGACCTAAATATGTGGTGAGTATTAATTATGAGATTCCTGGATGTTTTGGGGGGGTTAAAAGTAAATGTTGAATTCCTTCTATTTTCATCTTGCCCTGTGATTCTAGATGATCTAGAGCAATTTTCTCCATAGCATGATATTTAGTCATAAAAAAAGTTATGAACTACATTTTTTTCTATACACAAATGTAGCTTTTATTTTGAAATATTTATGTTTGAACAAAATGAGTTTTTTTTCTAGACTTTACTTCCTGGAGAGATTAAGTGGAAAGTTACATATTTCTAAATTAATAGACACTAATATGAAAATCAAACATATTAATGATCTGACTTTCTAATTAATGAACCTAACCTGTTTGGAGTTATTTATAAATTTGTAATTTCTAATGACACAGAACTTGAGAGAATTGTATTTTAGAAATTTTTTTTTATATTTGCAACATTCAAATGACTATGAAATATTATGTATTTTATATGAGGTATTTCTGAAAAAATCAAATAATTTTCCTTTTATGCATTCTTAAAATATTTCATCCAACTTTTTTGTCATTATATTTTCCAGGGTATATATTGATTTTAGAATTGCTTCTCCTAATCCTATTTTCCAACTAATTTGTTTTTGATATGTTTACATTTTCTAATTTTTCATTGTTTTTCCATTCATTTAATATTTCTCATCATCTTCTGGAATCATTAAATTCACATTCAGCAAACATCATGGAATGTGGCACCATTTAGAGATCTTCCAGAAGAAATTAAAGCTATATGGGAACAGGATAAAGAAAATACCCCTATTATCCTGTGAGCTGCTAGAGTTAAATATACTTTAATGAATCTACAGATGATGTAGTCTTCTTGGTACTCTCAGTTACAAAAAGCACTTATTTTATCCAACAATGTAGAATTAAATATAAAAATTAAATATAATTAAATTAAATATAAGAAATAATAGCAGGAAAGAGACTTACTCAATTGAACCTCCCAAAAAAGATTTTTAAAAAATGTGAATAGTAATAATAATGGTAATAGAAATGGTAATGGTAATAGTTGATATGAGCTGGCCCTCCTGTGACCTTGGACAAGTCATTTAACTTCTATGGGCCTTAGAGCTTTGGATTACATTGCTTCTAAGGCATCTCTGTTAACTCTAAATCTGCAATCCTTGACAGCCACAGGGTTTGTGAAGTATTTAGTAGATCTAACATTTTACTTCATCTTTACAGAAAAGAGATGAAGCGTCCTTAATGTCAGTAGTCAAACCAAATTTGTCCTTTATGTGGATTTGGTCTTCTTTCTACAAGAACCATACATAAAAAATGATCAATTTCTCACAAACACTTCCAAGACCAATGGCTATTTGCCAGTTCAGTAATCTCTCTGACTTTTCTTAAAATTTGTTTTTTATTCAGAAGTGTAATTTCAGGGACCATTGTGGTTATTCTTGGCAGGCTCTAGGTTAAATATCTCTTCTTGAGCAAGGAGGAAAAGTTGAAGTACATTTAGCAAGAGCTTCAGGCTTTCACAATATTGTACATTCAGACATTCTCTTGAGAAATAAAGCACTGTGTCTACTCCTAGTTCTTCATTCCTCAACTATTCAACTTAAAAGTGGTGCTTTGAAAATGTTAAAGTAAATATTTGCATTGGTTTAAGTGGTTTTCTGTGTTTACAAGATGGAAGAAGAAAATGTATGATTATTGGAAGCTCCTAAATCTCTTATGATGTTACTGAAAATGAATCCAGTTTTTAAAAATTTAATTAATTTAATTTAAAACTTTGAACATGAAATGCTAAATATAGTTAGATATAACCATTATAATTTTGATTCTATGGAGGCTTTGCTAAAAATAATATATCTGGGGCAGCTAGGTGGTACAGTAGATAGAGCACTGGCCCTGGATTCAGGAGGACCTGACACTTAATGATTACCTAGCTATGTGACCATGGGTAAGTCACTTAACCCCATTGCCTCAAATAAATAAAAATAAATAAATAATATATCTCTGAAAAGGACCATGTTATCAAGATTTAATGTAGCCAATGATTTGCTGCTACCACCAAAAACATCTTTTTGATATCCTGAACTTTTCTCAGGGACTCCACATATTCATTCTTGGAACACTGTCCTCAACCAAGTCTTCTTGATCAACCTAATGTTATGATACCATCTTTCTCCCCTGAAAAAGCACAGTCTTGTTGTTTCTCCCATTATGTTCTTAGCAATTTTGAAATTCCTTGGGAATTCAGCTTTCTAGGATAGGACCATTAATAGAAACAAAATTCTGTTGACTATAATCATTCTTGCCTATACAAGTGCTTCCTTCATCTTATGGTGTTATCCATTTCTTCTTCTCTTCCTAGCTCTATCTGAATAGACCCTTCAATCTTTTATTTTCTTATTCTCACCCCAACCAACACTAAATGCAATGAGAATTTTTAGATCACTTTAGTACCCTGGCATATTTCAACCTGAATTGAGGTTCTTTTTCTATTTCCCCTCTGGGTGACAGCTATCTCCCAAAGGATTCATTTTATTTTCTTCATACCCTTAAACACTATAGGATTTCATGTTAAATGGCTTCTGTTCAGAACTTATTTCTCTAACCTAGTCATTAGAAACTTTTCATTTAGAAAGAGAACTGTCTCTTCCTCTGGTGCTTACTATTGGTATCACTTGGGCAGGTCTCCTGATGAACCTCTGTTTTCTCATCTGTAAAATCACAGACTTATATTAGATGACCCCCTTTTCCCCTCTAGATCTAGAATTGATTATCTTACTGTGCTTTATATGAATTTGGTGGCTGTCATGTAGATGTACCCAAGTCAATACCCCTTCCTTCTCTCTCTCTCTCTCTCCCCTCCCCCCCAGCTTACAAGGTTAAGTGACTTGCCCAGGGCCACACAATTAGTAAATGTCTGATTCTGAATTTGAACTCAGGTCTTCCTGACTCCAGATCAGTGCTCTACACACATTCATTTTCATGGAGATCTCTAAACCCTTAACTCCTTCTTTCTCAGACCACTAGTCTTGCTCTGACTTCACTTTCCTCTTTGCCCAGTCTTCACTCTAAATAATTGTTAATCAATTCAACTCTACATTGTAATATATTTGCAAATCCCTCACCTCTTCATCCTGTTTCCATTTATCCCTTGCCAAGACTCAGTCCTCTATTACTCCCACTTTCTTCTTCCTATGTTCCTACTCATGAGCTACTTTAACAAAATTGGATGAAGTTATGCAACTGGGTACACTAGAATATTTGTTATCTAATAAAGCAATCTTTATTCCTTCCTAATTAATTCCCTACCTCTCTCCCCACAGAAGCTATTCTAAACTTTCTCATCTATCCTCAAACCTCCCACTATCCCTCTCAGCTAAAGGCCTTGTACCCTGCTTCTTGCCTTACTCTAAAAATTGAAACTAGTTGCCAATAGCTCCCTCTTTAGCTCACCTCTCTATTTCTACATCCAATGATATCTATCCCTTACTTTCCTTTCCCTCCCTGAGTCTCTACCAGTCAGGCAACCCTTCTTACCTAGTCTACCTACCCTCTTTATACAATCCCTATCTTCTGCTACAGAACACCCACTTCAGTCATTGTCCCCTTCATTGATCTATACCTTCTTCCAATCTATTGGTTCCTTCACTACCTTCAAAAAATGCCTCCTCCTCATCTACCCTTGCATCTTCTTATCTCTTATTTCTCTTTCTCATCCCAACTCCCAGAAAATAATAATAATGGTGGTGATGATGAGGATAGTGATGATGATGATGATGATAACAGCTACAATGATGACTAGCATTTATGTAAGTGCTTTAAGTTTTGCAAAGTACTTATCTCATTTGATCCTTACTACAACAGCAGTCACTACTATTAACATAGAGAGCACCTATAGTTAACCTTGAGAGCAAAGACAGTTATCCCCATTTTACAGTTAAGGAAACTGAGGCAGGCAGATTAGATGACTTATTAGCATTCACATAGCAAATAAGTGCCTGAGGTCATTTTTGAACATAGGTCTTGACTCCAGACCTAGTGTTCTATATATCATGCCATCTATGAGGCAAAAATGCTTAAGAACTCTATTTTATGCCTATGTACCACTCAATCCCTCAGGATGAGGTTTTAGAGTGAACCTACTGCTCACAGAATGGGGGAAAGATGCAAGGTGAGAAAGAATTTTAGAAAAATAAGCTACCAGGTCAGCTAATACAGATTCTGAAAGGGTTAAAAGCAAAAGAGTTTATTTTACACTAAATTTTCTAGATCTTAAAAGAGAGACTGTAGAATAGGGCAGTGTGGACTTGGAACTTTCAGGATGGGCAAAAATTCCTCTTCTGGATTGATTGATACTCACATATCTGATGGGCAAATGGTGGAAATGAATCTTTGTTTTCCATACTGGGATTTCCAGGTCATGAATAACAATCAACTGCTTTCATTTTAGCTCACTTGGCTGGATAAATCAGAGAAAGTTAAATGAATGGAGAGGAGTAGGAATATATGTGTGTGTCTGTGTGTTTACCCTGGATAATAACCTTTCATTGTTATCATCTCGACTAGACAGACTGATTTTGGAGAGAAACTCCATCCACAGTTGTGCTCAGTTTGGTTTATGTCCTTTTTGCCTTTTGTTTTATTGCCAGATATAATTACCAAGTCTGAAGCAATGTCTGGCCAGTGTAGCTTCTCCTTTTGCCCCACTTTCACTTGGCCTCCTTGTCATTATGGATCACAAAAGCTTAAACTCGGGCATTAGAATAAAAAAGCAGAGCCTGTACTGTGGTGGTCTAGCATTTTTGGTTTCATTGTCCTCCTTGTTAGTAGGTAGGTCAAGAAAGTCCCATGGGTCTACCTCCAAGTGCAATAAAAGTTTTACTTTGTTGGCCCACCTGAAGTTCTGCCCCATATAACATCTATCATTGTGAGATTTTTCCTCTACTCTAAAGGATAATTTTATACTATAAGTTTTAGTATGATTTCAAGACATTATTCTTTAATTAGATTCTTATACTTACATTTTGTTTTTACATCTGGTTCATTTCCAGGAAAATAAATAATAAAGACAGAGCTTTTTTACTGGTAGCTGTTTTCTGTGATCTAATGTTTTCTAAACACTAGCCCATGAAACATTTTTTCCTACTTCTCATTCCTCTCTCATCATTACCTACTATTCTCCCGACTTTTCATTTGCCTTGTTCCTTCTAAATCTGTTCTTTATCCTCAGCAGTATTGCCACATTCTATCTTACCAGTCCTTCATTACTCCTCAGACCCTTCTGTATCTTGACTCTATAATTAACCTTGAGAGCAAATAAAATTTCCTTTTATTTATCTTTGTATTACCAGAATCTTTGTTATAGTGGATATGCATTATATATTTGCATTTTTGGAGTCCTCACTCCTCAAGCAGATATAAACTCCCCAGCTTTGTTTGTTATCCCACATAGAAATGAATCTGTCTAGAATTTCTCTAGAAGTATGATATATACATTTTAAAAATGCTTAAGGTATATGAAATAAGAACTTTTCACCAAAGAATAATCCATTTGTCTGTTTCTTTTCAGTTTAAATTATCATACCTTATGCCACAGAATTCAGTTCTCATAATCTTCATTTTCTTTGGGATTATTCTTGGAAGGATCTCAGATTTCTTTAAAATGATCTTAAAATTATGAAACCTGAATTGAAATACAGCCCTCTAGCAAGAGTCTGACCAACATGTAGAACAACAAAGGGCTTACCTAAAAGTTCTGGTTCTTTGTATTCCTGTTTATATATCCTTGTGCAGGCATTACTACCTTGAGAACATGCTTATCTTGTGAATCACCCTGAATCCTAGTTTTTTAAAGCTATGCATGCAGTTCTTCCCCATTTTGTAATTGTACAATTTTTTGTTACATGTAAATTTTTGACTTTTTTTTTGTACTATAGCATCATATAGCCTGAAATGCTATAGTATACTGATTTTTGAAACACTGAGTCTGTGCCTCTCAAAGACCATTTTATAGTGGACTTTCCATTTTCTCCAATACCATTCTCTTCCAAGTCATTGCTTTTGACCTCTGGGAAATAATTTAGAAAAAAAAAACAGGCTACTAACTAGAGATTTTATTTTTAAATTTTTGCAAGTTACCTGTTTTCTTCTTTCCTTTATTAATAGATCATATTTATTTTACTTTGATTACTAGTGAATTTTTTAAACTCAGTCTTTTAACAAAATATTAGAAGTTACTGTCTCTTGAACTGTCTTTTTATTTTTGAAGATCTTATTGAGTCACTTTTTAAAGTCACTGTTACTTTCCAATAATTCTCCTTACTACCCCAAAGAGAAACCTTACTTTTAAGGTGCAGTCAAGGAAAATGAATCAACCCATTGAACTTGTCTGAGAAATGTGTGCCTCATTGTATATTAGTTGTTCATACCTCTGATGAGAAGTGGTAAATGTACCTCACTGTCAATACTCTGAAGTCACCATTGGTCAGTAGATTCATCCAAATGCTATATTTTTATGTTATTTTTTAGGTGCTATTGTAGCTATTGTGTAAATTGTTCACCTGACAATTCTTATTTCATTCTACATCATTTTATCTGAATATTCTGAAATTTATATGAATTACTTATATTCACCATTTTTTTACAACACAATATTCAATATTCAGTTGCCACTGTTTGTTCTGTTCTTCCGAAGTTAGTGGGCATACGCTTTCCTGTCAATTCTTTGCTACTTCAAAAGATGGTAATATAAACATTTTTGTGTACATTCTTCTTCCAGTTTTTATATCCCTGTCCATCTTCATCTAATATAATGCAATGGATCTATGATCTCAACAGTTTTATGTATCCAGTGATTCAAATCAAAACTGATCTATGACTTCCCTTTCTGTGTTACCTTTGTTTATGACCTTTAGCAAATTTTCCAGTGGGGTTCCACCCAATACATACTGAAAGGCTTCCTTATATTATTTTTTCATCACAAAAATAGGAATAGAAATCTATTTAGAACAGAAGTGTCAGCCAATACTCCTAAGTGTAGTCCCTAGATTAAAATGAAATTAGGAAATAGTTAACCTCATAAATACAAACATAATAGAACATAGAGAAAGTTAATATCTAGTTTTTAAAGGCAGTATATGGCCAGCAGAGATTCTTATATATGATTTAGTTGTCCCCTGTTTCCATTTGAGTTTGATTCCACTGGGGCAGAGCCAAGGTGATGGCATGAAGCTAGGAAGCTGCTGGAGTTTTCCTGAAACAATTTTGAATGAAGCCTCTGAACAGATCCTAAAGTGACAGAACTCACCAGTCTAGAGTATAATCCAGTGCAGGCAGAAGAGCTGGAAAGCCAGATAAAGACTTTTAGTCACAGAGCCAACACAACCTCATCAGCAGTGAGGGTTCTAACCCCAGCTCAACTTCATCAGCCATGATGATTCTAACTCCAGCTCAGAGAGCAAGGTTTTGAGCCCTGGGAAACTGATGTAATTTTGGGCTACCTTAGCATAGGGAACAAGCCAGGAAGCCCAGAAACACCAGAGCAGGATAAAAGCCCCCGTCCCCCAGGGGGAAAAAAAGTATGGGACTATATATCCTATACCACAGAACAGAACTCAACTGATGAATTTTTTTTAAAAGCACCAACCATTGACAACTACTATTCTGATAGAGGTGATAAAAACACCCACTCAGAATAGAATGACAGTGACATAGTGAGTTGCTTACATTTGAAGCTTCTAAGGAACTGAAGAATTGAGCTCAATTCCAAAAAGACCTCTTAGAAAAGCTCAAAAAGAATTTTAAAAAAACAAAGAAAAGAAGAAAAAAATAGAAAGAAAACAATTTTTTTAACAAGGCAATGGAGTTAAGTGACTTGCCCAAGGCCACACAGCTAAGTACATATGAGGCCAGATTTGAACTTGGGTCCTTCTGACTCCAGGGCTGGTGCTTTATCCACTGTGCCACCTAGCTGCCCCTGAAAAACAATAATTTTTTTTAGGTTTATTTGCGAGGCAAATGGGGTTAAGTGGCTTGCCCAAGGCCACACAGCTAGGTAAGTATTAAGTGTATGAGGCTGGATTTGAACTCAGGTACTCCTGAATCCTGAGCCAGTGCTAGGCACTGGAGCCAAGGTGCCACCTAGCCACCCCAAAAACAATAATTTTAAAAGTAAAATTGAGCAGCTCTTCTCAAGGGTGTCAGAGTCCAGATGGCAACAGAAGAGCCTCTCCTAGATGTTCTTTCCAAAATATTTCAAAAAGCTTAAAATTATGACTAACTAAATTTTTGAGAGACAGAACCCACAGAAAGATCTAGTGAGGCAAGAGAATAGCCCAAGGTAACCTGGAAAATAGTGAAAAAAAACTACACTCCATGGAGTTAGAGGGGTGGCCCTGCCAGAGTGAAGGAACTTCAGCCTCTCGGAAACAGCCCCAGGATGACTGGGAGCCATGGCTCTCAGCAGCAGAAGCAGTTTCCTGACCTGCACCCCGGGGAGCACTGGGCAAAACTTGGAGGATCAGCAGGGAGACCTCTGCCAGAGCAACCATGAAGCCCACAGGGCAGTTGCTGAGGTGCAGAGGCAGTGGCTGTGGCAATCCAGATCCAGGAAACAGAAGCAGGCGCCTCCAGACAGATGTGCTTTGAGTGCCCAGCCCACCTAAAGCAAGGGAGTGGAGGGAGACTGCTGAGGTCTGTCCTCTGTTGCCAGAACAGGACTCTGACCACACTCAGATCCTGATTGCAGTCTACGCCCCCCCCCCATTAAATCAGGAACCACCCCCCAGCCCCATGGCAGAGAGGTGTGCTTGTGGTCACAGACTAGGAGAACAGGCAGAGCCTCACACGCTGAGGCCTTGTGGGGGTGTCCTAACAGACAACAGGCTGGGGAAATGAGTAAACAGAGGGAAAAAAAGAGGAACACCATTGGAAAATACTTTGTCCATGATCCTAAGAAGGATCAAAATACTCAATCTGAAATGAAGTACAAGCTGCTGCATCTAAAGACTCCAAGAAAAATGGAAGTTGAACTCAGACTATGACAGAGCTCAAAAAAGATTTTGAAAATTAAGTAAGGGAGATAGAAAAAAAATTGGGAAAATAAATGAGAGAGATGCAGGAAAAACATGAAAACAAAGTCAGCAGCTTGGTCAAGGAGATCCAAAAGAATGCTGAAGAAAATAACATTAAAAATCAGCATAGGTCAAATGGATAAAACACTTCAGAAAGTTATTGAGGAGAAGAATGCTTTAAATACAGAATTGGCCAGATGGAAAAAGAGATAAGAAAGCTCTCTGAGGAAAACAATCCTTCAAATGTAGAATGGAGCTAAAGGAAGCTGATGACTTTATGAGAAGTCAGAACACAATACTTCAACACCAAAAGATTGAAAAATTAGAAAATAATTGTGAAATGTCTCATTGAAAAAACAACTTATCTGGAAAACAGATTCAGGAAAGATAATTTAAAAAATATTGGGATACCTGGAAGTCATGATCAGGAAAGGAATCTTGACATCATTTTTAAAGAATTCCTACAGGAAAATTGCCCTGATATCCTAGAAGCAGAGGGAAAAATAGAAATTGAGTGAATCTAGCGATCTCCCCCAAAAAAACAACCCCCATGAATATTATAGCCAAGTTCCAGAGCTCCGAAGTCAAAGAGAAAATATTATAAGCAGCCAGAAGGGCACAATTCAAATATCATGGAACTGAAGTTAGGATCACAGGACTTAGCAGCAACTACATTAAGGGTTTGGAATATAATATTCCGGAAGGTAAAAGAGCTGGAAATGCAACCGAGAATAAACTACCCAGCAAAACAACATCCTCTTCTGGGGAAAAGATGGACTTCCAATGAACCAGGGAATTTCAGATGTTCCTGTTGAAATTACCAGAGCTGAACAGAAAATTTGACCTTCAAATACAGGACTCAGGTGAAGCATAGAGAGTGGAGGAGAAGGGTAAAAACATGAGGGATTTAATGATGATGAACTGCATGTATTCCTGCATAGAAAAATGATACTGATAATACTCATATGAACCTTCTCATTTAATAAAGCAGATAGAAGGAGCTTTTATAGATGAAGCATAGGAGAGAGCTGAATTTGAAGATATAATATATTGTAAAAATGGAGTCAATGGCTAAAAGGGAAATGTACTAGGAGTAAGAGAAGGAGAGGTGGAAAAGGCTAAGCTATTCTGTATAAAAGATTTTTTTTTTGCAATGATATGGAAGTGGGGGGAAGGCTAGGGGGAATGAGGGAATCTTCACTCTCATCAGAAATGACTCAGAGAGGAAACAGCATACACGCTCAATAGGTTATAGACATCTAGAGTAAAAAGGAGAGGAGGGGGGATGTGGGTGATAAAGGAGAGGGTAGATCATAGGAGAGAATAGTCAGATATAACACAATTTCTTTTTTATTCCTTGCTGGATTGGGTGGCCTGTCTGGGACCACAGGGCCAGGTGGTTGCTGGGTCTCAGAGGTAGTATATGTGCTTGGGACCTCTTGGCCCCAGGGCTGGTGCTCAAACCACTGTACCACTCAGCTACCCTACATTTTCAAAGAGGGACAGAGTGAAAGGAGAGAGAAAATATAATATATGGTAGTGGGGAGGGATGGGTGGAGGGAATTACAATCAGCAACAGCAACTGTAGAAAAATATGGAAGTAACTTCTGTGATGGACTTATGATAAAGAATGCAATCCACCAGAGACAGAGCTGATGGTATAAGAATGCAAACTAGAACACATTTTTTCTCTCTTTTATTTTATTTCTCACAAGGTTCTATATTGGGGGGGGGGTTATGTTTACTCTTAAGAATATTTTAATAATGTATAAAAAAATCACTTGTACAAAAATATTCATAGCAGCTCTGTGGTGGCAAAGAATTGGAAATTAAGTGAATGTCCATCAGTTGGGGAATGGCTTAACAAAATGTGGCATATGTATGTGATGGAACACTATTATTATATTAGAAGCCAGGAGGGATGGGAATTCAGAGAAGCCTGGAAGGATTTGCATGAACTGATGCTGAGTGAGATGAACAGAACCAGAAGAACATTGTATACTCCAACAGCAACATGGGGGTGATGATCAACCTTAATGGGCTTGTTCATTGAATTTTGAATGAAATAGAGAACTTTCAAATTTAACTGAACAAAAAATTTGATCTTCAAATACAAGACTTAAGAGATACATAAAAAAAAGGTAAACAAAAGAGGATTGGAGTAATTATTAGTTAAGAAGACTAAATTGTCTGCATCCCAACATGGGAAGACAATACTTGTAACTATTGAGAATTATACTTCTCTTAGGACAATTGAAAGGAGCAAATTCAGATAATGGTTATGGGTATAAATTGACTTTGATGTGATCAAACTTTTAGCTCTTGAAGTCTGATGGAACTTATAAATCAGTTAATCAGACCTTGAGGATTTTAGCTCTACTAGGACAGATAAAAGTGGTATTCCTTGATAGAGGATGTGAGCACAAGATATATAAAACAATTTTAAAAAGGGATTATACTAAGAGAAAAAGGCATCTGAGAATCAATAACACCACATGATGAGAAATAAAGGACTTATAGTAAAGGGAAAGAAGGGAGGGTGTGAGCACTGAGTAAATCTTGCTCTCGGCATGGGTTTAGTTATTCTACCCTACAGGGAAGTGGAGGGGAAGGGGAAAGAAAGGAGAAAGTGAGGGTGAAAAAAGAGAGAGGGAAAGTAAAAAAAATAAAGTAAAAGGGAAAATGGAGAAGAAAAGACAAAAAAGCTGGTAGAAGGGATGGCAGATCAAGAAAAATCAGAAGTTAAAAGTAAAATATTGGTGAAGCAGGATAAGGGGAAAGGAGAGAGAAAGTACAAAGAGGTAGAATATAGGATAGAGGGAAATACAGAATTAGTCATCATAATTATGTATGTGAATGGGATGAACTCTCCACAAAACAAAAACAGATATCAGAGTGGATTAAAAACCAGAATCCAACAATACATTGCTTATTTGAAGCAAAAAGCTGCACACAAGATAAAGGTAAAAGGCCAGAGAAGAATATACTATGCTTCAACTGGGGGGGGGGAGGGGAACAGGGGTAGCAATCCTGATCTCAGACAAGCAAAATGTAGGAACTATTGTAGCACTTTTAAACGATGTCACTATATTTTACTTAATTGTTTTACTTTGTTACAAGAGAGCTCTCATAGGGTAAAGGTTCAAATATTTCTTTATTTTTAAATTTTTAAATTGTAATTTTTATTGTTTTTTGAATTTTGCAGTTTTTCCCCAATCTCGCTTCTCTCCCCCTACTCCCCACAAAAAAGCAGTTTCCATGCTATATGTTGATCTAAATTGAATGTGTTAGGAGAGAAATCATATCCTTAAGGGGAAAAAATAAAATATAAGAGATAGCAAAATTAGATAATAAGATAAGGGGTTTTCTTTTTAAATTAGAGGTAATAAATAGTCTTTGGTCTTTATTCACACTCCACAATTCTTTCTTTGGATACAGATGGTATTCTGCATTGCAGATACCCTAAAATTGTCCTTGACTGTTACACTGATGAAATGAGCAAGTCCATTAAAAATAATCATTATCCCCATGTAGCTGTTAGGGTGTACAATGTTCTTCTGGCTCTGTGCATCTTTCTCAGAATCAGTTCATGCAAATCCTTCCAGGCTTTGAATTCCTATCCTTCCTGGTTTCTAATAGAACAATAGTGTTCCATTACATACATATACCACAGTTTGTTCATCCATTCCTTAATTGATGGACATTCACTCAATTTCTGATTCTTTGCCACCACAAACAGGGCTGTTATGAATATTTTTGTACAAGTGATGTTTTTACCCTTTTTCAAGATCTCTTCAGGGTATAGACCCAGTAGTGGTATTGCTGGGTCAAAGAAGGTACAAATATTTCTAATGGATTACTGAAGCTTTAAAATGTATCTAATAACCAAGTATTTATTTATAGGATTAAGTGTTTTAAGGATTCCTATTTAACTTTGTTAACAAAAGAATATCCAAAAACTATTCAGGCGATGATAAAGTTGAATTTTTAGCTTGGAGCCACAGATGAGTTCTGAAGAGATGTTATTTTAGGCAAATGTATTATTTAGGACAGAGAGGATCAGAACTTAATGAAGGGAAAATGAGAATTTAAGTATACCAAGGTCTTAGGAAAATATTTTTTGTTACTTTTGTCATTGCATAGTGTATTAAATCAAAAGACCCAGAATTGAATCAGCTCTAACACTCATCAAACATTTGGTAAATAGATTTTGTTGAATCTCAGTTTCCTCTTAATACAAAATGTAAGTAAAAATATTTATATCATAGAGAGACTTATGTGGTCATTATTAGATCTTCACTTGGTAAAGCTTAAGCTATAATATCAAAATATGAATAATTATTATTAGTTTTCACTTATCTTGTGACTTTTTCCAGCCTTAAGTGTCTTGTGGTAAGATGACTGGTAAATTAGGTTATTGGCATTCTAGGTGTCCTCTGAGGAGTTATTTTTGTATGCTACAAAGCTAATTGCTATTCTCTTGAAATGGAATGTAAGGGATTAGATTTTGAATGCTAATGTGGCATGCCTGAGCTGTACATTCTAGATTAGAGTGTTCATAGCATGTGTTAATGAAGTAGATAGAGCATAGAAATTTTATTTGCAGTTCACCTTTAGAGGTGAATATGTAATAGCTTCTACTTTTGAAGGGAAAACCACAATTCTTGTGCTTTACTTTGCATTTCTCTCTATCATGCTTCAGTGAACATTAATTAATTTAATATTGTCATTGGAAAAGAACTTGTCAACTGACTGCCCTGTTTCCCACCCTGGCCATAGCTGTGACTTCTCAGACCCAAAACACCACTCCCTTCTAGGTTTTGTTATCCCTATCAAAATGTTCACCTTGAGGGCAGAAACTGTTTGGGGGGGATTTGGGTTTTTTTTGGTATTTGCCTCTCCAGGTTTTAGTACAATCCTTGGAATATTGAGTGTTTAATAAAGCCTTTTTCATTCATTCACACCAGAATTATTATTTTTATAGAAAATCAAATACTCTACATGATGATCAAAAAAATTTTCTAGAACCAGAACAGAATATCAAATAGAAATTTGCTTCTCAACATATTTAATCTATTGTGCAATATTTAGCATTTGGGCTAAATCAGGTTGAGGGTAAGGGGGATATCTACCCCCAAGCATGTGAAGACTTTTCTCATGGAATGAGCAGTTGAGAATAGTGTATTCTAACAACATTGAAGGAAGTTGAAGCAGGCACTGTGGAATGCTAGAGCTTGGTTAGACATAGAAGACACAACTGTGATCATTATCTACTGCATCCTGAGTCATTACCAATCTTGACTTGTTTTGTTTCTGAACTCTAATGACTCTAGAAGAAAGAGTGAGACTGAGGACTTTGTGCAATTCTGCCGTACTTAAATCCAATTCATACCCAAGTCAGGACATCACTATCATCGAGTATTTTATCCTAACAATGTGATGTCATTGATCCTCAAAAACAAAGGATGAATGCAACCATGTACCTTTTAAATAGTCTTAATCTATTAGTGAGATCTAACCTTCTAGACAACCACAAAATTCAAACTAAAAAGAAAACAACGAAACTATCTTTATCCCTAATTTCATTTGTTGTCTTTTCCTTTATTGCTGCTTGTCATGACTTAGAATTTGAGGTGCAACTTGGTATCATGCCTAACCACCAGTAAGTGAGTTCAGGATATTCAATGTGTTAATTTTTCTACCATGCACTTTCTGTTGAAATATTTTCACCATGTTCATAAAGTAGAATCAAAGCATGGTCATTTTGAGGCAGTTTTAGACCTTGAAACCTGTAAGAGTATAGAATCAATGAATTAGAGATAGCAAGGAATTTAGAAGCCCTCAAATCCAATCCCTTTGTTTTTTACAGATAAGAAAACTGTGGCATAGAAAAAAGTGAGTGACTTGTCCAGGGTCACAGAGTTAATATCTAGATAGAACATGAACCTCTCTCTTTGTAAATCCAAGCCTAGGAACCTAGTTTAAAAACAAAACAAAACAAAATATAACCTTTCCAGAATTAATCCCCTTTAGGTGATGGAGTGGATTTACTTTAGGCAGTAAATCTTTAGGCTATTTGTATTTTTTGTAGGAGTTATTCATCAGAGCCTAATAATCCCCATATCTGGAATAATTTAGAAATTGTTTTCTATAGCCACCTAACCAAAATAGATACTTTCCTTCAAAATCTTTGTATTTTTTCCCTTTATTTCCTTTATGGTTCTTTTATGAGTTTCTAGAAAGTGAATGGGGGAAAAACTCTTTTTTTAGTCTTCCTATAAGCATCAAGAGTTTGTTAAAATGCAATTCATAAATAACTTAAGTGCACTTTATAAATTTACATGATAATACTTAGATTTGAATTAATTTCAATTTTGAAAGTAATAAAGGAGGTTAAACTCACTTTCCAAATTTGCTATTTAGATTGCTCATCATTCCTTTCATCAGTCAATTCTTTTCTTAAACAAAATACCAAATTCCAAACAAAGAGTAGAAGCACAAAAGGTTTCTGATTCCTTTTTCATCCTTATATTATTCTTGGCTACAACAGTTGCAAGTATTTAGTTTAGGTAACTTGTGTGTATGGGAAGGGAAATGCCCATGTAAGAAATTATCTGGTATGGTTTTCTTCTTTCCAGCATTTTAGGGATAAACAAACATCAAGCAACTCCAGAAATCAAAGGAAATATTTGAATATGAAAAAGCAACAAAGTAGAAGGAAGGACTCTATGTCCTAAGAAGAAAAGTTTTGAGGAATAGATAGAGGAAAGATGCTTTCTAGTCATTATTCCTCCAAAATCTTTGTTTAATTATTTTGTCTGACATAAAGAATGAAAAATATATTTGGGTTGATAGCTTTACTTTAATAGAAGATTATATATGTTTATTTGAATAATTAATTCTCTAAGAACTATTGAATCAGAATCTCTTGGTTAAGTGATATAACCTAGGCCAAGTGGACTGATTTGTAGGTACAAACAATTAGAAAGGAGCTAAAGTGAACTCAAAATAAGATCATTCATAGTAAAAGATCTGGAGCAACCAAATCAGCTTGCCCTGAGAGGAAAGTGTTTGAAAAGGAAAGTCAAAAGAACAAAAGAAAATTGAATTTGTGCTGGTGGAAATAGGTGGTTCATCTGAGGGAAAATGATTATGAAAATTTAGGGCTTGAATTTAGTAAAAAAACAATTAGAGATTGCCTATGGTCTGAGTCAAAGAAATTTAATCAACAACCTAAAAAGAAAGAGGCTTACGATACATATCGATTATCCTAGAGTTTAAGGATTAAAAATGAAAAAAACCTGAGCTAGAGAGACAATAATGGGGCATCTTTATAAAGTGAATTAACAAATAGTACAATTACTCCAAGAATTTTGGGTTGTAAACTGAAAAGACTGATAACAAGAAACCCCAAGAAAGAACTGATTCTTTCAAGTTGAAAGACAAAGCAATGATAGTGTATGGGGTTCTAGCATTGATGCCAAGAAGATACCTACTGACTATAGGAACTTGGACAAGTGATTAACCTCAGTACCCCTGGCAACTCTCTAAGATTGTGACAGAAAAAGGTGCCAATATTCCTTGTTGAATGGAATTTCTTCTCCTAGGAATTTCCTATACTCATGAAATCCTAAGTTGAAACCCTACCTCCTACCCTTAACATTATGTCAAGTTATCTTAGTGATCATAGTGATCATTCTGTCCTTGTGGTTGCTCTCAGTGTTCTATCATTGCACCCCAGGTGGCAAACATATGGAAGGACACAGATGAGTCAAAAAATGGGCAGGCATAGATGCTTTGTAGTTTGTTTCACTGGGGGAGCACCCCTATCAATGAGTTCACATTTTTTTAAGTATTTGAGATTGTGCTGTGCGTTTTATTAGACTTAGGTTCCTGCCTCAAGTTGTAAATGCAAAGGGGAAAGACTAAGAGGAACAATCCAGTATTCCATGGTTAACATTGCATGGGAAGAGAGTTCAAGTGGTTAGTTGAGATCAGGAAACACTTCAAGAAGAAAATAGTGCTTGAGCTACACCTTGAAGGAAGAAGAGAACTCCAGAGAGAAGTAAAAAAAACAAGTGTATTTCAGACTTGTGTGGAAAAAAGGCAAAAGAATAGACAGTTGACCACATTTGAGAAACATAGATAAAGCAGGTGGCCCAATAGATGGAGTTCCAGGCCTAGAATCAGGAGGATCTGAGTTCATATACTAACTGCATGACCTTGGACAAGTCACTTAATCCTGTTTGCCTCAGTTTGTCACCTATAAAATGAGCTACTCCAGTATCTTGGTCAAGAAAACCCCAAATGGGGTCAGAAAGAGTCAGACATAACTAATTAAACAACCACAAAAGAAAAGACCAGTTTGTTTTGATCACAAACTGTGGGAGGGGAATAGTGCACAGTTGAGGTCAAAAAGAAGCCAAATAGAAGAATTTACATTTTATCCCAGAGGCAATTGTGACTCCCTTGATGAGGTGAACAATGACATAGATAGATCAGCACTTAAGGAGAATTATTTAGGTTTATTCACTATTGTGGGAAGCTCCGAAGCTGTTCCAGTATTATAGGTGTGAGGTGATGAAGGCAAGATCTTGTAGATGTGGAGAAATTTGACAAATGATTTGGATTTGTGGGATGAGGGAAAGTGAAAAATTGAGGTTAATGTTCAAATTATAAACCTGGGAGAGTGGAAGAAAGGTAGTCATTTTGAAAGAAATAAAAAAATTTGGAAGAGTGATAAGATTGGGGGGGGGGGAGAAAATGAGTTCTGTTTTGGACAACTTAACTTTGAGATGTCTTTTAGGACATTCAGTTTGAGATGACCAGTAGGATTGAGTTTCAGAGGAGAAACTTGAAACTAGATATAGAACTCTGTGAGTCATCTGCGTGGAGATGATAATTAAAGTCATGGAAGCTGATAAAGTTACCTAAAATGAGAGTATAGAGGTAGAGAAGAGATGTGGGGCACAACCTTGGGTAATACATATAATTAGGGAGCATGATAAGAAAGATGAGCTGTAAACAAGGAAGCATTGGTCAGTCAGAAGGACTAGGAGAGTATAATGTCATAAAAACTTAAAGAATGGAGAGTATCTTAGAAGAAAGAATGGTTACTAGTGTCATATACAATTTCAGATGAGTGATTAGGTCAATAACCAGATTGCAAATTAGTTAAGGAGCATAAAAGGAGCTTAGAAGGTGAATGATAACTTCAAGGGACGATAGTATAGTTTTTTTGTTTGTCTTTAAGAATGCAAGAGATGGTTGTGTTTGAAGATAGTAGAGAAGACATTAGTAAATAGAAGTGTTGGACTTAGCAAGGAGAAAAGCTACCTCACTCTCAGATTCTGAGAGAGAGAAAAGGATATAGAAAAGAAATCATATTAATGGCTTTTAAGTGGAAGAAAATGGTGAGGAGAAAGGTCATGGGGAAGGGTTTCAATTTTCTAAGTAAAGTAAGGGAAGGACAACTATAAGTGGAGTGTCCTTGGAGTCAAGAGGACAAGAGTTCAAATCTGGCCTCAGACACTTGACAGACAGCAATTTGACAGCTACTAGCCATGTGACCCGGGGAAAGTCACATCCATGCAATCTCTAGTTGTTCTGATCAATATCTGACCTTGGATCAGATGACTCTGGAGGAAAAAAGTGAAGCTGGTGAGGCCCTGAAGTGAGGCATAGTAGCCCCTCACTCAAATTTAATTCTTATTCTCATCATGGCATCACCTCCCTGATTGTCATGGTCTTCTTTGAGTAGGAAGGACAAACATCAATCATTAAAGTAAGGGTCAAGGTACCAAGTGGAGGAGAGCAGAAAGAATCATGGAATGCTTAAGAAGGGAAGAGAAATCAAAGTTTGGAATAGCCTCTGTGAGGAGTGACATAGGTCATCAACTAATGGATAATAACAGGATTGCCTTTCTGCCATGAGGGTCCAGTTGACATTTGATACCCTTCTCTAGAATCTAGCCTCCTTTCAACTGGCAAATAAGTCTGAAGGAAAAATAATCCTGAGGGAATGAAATAATAGAACAAAAGGATGAGGATATTCCTGAGCAGAGAACAGTGTAAAGTTAAGATGTGGAATATTAGGGTGGAGAATGGAAAGGAAGGAAATGATCGAGGGGTTGGAGGTCTCAATGAAGGTGAGAAATGGGTTTAGGAAGAGTGAAACTTATGGAGAAATGGAATGATGACTTATGGTCAAATAAATAGAGTTTTTTTTTTGAGGAACTAGAACTTGTGTGAACTCTAGTATATGAGCATCCCTCATAGTATTTTCCTATATCTACTATGATCCTTATGGCTAACACTTTCCTGTCTCCTGTTTCATTTGCTATTCCTGTATTATCTATCTACTGTCTAGAAACAAATTATCACTAATCCCTACTTCCCATTTTCTTATCTTTATTCTCTTCACTTGTGTTTCAATCATGACCCATTACAGTTGTGCCCACTCCTTTTACTATGGCCTCTGGAATCTTTGTTGCATAACAATAAATTAGCCTTCATCTGAATCTCTTTTCTCTCCCCCTCCTTCTATCTACTTGTCTTCACTAAGACTTAGCTTCCCCCAACAATGTCTTCCCAACCATACTTCTGAACAATGGCAATATCTATTCTCATACTTTCTAATATACTAGTCTTTGAAGGAGAATTGGTAACTTCTTGTCTATTTACTGCCACATCCACATTCTCCCTGTATCACCATTAATTATCAACCTCATATCCTAGGAAGTCTACTCAGTCAAAAGTTAGATCCACATGGTGGCTAATGTGTCCTGGACCCCAGGGCATTCTCCCTTTTTTCTCCAAGAATTTAATTGAATCATCATTTTCCTCTTCCTTTGCCTTTTTTCCTTAAACTAGTCTTTAATGTTCACATCAATTGAAGCTTTTCTTTAATCTCCTAATTCCTCATTAACTCACCTGGTGGTTCTCAGTTGCCTGTCTACAAATGATGGGATTGGAATATCTACTTTCCAAGGTTCCATACAGCTTTAAATCTCAAGTTCAACCTACAAATGGTTGAAGTGTCCTTGACTTTATCAGTTTAGATAATTCCCTCCCTCCACTTATATGGTTCACAACCCTTTTCCATACTAATTAATGGAGCAGTTCATTGCAGTCACAAAAATAAAAATTCATCATCTGGTTGCCAAGTTTCTGATGATGAGCCTCACCACACTTAACTAGGCTTTTCCTTGGAGAATAGATAAATAATTTGTTGCTAGGCCTATAAACCTTTTCCATTTGGTAGGCAGGAAAACACTGCAAACAAAGAATTTACATGGGAGTAGTGATGTGAGGGATGTCATCAGAAAAGTATATGAACAGGAAAAAAAAAGGGCCAATCACATGAACAACCATTACACAAGTTAGATATCCATGCAAGGAGAAGATGAAAAGGGACAACAGTGTTCTAAAGTGGACTCTTTCTGGAGTAGAGGGATGAAAAATGAACTGGAAGGATCTTGTGCAATCTGTATCCCTGATTGGAATATCCACATTTATGAGATTACAGATCCCTAGAGTATCAAAGCTCTAGCATAGCTTTGTTTCTTTTACCAGAGCTTTGAAGTACCTAATCTTACTTCTGTGTTATGATGAGACACTGGAGATTTGAGTTAGAATTCAGTAAAGATTCACACACACACACACACACACACACACACACACCCCTCTGGTTTCACTTGTCTACTGCCCCAGGTGTTGATTCTATTCTACTATCCTCAGACACCTAGTCACCTAGTAGTGGTCAACTCCTTTCTTATCACCTCTCCTTAGCTTATTTACTATTAGCTTCAAGGTGCAGCACTGGAACAACAGCAAAAGGAAGCATGTATTAAATTCCTCCTCCATGCATTTGTGCTACATGCTGGGGATAAAAAGAAGACAAAAAATATAATCCCCTTTCAAGAAGTTCATATTTTAATGGGGGAAGACAGTATGTAAAGAGTTAATGTTCAAAGGGAACTAAGATAAGATGAATTGGACATAGTCATGGGGGGGGTAAAATTAAGGGGAATCAGGAAAGGTTTCTTGTAAATGATAGGATTTTAAACTGGTATTTGAAGGAGGGTAGAGAGAGAGGTGATTGAGTGAGAGTAGATTGGATCAAATGAGCCTCTGATATAGCTGAATATCTTCTTTTCCTAGGATTCTGAACCTCCTGGCGTCTGGCCTCATGTTAATTTTTAGAACAGCTGATAGAGTGGAAGAGGTTCCCAATAACAAGAAGTAATTTCATCTTCATATGTGAACATCTCTAAATATCAAGGAAAACATTCAAAAAAGGAAGATATAATCAAAACATATAGGTGTATAGATATATTTATGTGTGTATATATTTACATATGTGCTGTATGGGCACACATATGAGATGATATTTGTCCTTGTTCAAAGAAGACCATGATATCAGGGAAGTGATGCCCTGATAGCCATATGAATTGGATTTGAGTGAGGGGTTG
Organism: Macrotis lagotis; assembly: GCF_037893015.1. Lineage (NCBI taxonomy): Eukaryota > Metazoa > Chordata > Mammalia > Peramelemorphia > Peramelidae > Macrotis > Macrotis lagotis. Next base: position 173,103,735 of record NC_133666.1, read on the forward strand.
CTGTACTAAGTCAGCAGCCTCACTTTATCCTTTGGAGCTATACAGGTTCAGTCCCAGATCCAGTCCTGATGGCCCTAGATTTGAGAAATACAGGGTTAAACGACTTGCCCAAGGACACATAGGCAGTAAATGTCTGAGCCAGATTTCAACTTAGGTCCTCTTAACTTTAGAACCAGTCATTTACTCATAGCTGCCATGAACATACATATATACATTAATACATACATATGTGTATGGATCCCTAACATACATATATACATATATATATGTATATACATGTATATGAAATCATTGTATGGCATATAAAGGGAAAAATCTCAGAATTTGTCATTTTATTTTAGGGATACTGATTTTCCCCCCCTTTTAGTTAACATACACTAATATCTATACAAGTACAGATGGAGATTACTATATATTTGTGTGTATGTATTATTACTATATATAAGACATGTGCTCAATAGATATCTTCCCTAATAAAAAATCAGTTTACCTAATATGTACCTTATCTTTACTATAATTGTGTTGTGGCTTTCTTTCACTATGTGATTAAACTACAAAGATTATATAAAAATATTGATTAGTCAATTTTACTCTTTTAAAGAGTTCCCTGTTATACTTATTTTCAGAACATTATCTTAAATTCCAGAAAGGGAGACATACCATAAATCATGCAGTGAAGTTAGTTTGTATTTTGTATCCATGCATATAACATGGCTTTAAAAAATTAAAATTGTTTTTTAAAAAATTATCTTTCCCTTCTCTGTTCTAGAACAGGCAGTTCAACATTAACACAACTGCCTCCGAAGTGCTCTCAATTATAATATAATCAATGCTGTAAAATTCAAGTCTAAAAGTACTTATGACTTCTTGCATATTGGCTTAGTTGTGATCCCAGATAGAGTTTCCTGGCCAAGATACTAGAATGATTTGCCATTTTCTTCTCTAGATAATTTTCAGATGAGGAAATTGATGCAAACAGACTTATGTGATTTGCCCAGAGACATACAGCTAATAAATGTTTGAAGCCAGACTTGAAATGGAAAATGAGTCTTCTCTAAGGACAGATTCAGTGCTCTTTCTACCATATAATCTAGCTCTATATACTGCCCCATATTGACTTCAGCAGTTATTACTTTTTTCCCAGGATTAGGATTTTAACTGTCAGTCATCCTGTCATACATCTGTGAAAGAAGATTAAGCAAAAGATAAATTAATGTCATTATTGAATATACATCAGTAACTCTGTTTCCTTTCTCACAGTGTTGCAGGTGGAGAACTCTTTGACTTTTTAGCTGAAAAAGAATCTTTGACTGAAGAAGAAGCTACTGAATTTCTCAAACAAATCCTTAATGGTGTTTACTACCTCCATTCTCAGCACATTGCTCACTTTGATCTAAAGGTATGTTACTATGTATAAAGCAAGGTTTACAAATTGTTTTTCAAAAAACATTTTTTATTGATATTTTTAAAAAACTGACAGTTTGGGGTGGCTAGGTGTCGTAGTGGATAAAGCACCGGCCCTGGAGTCAGGAGTACCTGAGTTCAAATCCGGTCTCAGACACTTAGTAATTACCTAGCTGTGTGGCCTTGGGCAAGCCACTTAACCCCGTTTGCCTAGCAAAAACCTAAAAACAAAAAAAAAACTGAAAGTTCAAGGAAAGCTATGGGAAAAATAGATTTTATTTAAGACCTTAATAAATGGAATTAGCAAACAAAAATTTTTTTATATACAAAGTATAGCTCTCTCACCTTTTTTATTGAAAAGATTGTGATCTCATAAAAAGCTGTGATTTTGTCTTTTACATCTTTGTGTTAGTCTAGGTCATGAACTTGCACAAAGTAGGTACACAATATATACTAAATAAAGAAGTACTTCCAGTTTGCTCATTTCCTTGGATAAAGACTAAAAGCCACAGTTCCATCTACTTAGCTCATAGATACTACAGGATTTTCTTCCAACTGTATCTTTATACCAATCCCCACTGGAGATATTCAACAGTTTTTTAGAGATGTGGTGGTATCTAGCACAGCATGCTGAGCCAGGTTGGACTTTTTTTTTTGGCAAGACATTAGGGTTAAGTGACTTGCCCAAGGTCACACAGCTAGGTAATTATTAAGTATCTGAGGACAAATTTGAACTCAGACCCTCCTGCCTCCAGGGCCGGTTGTCTATCCGCTGTGCCACCTAACTGCCACCAGGTTGGACTTCTTAATTAACTAGTTTATCAAAATAGACCTATCCTACTGTCTGCAAGGGAATATATGTGTGATATATATATATATATATATGACATGTTCCCAACACTCAAAAGCATTGTTATCTTGGGAGAGGGTCGGGAATATTTTGTATCTGTTTCTTCAGAAATAATATATGATAGCTCTTAATTTTTCTTTTCAAAAGCCTGAAAACATAATGCTTCTGGATAGGAATGTCCCAAAACCTCGGATCAAGATAATTGACTTTGGCTTGGCACACAAAATTGACTTCGGAAATGAATTTAAAAATATCTTTGGGACCCCAGAATTTGTTGGTGAGTGTGATGTTCCTGTAGGCATTAGATTATGGTAGAATAATCATTTTTCCATGGTAATATTTCTTATACTTCTTATTATAAGAGAATAATTTTTAGCTGTTTGTTTCAAATTTATGTAATAATAGCATCATTGGGTCACTCATTTCTAGAACTTAAGATATGTTTATTTTTTCTTAGCTCCTGAAATAGTAAATTATGAACCTCTTGGTCTTGAGGCAGATATGTGGTAAGTAACCTTTCCATGATTCTCTTTATTTTCTAGTCTGTTTAACTACCCTTCTGATGTATATATGTATTTTTTCCTTCCTAGGAGCATTGGAGTAATAACCTATATTCTGTAAGTACCCAAAATCACAAAACATAGTCGCATATTTTTCTTTGAAAGCAAGTATATTTAGTGACTTTGAAATTTTCTTTATCTCCTTTTGTTTAACTGAGTTTCTCTGTCTCACTTAACATTAAATAGAATAGGATCACACTTGTATTCTTTTACAATATGGGAAATGTTTACCCTTTGTTAATTAAATTTTTTCTGATTCAGTGTTATCCCAAAATTATTGTATCATAGCTGTTGATCACTGCTGAGTACATTTTAAATAGGAAATTTTAGCTAGATTGTTCCAACCTGATTTTTTAAAATGAATTTTTTAAATTAAGTCAAAACTTTTGCCAGTTGTGTTCAACTATGTTAGAAATGATAACTGCCTTCTAAAATGATATGTCTAGGGATGGCTAGGTGGCGCAGCGGATAGAAAACCAACCCTGGAGTCAAGAGTACCTGAGTTCAAATCCGGCCTCAGACACTTAATAATTACTTAGCTGTGTGGCCTTGGGCAAGCCACTTAACCTCATTGCCTTGCAAAAACAAGCAAACAAACAAACAAATAAATAAATAAATACACAAACAAGCAAATAAATAAATAAATAGATGAAATGATATGTCTATACATACCAAGAAGAAATCTTTCTCTTTTCTCTTAATGGGAAATAGAGAAATATCTTGGTACACAAGGTATAATTATTAATGTCCTGCTTTCCATTTTCATTTTTACAGTCTCAGTGGTGCCTCACCATTCCTCGGTGATACAAAACAGGAAACACTGGCAAATGTATCTGCCGTGAACTATGAATTTGAGGAAGAGTTCTTTAGTAATACCAGTGCTCTAGCCAAAGACTTTATAAGAAGACTTCTAGTTAAGGACCCAAAGTAAGTATCTGTTGTCCTTGACTGTATGGGGCATGTTAACTGGTCATTATCAGCATGAGTAAAAAGTTTGACCTTTTTGACTACTGGCTGTTTCTTTGTTGGCAAAGGGAAAGTCTTCTATGTGAAGAGAATTTAGAAAATGCCATGTCCTCCACACAGGCACAGATTTATTTATCTTGGCTTCGTTAATGATTTTCAAAGATGTAGGTGTAGCTTTCAGCCTTTTTCTGAAAAACCAGCCATCCCTATTTGGCTGTACTTTAGAGTTTCTGTATATGATTTGCCAGGCCTGGAATTAGGAATATCTGAGTTCAAATCTGGATTCAGACAAGATTGTGTAATGTTGGGTAAGTTACTTAACTTTGTTTGCCTCAGTTTTCTCATCTGCAAAATGAACTGGAGAAGGAAACAACAAATCTCTATAGTATCTTTGCCAAGAAAAAATCAAATGAAGAGTTGGACATAATTCAACAGCAATATGGTTTGCTTTGTCTGCATTAAAATAGTCTTTATGTTTGCCTCTATAGTTTTAACATTTTTTCTCTCCCCAAAAGGAAAAGAATGACAATTCAAGATAGTCTGCAGCATCCTTGGATTAAGGTAAGTGTTATATGATGAATTTTAAATCTGTTTAGATTTTAAAATCTCTAATTATATAAAGCCTTAAGAAAGTATACTTTTTCTCTATTGCATATCACATGAGATCACATTTAAAGTAATATAGTCATTTCTCCAGATCCATATTTCAAATTTCAGATGAAAGCAATCAAAAAGGTGCTTCATTATAGATGATTGGTTGATGGAATTAAGTGTGGTGTGCTTAATTAATCTAAAGAAGTGAAAATGAAGGCAAAATATGAATAAAGAAAAATGTCCTAAAATATTTGAAGACATACAGAATTAGGATATAACTATGACTAATCAGGGAAAGAAACTGGAGGTAGATTTTGATTCAATGAAAATTGATCTCACAAAGTTGGCATAACTAGAGAATAGGTTGTCCATGAAGATAGTGACCTTGGGGCGGGGGGGGCAGCTAAGTGGTGCAGTGGATAGAGCACTGGCCCTGGAGTCAGGATGATCTGAGCTCAAATCTGGCCTCAGACACTTAATAAGTGTCTAGTCGTGTGACCTTGGGCAAGTCATTTAACCCATTGCTTTAAATAAATAAAAAAATTTTAAAGATACTATATGATTGGTATAGAGAATAGTTTGTCTCTATGGCATTTTAAAACATCAAATTCCTGATTCTATCAAATGAAAAGGTATTAAACAATTATTCGAAACATAGAAACGTTAGATAACATTTTTCCCTTGCTAAAGTCATGTAATCATAAAGCTTCCTTATAGTGAATTTTTTTACTTCTTACATAGACCACCTACATTTTATATTAGAATAAATTTTCATCTGCATTTGCTATTCCTGTATTAGTGACTTTTTCCCTATAATATACTCTAATAAGTTTTTCTAAATAGCTTCCAAATTCTCTGCATATTATCCCCAAACCATTTAAAGCATTTTAATAAGCTGCATGTACTTACTGAATACTATGAAAATACAGAGAAGTTTAATTATAATAAAATAATATAGGAGGAATTTTTTTAATTTTCTGTTTTTAATTCTCTGTTTAGCCTAAAGATAGTCAACAAGCACTTAGTAGGAAAGCATCTGCAGTAAATATGGAAAAATTCAAAAAGTTTGCAGCCCGAAAAAAATGGAAGGTAAGAATATTGCAAAGACAAGTAGATTAATTATTTTTGTTTTCACTGTGAAATTCTGTTCTGTTTTATGTTGACAGCATATAAAATGAAATTATCAAATTGTTTAACTATTTAATGCTTTGCTGTTTCCTGCTTTACAAAGAATTTTTGAAGTGTTCTCGTCAAGATATCCTATCTACTTTTAAATGGTATTTTGCATTGTTGATGATTATAATAATTAAAATTATATATATTTCTTAGGGTTTTTTTTTTGCAAGGCAAGGGGGTTAAGTGGCTTGCCCAAGGCCACATGACTAGGTAATTATTAAGTGTCTGAGGCCGGATTTGAACTCAGGTACTTCTGACTCCAAGGCCAGTGCTCTATCCACTACGCCACCTAGCCTCCCCTAAAATTATATATTTTTTAAACTCAAAATTAAAAAAATATTGATTCCAAGAACAGATAAATATTTGTCCATTTTAATTCATTTATTCATTATTTTAAGCAGCAAAATATTTAAATGAAGAATGATTAGCTAAAAGTGTTCTGTTTGCTTTGCAATTAGTACTTCCTGGAAGGAAATATTCAAAACAATCAGCAGTCACAAGCATTTAGCTTCTCTTGTTCCTCAAATTCACCTGTCTCTTCATTTTGATCTTCCCTTTAAGGAATAATGGGAGGCACAGTTACTTTCATAAAATTCAGAAGGGAAAAAGAGAATAAAAGTTCTAAGTTAGCCTTCAGTTTCATAATATAACAAGTGGCACCTGGAGTCAAATCAAAAGCTAAATATAATGGCCTCAACTTCATGCTTGGATCATAGGATGATTGATTTAGAATTGAGAGAAACATCAAGGGTAATCTAGCTCAATTCCTGTTTTACAGATAAGGAGAGATTCTTTAGAGTCTCTTCCACGTAGTGGATAGCAAAATTGGAATTCAAATTTGCACTCTGCTTTCAAATCCAGACCTCTTTCCTATTGTGCCTGAAGCATGTTTCCTTTTTGCAACCCCACAGCAAATCCATGTTTAAAAATCACCATTGAAGGGTCCCATGTGGGAGAAAGGAGACATACATTTCTAGATAATATGACCTCTACCCACTTCAGTAAATCTTAGCCTCATTTTGCCTTAATCCTCTTGTCAAGGTTCAGAACTTACTAAAAATATCCAGATGCTTCTGATACAAAACCTTTACCAGGTTGTTTCTGTCTTTTTTCATTAAATGCTCAAGTCCTTCCCCCTCAAACCAAACAATTCTTCATCTGGAGGCAGTGTGCTGCAAATGAAATTGTCATGCAAACTTAGTTCAAATCTCAGCCACTCATTATTTGTATGAACTTGAGCATGTTACTTCCCCTCTGCGGGCCTCTGTTTCCTCATCTGCAGAGTTAAGAGATTGGATTTGATCACCTCTAAGAATCCCTTCAAGTTCTAGTTCCTGTGAATTCTTTCTGTGTTGGTCCATAGATAGTTTTCTGCCCTTTGGTGAAATTTCATAATCATCTAATTTATTAATGTTCATGTATGGTTTCACCCTTAATGGTTTAATATCATGCTGTGCTTTATTGATAAGGAGAACTCTAAAGTATGCATTAGGATACAAATAGCATTCATAAAAAGAAATTTCAAGATGTGAACTGAGAGGGAAATGGGGTTCTAATCCTATCATGGAATGAAATTCCAAGCAGAGAATCTTTTGTTGCAGCAGATTTGTATCTGTTCTAAATGCCTTGTAGGATCACTTCCTAAGGGAATAGAATACTGTTCACTTAATAGACTGATAGAATTCACTTCATCTAATCATGCTTCACACACTCTCCCATATCAGCAGAGTATTCATCTGCAGTCAGCAATTTATAGTGTCATTAGAGAAATATATCTCAGAGTGCTCGTAATTTACAGGAATCTGAGCATTGTTATCTAAAATTATTTTTCTCTCTTTCTGTATACATGTCTGTGTCTCTTCCAAGCAATCTGTTCGATTGATATCACTGTGCCAAAGATTATCCAGGTCCTTCTTGTCTAGGAGTAACATGAGCGTCGCCAGAAGTGATGACACTCTGGTAAGCAGGCATGTTGACTTTCATATGGTCTTTTCTTAGTATCATACATGTATAAGATTTAAGCTATACCTTTCCTCTGTAACCTAAATCATTTATAATCTGAATAACATAGCAATATATTATTAGCTCTTCTTGAGAGGAGACTGATGGAATATATTCTTCTACCTTTTCTTTTTTATTATGGTTGGTGTTGTTCTTTATTCCCTCTTGAACAGAGAGCAGTTAAAAAGGGAGGAATTAGTCCATGCTAAAAAGGCCATTTACAGCCACTGAAATGAAAACTATCTGCTTTCATTGATAATATAGAATCTCAAATTATAAACTGTATTAGAGGAAAAAACCTACCCTAGGGGAGCAAGAAAATGTAAAAGTAATTGCTATTATGCCCTAAGAGAAGTTATGAACTTTATTACCAAAGCTTTATTGCCAAAGCTACATTTGATTTATTCACAATGTACTCACTGCCCAAAGGCCATTTAGAGTGAATACAGATTTTTTCCTCCAATCCAAATTGAAAGTTAATCTCAGATTAACCCTCCTGATAAGACTCTAAACATCTGAGTTAGATGAGCCTTTCCCTGACAGTCAAACAACAGGGCTTTTTGTTAAATCTAAAAGGACAGGAATCCTACAGATACAGGCTTTCTATGGGAACTGTCATGCCTCTAGCAACTTAATATTTTCATGATTCCTGAATAGCATCCAAGAATTCTATCCTTGGCTTCTATTTCAACATTGACTTTTCCCCTGACCCTTAGTTTAACTAATCTAAGGTGTTGAACAAAGAGAATAGAATAAGAGGAAACATAAAATTAAAGAAAAGGAATTTAAAAAGGCAAATGATAGAATGAATAGTGAGAAGAAATAAGAATGAGAACTAGTAGTCTAAGATAATAAGGATGCTAATGAGTAAAATGTTTAGATTAAAATAATATCTAGAATTTTTAGATTAATTATTGAAAAGGTTAATGTCAACAAAGACAGACTATAGAACAAGCATGTTATTTGTCAAATGAACTATTGTCCATTCAGAGATTATTTCCTCATGTTAGTTACAAGATTTACTATACTAGAAGTTTCATGTTTCCTTCTCTTTTCATCCTCCATTTTCTTTCCTCTTCTGTGTTCTTTTTTCTCCCCAATTCTTCTTGCTTTTCTCATTTACAGACATTTTCTATGGGCCAGTTTTGATAGCAATATAAAAACAAATGTGTACTGTAACTCAGAATATACAAAAGTCCATTTTCATGCAGACTTTATTCTTATAATAAACTAAATAATTTTTTATTAAAACCTAATGTGAATTTTTAAGGCTACAGAACACAGAAAAGAGAAAGGAAAAGATGTTTTTGGCATTTTGCCAAAAAAACTAATATTAGCTCTGTATAGATACACTTTTTTCTAAAGTATTTATACATTTAAAAGACAGAGTCATAAATTTATAAATCCAAAAGATAGAGCATACTTTGGTTTAATTTCTTTTTCAAATTTACTTTTCTGGTGATCTTTTAAATATGTCTCATTTTTGGCATAGCCTGACATATGAATGTATTAGAGATAGCACAAACTCTTTCCAAGTGAGATAATTTATGTAAAGTGCTTTTCAAGCCTTTAAAATACTATGTAAATGCTAGTAATTATTATTGTTATCATCGTCATCATTACCATTGTTAGTTGAAAAATGGTTAATTAGGAAAACATTTTCAAGTACATGCTCTTTTGCTTTACCCTTTACTTATAAAGATAGTTTAAGTTGTTGTAAAATCATAAATGATGAGCTGTTAGAAACCTTAGAAACTGTCTAGTTTATTTCCCTCTTTTTACAGATGAGAAAACGGAGGCCAGAGATGTTAAGTGTCTTAACAGTTTGACTCCAGGTCTTCAGACTCTATAGCTAAGAGTGATCTTCCACAGTCCTAGACTATGTCTCTAAGGTTCTGATTGCATTTAATATAGGGGTAGCTGAAATTGGTCTAGTGACATGCTTTATAAACAAAGAGATGTAATTGATTTTAAAAATTACTAAATACTGAATGTTTCCTTTCTAGCAGTCCATATATAAGTTGTAATTTATGTAGATGCTGGTAAACTGTCAGTGTTCATTAGTTTAAATTAACTTTCCATACTCTTTGACCCAGAAGTCCCATTCATAAGTATTTATCCCAACAACATGAAAAACAGCAAGGTGCCTTACATATAACTCAGTGGGCCAGAATTTATTAAACTTCTCCTGTTTCTGTCACTATGCTAAACACCAGGAATACCAAGAAAGGCAAAAAAATAGCTCCCACACTCAAGGCCTAGCACCAGTTTCTGAAGTATTAAAGAACAAAAAATAGAAAAAATGCCCATTGATTGGAAAGTTGCTAAACAACTATGATACATTGAAGTATTAGAATATCACTACACTGACAAAAATAGTAAATATGAAAAATAAAGAGATACAAGATGAAGGAATCAAAACCAGGGAAATAAGATACATAATTACGATCACAGTGTGAATTTTTAAAAAGAAACAATGATATATAGTTACATGTTCAAATATAGTTCTGAAGATGAGTTGAGAAGATGCATCTCTTTCCTTTGCAGAACTGGGGTAACTGAGTGTGGAATGTTTCATGTACTGTCAAAGTCAGTTGTTATTTTGGTTGATTTTGCTGAAATGTTTTTGTTCATTTTTGTTCTTCTTTGATAGCTCCATGGGGAGGGGAAGTAGGAAAGGTATATTAGAAAATGAAAATCATATAAAAACAAGAGATCAATAATTTTGTTTTTAAAGGAATTATATTAGTAGATTTGGATGCATGGTTCTCTTTATTACCTTTGATATTCTTAGAATTAAAATTTTATACCAAAATCCTTATTGAGTTAATAAATATGTGTATGTATGTATAAATAGCCAATTTACTCTTATTTTTTCTTATTTATTTCTTTCAAGGATGAAGAAGATTCTTTTGTGATGAAAGCAGTCATTCATGCCATCAATGATGACAACGTTCCTGGACTTCAACATCTTCTGGGCTCTTTGACTAACTATGATGTTAATCAGCCTAACAAAGTATGACATGATTCTACTAGCATGGTCTGACTTATTTGTCATATTGTGTAGCAAGAGGCCATTGAATCAAAAGTAGGATACGGCTGAGAAGCTTTAGGTGAAAAGAGTATAGCTGATTTCCCTGTACCCTACTAGTTGTAAAACCTCAAATCACAGGACAAAAGTCATTTTGTTTACACGTTGATTTGAATTAGGCCTATAGAATTTTTTGGCACATGAGAGTCAAATGATGGTGCTTCTGTCTGTAAAATTTGAAAGCTACTCATTCTTGTAAATGAAAATGTCACTTTAAATCATGAATCAAAAAGAGAAATCTGGGTCAGAAAAATACATGTAGCTCTTTTGACTATCTTCTGTTTTGAAGAAGTAGGACAACATTGATGTTGATTGTTTAGGGAAAATGCTGAAGGGGAATGTTAGGACATTTAAATGTGCACTTATTCATTTCTTACCAAACCTCAGTATTTGAAAAGTATATTCCTCCTGTTTATTCTCAGCATGGGACACCTCCATTATTGATTGCTGCTGGCTGTGGGAATATTCAGATGCTGCAATTACTCATTAAGAGAGGTGCAAGAATAGACGTCCAGGATAAGGTGATAATGCTTTTTCATTTCAATTGAATGAATACTAAAAGGATTTTGATGGTTTTCTAAGGACTGGTGTCACATTGTTTTAAAAATAACAGGGAAATGCACAAAGGTACCCAGTTCATTTTTTATGCAATTTCAAATTTCATAAATCAAAATATATCCATCTATAGGGGAAGTTAGATAGATGCTCTGCATCTAGACTATGTTCAGCAATAACAATGTTATTTCTATAGCTCTGCATAGCTCACAAAGTACTTTCCCTACAAAATTCCCATTAAGGAGGAAGTAAGAGCATTTATTATGACTTCTTTACTTTTGCGGAATCTGATGTGGGACAGTGGGAATTGGACTCAAAAGAAAAAGTCCTGAGTTATGAGTCTGTTTCAGATAAATCATAGACCTATCTGGGCCTGTTTCCTCATCTATAAAATGAAGGTGGAAGACTTGATGGTTTATAAGCTCCCTTCCATCTCTAAGTTTATGATCTTATGATGAAGCCTAAGTCTAATAAAACCTCAATTCTCTCTATGATGCTCTCTTTTTTCTTTTCTTTGTATACTGCCAGATTTTATTTATCTTTCATAATATTTCTTGAACAATGTTAAATATAATGTTTGAGAAAGTTTCCATTATTTATTTTACATTACCAGAAATTAAATGTGCTAGCATGAAGGGCAACAGTGAAAGAGCAACAAAAACAATAGTTTTTCAAATTGTATTTCCACAAAAAAAAAATACTGTAAGAATAATCTCATGGTAGTAATACTGATGTCACTGATTTTCTCCTGATAACTTTTACATTGTTCAAACAATCATTTTAGAATAATTAAATTAGAATAATTTTGAGTTTAGAATTCATTGAGAATACTAGATTATAGAATTAGAATATAGAATTCAATTTAGAGTAATAGAATATTGTATTGTTTTGCTTTTATCCCTTAAACTATTGAAGATTATCTGCTAATCACACAATTGTTAGGATATATTGTTTATTGTTATGCCTAGTTCTTTGGAAATGAGTTTCTCAAAGAATTTGGTTTTGGTTTATTAAATTTATAATTTTATGTTATAATTTATTTATATGCATATATATAACCAACAAAATAATATGGCTTTTTGCTAAAGTTTAAAGTGAGTCTACTTGGAATGTCTGACTTGGTTATTTCTTGATATATTTGAAAATGACTATGGATGAGCATGAGTTTCTGTAGGAAACAGAAGCCATCAGCTAACTGGAAGTGACTTTTTATATTATTTCTAAACAGGCTGGATCAAATGCAATCTATTGGGCTTCTAGACATGGTCATGTAGAGACCTTGAAATTTCTTAATGAAAACAAATGCCCTTTGGATGTTAAAGATAAGGTAAGGGTAATAATCTTCTGAAGTGTAACTAAAGAATGTTATGGAAAGATGCATATGTGGACTTTGCTTATTATTGAGTGAAAAATTACTCAAAGGATAAATATTAAGAACTAAAATCTCCTTGCAGAGTATTTAAAGTGAATATTATTGGGGGCTGATATTTTGCAATAATATTGAAATCAGCCAACTTGGTTCAATCTGCCAAGAGGCTCTGTTATGCAGATGGTGAATAAGTTCATCTTCAGCTTGGAAAACACAAAAAGCATGCCAGTGTTCTAGTGGACAGAACACTGGGCTGGTTCTGAAGTAAGAGAACTGAGCTCCATTCTATTTTCTCTTTGACCTACCCTTGCCATGGGGTAAGTATTTTCATTACTCACTACTCTGTTTTCTCAGTTGTGTGAAGTAGTTGAAAATAACGAATTTCATCCTAGAAGCATTAGGAGAATTAGTAAGATGATGCATACACACTAAATTCATTGACAGGTAATAAATAATTGATTTAGTGAGAGTCTTAAAATTTCTAGTAAATAGCTCAATATATCAGGGACCTGTGATTTTTTTTTCCACCCTAATAACTCATACACAGCTTGTAACAGTTTTATTAGAGAGTGACCTGAGACTGAGTGGTTACATGACTAGCCCACAGTCACTTTCATAAGCAGCACAGGAAATTTTGAGCCCAAGTCTTTTTTCACTCCAAGTCTTGTACTTCACAATGATAGCATTTAGGAAATTTAAACTCAGTAAAATGATTTCATTTTAATCTCCATAGCAACTCTATGAAAAAAAAAAAAGATACAAAACATTGTTTTAGATTTCTATAGATTAGCAAACTGAGTTAAGCAGAATGAAGTGACTTGATCTAGTGTTGCTGCTAGTTGGTGGCAGAGCTGAAGCAGATATCCAGATCTTGAAACTGTGATATAAGGCATATTATCATTCTCATCAGTCAGACCTCAGACATTTGACTTTTACTAGCTGTGTGACCTTGGGCAAGTCACTTAAGCCTAATTGCCTTACATTCAGAATCATCTCCAATGGACCTAGGTGACACTGGAGGAGAAAATGAGACTGGTGACTCAAATTCAGTTCATGTGCTTGTAATGGCATCACCTCCCTGATGCCATGGTCTTCTTTGAAAATGAAGGACAAGGGGCGGCTAGGTGGTGCAGTGGATAAAGCACAGGCCCTGGAGTCAGGAGTACCTGGGTTCAAATCCGGTCTCAGACACTTAATAATTACCTAGCTGTCTGACCTTGGGCAAGCCACTTAACCCCATTTGCCTTGGAAAAACCTAAAAAAAATGAAGTACAAACATTATTTTATATCTAGTGATAGATAAATATTTAAACATATTTAAACACACACATTATATAAGCTTATACATTAATATTATAATGGATAACATTACAATGGATAACATAATTTACTATGTAGTAAGCACTTTGTAATTATTATTATTTTTACTATAATACAACAGAAGTGATTGCAAGTGATTGGTTTCCCCAAAGAATGTGACATTCTGTCCTTTGATTTCTGTCCCATTCTGTCCCAGATGGAAAGAACAGTCTAGATGGAGTAGATTAGTTTGGTTACTTGATGTAACCACAAGTAATCAAGTAGGAATGATATATTCATGAATGAGTGTATAAGAATCCCTAACAGCATTTTGATCCCCACATGATTTGTGGTACTAAAAAATAAGGTTGAGAAACATTGCCTCTGATTTTTTTTTTTCAGTCTGGAGAAACAGCTCTTCATGTAGCAGCTCGCTATGGCCATGTTGATGTGGTTCAGCTACTCTGCAGTATTGGGTCCAATCCAGATTTTCAGGACAAGGTGAGTCATCATTAACTGATAAACTGATTGTAAGATCTCACCATGGATTCCTCCACTTTTTTTTTTAATTAGACCAACCAAAAGTACTTTTTATTTTTATACAACTTATGGGTTCTGTCCTAAATAGTAAGTTCCCAAAGATCAGAAACCATGCTGATATACGTCTCTTTTTTTATAGCCTGATGTATAGTGGCCACCTGAAAGCACAAAGTCTCTAATAAATATTTGTAGTGATTCATAGTGTTGATCAAAGCCTCATCCTTCTGAATGCTCCACAACTACCTACCTTCCTGGATATGTGTAATCACTGGCTCACAAAAATCATGAAGAAAATTACCCAGTAATTATCCCAGACTTAGATGACTCTGGATGTATATCAGAGCAGTTTGTGACTAGATACTGTTGGAAATATAATCATCTGAATGAAAACTCTTCTAATTTTAAGAATCTTGAGTTAAGCAATTTTAAGAAAAATAGCAGAAATTCACTCATCTCCAAACTTTCATTGCTCACAGTTTAGCTGACAATGTCAGTCAAGTCATAATTTATCTCTAACATGTTGAGGCAGCTGAATTAAGAACTTCAGAAATCTACAAAGATGTTCTAGCTATTTGAAGAATTGAAATGATAGGGGAGAGAGAGTTGTTGTGCACGATGTTGTACACAATTCTCCCTGGGAGAACTGTATTCAGTACTGATGTTTCCAAGCTCTATCATTTCTTAATGAAATTCATTGATCAAGCATTTATTGAGTTTCTGCTCTGTATAAGGTGCTCTACTAGTCTCTGGGTTTTGAAGATGAAAAATAGTTCAGGGATCATATGCCTGAGTCTGGGGAGGGAAAGAGTATAATATTTATGCAGATAAGTACTAGATTATGAGTACTATACAATTATAGTCAGTGCAAGCCCTTCTACTTCCACATCCCCAGGTTGCTTTGTCACTGAGGAAGAAACTCTCATGTAACATGTTTCATTTTCCCTTGCCTCTCCTACTCCCTTCATCAATTTGTCCAGGAAGAAGAAACTCCTCTGCACTGTGCTGCCTGGCACGGTTATTATTCAGTAGCCAAAGCACTTTGTGAGGCAGGTTGCAGTGTGAACATTAAAAACAGAGAAGGAGAGACTCCACTTTTGACAGCTTCTGCCCGGGGTTACCATGATATTGTGGAATGCCTTGCAGAACATGGGGCTGACCTTGATGCAACCGACAAGGTGAGTAATGGGTGATTGAGTCACACTTAGTGGGAGATTATATGTGGCGAATGAGAGTAGTGCAGAACTCCTTGTGCTCCTAAATTACTTTTCCTAAAATAACACACTCAGATTCAGGAAGCTATAATTCTTTTAAATAGACTAAGTAAGGTTTTCTGCTCTTAACGAGCATCTGTATGACCTTTCCTAAAAATAACTCTTTTTTTTTTTAACATCTGACATTAATCGTGAAACAGATTTTTTAATTAATTAAATGTTTAGTTTTCATTTCTACTTTTTTTTAAATTTTGAGATAGGGACTGTAATAAATATTGAACAAAGTTAAAATCCTCCCTGGAACTTATATATAACAAAATACTGTTAATGTTTAGGATAAGTAGTTCATTTACTTTAGATATTTTCTATTTCATTGGAAAGATAATATATTCAGAAAATTAAATTCAAGATAATGGAATTTAATTTTTTAAGTTAAAAAATTTTAATACAATCCATTTGTAGTGCACATTTACTTTAAAATGAGAACATTTTGTCCCTGGTGTATAGTTTCATACAGACCAGATGGTTAATTTTATTATTTCCCTATTATGAAATATTTACTTGGTCCAGAGCTAAAATAATCATAAAAAATCCATGACTCTTATACATGAGAGATTCTACAATATTGAATCTGTTTCTAATATTATTTATAGCAAGATTTATAAAGTATTAAGCATTCTAGAGAATTCTAGAGAATCAGTTATGTTATAAATAACCTTTTGCCACATGTCCTACAATGTGCCCTTGGAAAGGCTTTTAATATTGTATTAGCAATTTTTCCTGATGTTCACTAAAAAAAAATAAATATCTGTTAGAACCATAGCAAGCTGATGAGGATTGATGAGTTAATATTTTATGACTCTTTAAAGAGATATTTAATTAGAAAGTACTTTTTAAGTGTTAATTATTAGTTTTACCATTGCTGATGCAGATAGTTTTTTAAAATGCCTATTCTAGTTATCGAAGACCACTGCGTGGACATTACCTTGTTGTTAAGTGGATGTATGTCTTCCTCTTGAACATTCTCTCCACTAGTTTAAATCACTGCCCTTCCTTATGTTTTCATCTTGTGCAATTTTCATGTGTGTATATATATATATATATATACACACATATATCCATGAGTCTTTATTAAGAATCCATCACCCTAGTACACTAGAGACAGGGCTATTGTTCTTTAAATATCCAGGTATCTATCTCTTAAATAGTCTCTCATTCTCACCATGCAACTGACCAACTTCATCTTCTAAACATAATTTCTTTCTCAGCACTTTTTGTGTATAAGTCATTGCATTAGTCATATCCTGTCGTCTGCTTATACCCACCATCCTAAACCCAAAATTGAGTCAGATGGGGAAGCTTAATCAGCAAATATTCCTGATTTAAATTTATCCCAACTGTTTTCAAAAGATGTCTCATTGAGTTCTGTAGTTGTGAAATTCTTTCACCGAAGATACTGGATCAATGGAAGAAAAAAATTAGTGAGAAAGTTTATCCATATTCATTTAAAAAATGTTTCAGTATTTGTTATATCTATTTTTAGGATGGACACATAGCTCTTCATCTTGCAGTAAGACGATGTCAAATGGAAGTGATCAAAACCCTTATCAGTCAAGGATGCTTTGTTGATTTCCAAGACAGACATGGAAATACTCCGCTGCATGTGGCCTGCAAAGATGGGAATGTGCCCATCGTAGTGGCCTTGTGTGAAGCAAGCTGTCTCCTAGATGTCACTAACAAGGTAAAAAGAAAAGAAAATGACAGTATGGGTTAGTTGCAATTTAAATTTATCTGATTTGGATTTTATGCCAACTTTCTATTTCCTTCCATTTTGTAAAGAATCCATGAATGTAAAAAGCACAAAAAAAAGGAAAGATCCTTATTTTTTTTAGTTTTTTTTTTTGCAAGGCAAATGGGTTTAAGTGGCTTGCCCAAGGCCACACAGCTAGGTAATTATTAAGTGTCTGTGTCTGGATTTGAACTCAGGACTCCTGACTCCAGGGCCGGTGCTCTATCCACTGTGCCACCTAGCTGCCCCAGAAAGATCTTTATTATAAAATAATTTTATATTGCTTCACTTTAAAAAAATTTAATTCAGGGTGGCTAGGTGGTGTAGTGGATAAAGCACTGGCCTTCAAATCCAGCCTCAGACACTTAATAATTACCTAGCTCTGTGGCCTTGGACAAGCCACTTAACCCCATTTGCCTTGCAAAAACCTAAAAAAAAAAATTTAATTCACCAGTGAAGAAAAACAGAATTCCTTACAATAACAAGCTCTTCCATCCTTGTTTTAAAATATTATGTGCTGCTATGAATTAATTTGATTGATTGGTTAGGAAGCATTTATTAAGCCCTCACAATATGGCAAGCACTTGGTACTGTATATCCTAAGCACTGGCAATACAAAAAAGGCAAATGGAGACAATCATTGCTCCCATGGAACTCCTGCTCCATTTGAAGAAGATGGTATAAGAAAAGAGTTCAGCTATAAAATAGATGGAAAGGCTTAGAGATCCTTAAGGGGCACCAGCTGGTAAGATACAGTGCCTAGGCACTTGGAAATAGCAGCAAGGATTTTAGGTTGCAGTGGCAGCAAGTCCTCGTGGTTTGCCATCTCACTAGAAGGCTCATAGTTGTGATTCCCAAGTCATCCAAGGAGTATGAACATCTCTGTTATTCTTCATATCCTCAGGCCCTTTGGAGTCTGGGTAAAGGCAGAAAAGAGAAGGCAAGGGAAACTGGCAACCTAATTGGTGGTTCCTTTGGGGTCTGGGCTTGGTGGTAGGGGAATGGGGAGGGGGAGAGGAAAGGGAAAGGAAGAGACAAGAGATCCAAGCTATTAGTTCTCTGATTAAATGTGGAATGGGCAACCTGGGGGTGTTTGGCAGTGGAGTGTAATGATAATATAACTTTATTGTATCTGCTAGTGTGCTCACAGAACCTGACATTTACCTTTAACTATATTTCTCAATGTGAAGGTGAAGGTAGTATGAGCATTTCCTGATATTACTGTTGTTGTTTTAAATTTTCTTATGCTACAGTAAGCTCACTGGAACCAGGGAATGTGGTACAGGTGGCATGTTACAGTCTAGGGATTCTAACACTACCAAAAGGCAAAGTGAAAAATATAGTGAAAGAGGAGTATAGCCAAAGTAAGAAGACTTGGATTCAAATCTTACCCCTGCCTCTTATTAGACATTACAAATCTTTCTCCTATCTTTGTCCCACCTCACCCAATAGAATGTGAACTTCTTGAGGGCTGACATTGCTTTGCTTTGCCTTTCTGGCCACAGATCCTAGCACACAAAATAGGCCAAGTCCTTTCTCATTTTGACATTCTGTATGCCATTATGGACCTCAGTTTTCTCATCTGCAAAAAAAAAAAGGAAGTTGGTTTTATCAAGTCCTAGACCAATATCAGCCCTATTTTGATAAAGGACCTAATTGTAAATCTTAAGATTTAAGTTCTGTCATCAGCTTTTCCCATAGAGTGTTCATATGGCCATGAAGAAATCACATGTCTTTTCTTTGCTCCAAGTATTTTGTGAGACAAAAAGACACATTTTCTAAATAATTTAGAGAGGGAAGAACATTGAATTAAGGGTACATGTAAATATTAATACAAAATGTTGATTTCCAGAAGTGGATAACTGAAATAACTGAACTATCTTCATGTCTTCAGAAATAAGTCTTCTGGTTTTGTTTCCAAATAAAATAGAATCCAGCCTGCTGCCATTTATATTTATGGATATAACTCTAACAATTTAGTCAGAAAAACAAACACTTGTTTATTTAGGATTTTGGATATTTTTAAGAACTCTTTTCCCTCAGAAACAAACCCCCCAAAAGGCCAGAAAGAATGAAAAATGATTTCATTGAGAATGAGCTTATATTTTAGGAGACACACATTCTAACAGACACACTGTTTTTATCATAGTTTGTTTTATATACATAAAATTAATTACTGAGACAGTTGGCAAATTATGCCTCTCCAAAAAAAATGTTGCTGCTCAAACTATTATGAGATTGTGAATAATGGAAATTAAAATGAATATACTTCATATTTTAGGAAGCATGAAAAAGCAATATACCAGGTCTTCACTATTAGCTGCTGGTATTTTGTTAGTCTGTTCTAATATAGTTGAATCAGTCATACAATTTTTAAAATAGCTTCACAGTAAAGCCAAATGTAATAGGCCCAGGCCTTTCCCTGGGGAATCTTTATATGAATAAAAGACTGCTTCAGAGAAAATTCCTAGCGCTAATTTGATACCTCTAAGTCTTGCCTAATATGTTATCTGCTGGTGCTCCCAGTGCCTAATATTTAGCTTTAAATATCTTTCGCAGTGTGAAGGTGAAGGAACATTATGTGCTCTCAAGCTGCTTTGCAGTAACAGGAAGTTTTCTGCCATCACCCTACCCAGCACAAAAATGTATTGTCTCAAAATGTGATGTTCTAGTTTCTATTTTCTTCCTGTCTGTTTTTTGAAAAACAGTCCTAGAATATCAATTAGCAAGTATTAAGCGCTTTTAGTAAAAGCAAATATTTTAGATTTTTTTTTTCTTTCTTTCTTTAAAACTACTTGTTTAACATCTGCTTCCCATAGGAGTATCTTTAGTTTTAGAGTTCAGGTCTATTTGAATGGGTAACTAAATCCAGATCCATTATCTAGAACTATTTTTAGGGAAGAAGTTTGAATAATTGACAACAAATGCTAGGTAATTCCATTATTTCATTATGAGACAGTGTTTAACCTCAGAGATCTTCATTTTTTTTAATTTTTTTTATTGGTAATTTTTTACAGAGTCTATATTTCCTTCATATACCTTTCCTCTCTTCCTCACCAGAAAGTCATTATGTATAACAAGAATTTAAATATATAAAACATTCCTCACTTGTACATCCTCTACCAATAAAAAGTGTTTTCTTATATCTATTTTGGAGCCAAGCTTGGGTTTTGTTGTCGTTAACCAGCTTACTTTAAAAGTTGAATTCATACTACTTATAAATTTGTGTCAGTCCCCTTTCTCTTGAAAAAAAGTTTAGACCAATTTTCTTCTATTTGTTTTACTTTTTAAGAAAAGGTGAAATGAAGAGCAGGGTTTTTAGAACTATGAAAACACAGTCAATTGAAAGAAGTCTACCAACTTCATCAAATCACATTCTTCCATGTTCTAATGAAAGCAATCACATTGTCATTGTGGCTTCTGAGTAATGACATCGTACCAAATTTAGGATGGGCTGCCATTCTTTCCTTAGAGTTCTTATTTAATTTTTTATGTACTGATGACTCAGAAGATAAAAAATTAGGACTCAAACTACAGTACCCTACTATTAACATATGAACCTTGGCTATATAACAAGGTCATTATTCTTCATTCAAGAGCCTTAAAAAGAAGAGCTATTTTCTTATAATTACTTGAAAGAACAAAAGAGAGTAAAATAAATGACAGCACATATAATGAATGAAGACCATAACCATTTGACCTCTTATGGGCTAGACGTTTGTTAGGGGGAGGGGAAGAAGCCAAAGTAGAGGTTATTCATTGGAAGAAAAAAAAGAAACCCTTATTGAAATCAAGATCTAAAAATGCAAGAAATTAAGGGATTTTGGCCTATTCCTTGATGTCTGTTATTTCAGCTTGGTCAGTTATTAGCTACGTCATCTCTTCATTGACCATCCTCCCTTCCATTAGTTCTATATTACATAGCCAAAATTATCTGCCACTACTGTCCTACCATATTACTGAATTCTTCAAAACCTTTCTTTTTCCACTATTTGAACTGATCTTTGACCAGCCTTATTTCAGATTATTCTTTCATTTACTTTACCTTCCAATCAAACTGTGGGTTGAACTACTGCTAGCCTAATACTAGCTACTCACTAAATATCTCCTGTATTTTGAACTTTCCCAAATTATTCCACTAGGAGACTATCTTCCTCATATATCTGAATCATGTTCCCAGTACATCTCTGACTAGTAAAATTTTTGTAGTCTTCTTCCCATAATGTCTTAATGGATTCTCACCCCACCTCCTTCCTCAGTCTCTCTTCTATATGTTTTATCAAGTTCTAAGTTGTATTGTAGTGTTTTGTTGTATTGTATGTATCATTGCCCTAGTAGAACAGATACTACTTTTTTCTCTTTATGTTACATTATAAATTGATATTAATAATATATATAATATTAATATATAATAATAATCAATAAATTGAATTAAATTGAATTAAATTGAATTGTCTGTGGTCTCCAAAAACTATTAATTTTTAACTCAGCCTAACAAACCTCATCGTTGCTCTAACTACCTTAATTTTATATTATTAATGCAGACTCTACAGATTTAGCATACTCATCTGTACCTCCTTATCAGGGGTGGGGAACCTCTGAACCACAGGCTCTATTGATACAGGCTGGATTCAAAATTCAATAAATCTAGTAAGTGTTTAGGGGTAAATTAATTAAATCTTTGACCAAATATAACCTGTGAATTATGTTTCAAATATCCAAATGGTTCTTAGGGAAAAAAAGGTCCCCATCCCTGCTCTAAATCATTCAGTAACCACAACTAGAATGGTTTAAAATCAGATTTAGAGGAGATATCAAAGGACATCCAATATAACTAGTACAGCAATAGGAATCCCCTCAATTAAATCCCCACAAATGGTCATTCAAACACTTCTTGAATCCTCAAGTAAAGATGAATTCACTACTTCAGAAAGCATCCATTCTACTCTTGGATAACTCTTCTCAGTAAGCATTTCCTCTCCTATATTTAGCTAAAATTTGCTTCTCTTCAACTTCCACACAGGGCTTATTGTTTTGCCCTCTGGGCAAAGGAGGAAAAAAAAGGTAAAATTCTTCTCTGTATGCCAGCCTATCAAATACTTGAAGAAAGATAGAAAGCCATCCCCTCTACAGATGTTAGACCCATTACATCCTGTTGCAACAATCAAACCTGATATGGTAGCATGTCAAGTCCTTTAATTATCATGATTGACTTTTTTTTCCTAGATGTGCAGTAAATTATCAGTATCCTTACCAAACTATGGTGCCCAAAACTAAAAAAGTACTCCAGTGTTGTCTGACCAGAGTGGAAGATAATAAAACTACTCCTTCCCCCACTTGGGAAACTAAATATCTATTAATGGAGCTTAATGCTACACTCACTTTTTTAGACATCATTTCATCCTGTTGACTCATTTTGAGTTTCTTGTTCACAAAAAAACCTTAGATTTTTTTTTCCTGCAAAACAATTACTTGCCATACATATTTCCCCTACCCTGTATATCTCCAGTTGATTTTTTGAACAAAGTTGTGGGACCTGACATTTATTAAACTTTGTATTTTGATTCCTTTATTGAGTGTTAACTATCATTTTAGGTTCCATGTCATTTTTAAAGAATGGTTGATATTTCTATGTTGCTGCCACACATGGTGGCCACTGAGTGAATCTTATCAGAAATAAAAATAACAAAAAAAAATGATTTGGATTTGTTTTTCCCCTTAGTATGGCCGAACCCCTCTTCATCTGGCAGCCAATAATGGAATTCTAGAAGTGGTCCGGTACCTTTGTCTCACTGGTGCTAATGTGGAAGCTTTAACGTCTGTAAGTACCAATTGTACTTTTGCTTTTGGGCCCTAATGTCTCAAGGAGTAAGGGAAAGTCATTGCTTGGCAACTATATGCTGAAGCAGACAAGCTAATATTAAGCTTTAAACTTCTCCACTAATGTAGATAAACATCTGCCCACACAAAAATCAGTTTGCTGTCTGGTTAAAGTTTTATCCTCTTCTCAGTTCAACAGCTTAGGTCTGTTAAAAACTACTACTGTTTCTTTGTCATTTTGTTTCACATGTTAGGTAATAATCCTTAAATTTTTATTAGCCATATATATTTTTGTGTTCTGAATGTTTGCCCTTTACCCCAAAGACAATAACCATTCGTGCCTTCTTTGTTTGAATTAGTGAATCAGAAAACTGGCATGCAGATGAAACATGGAGCAGTTATTGTGTTTACCTGCCAAACTGGTTGGTTGCAGAACTCTAGTTTCAGCAACCAATTGGCTTGAGTCCCATTTTCTGTACTTGGGAAATTATGACTTTTCAGTCCAAAACAAAATAAGAACAATAGTTCCCTCAAAGCCACTATCTTAGAACTAGGACAGGTGGAGGAGAACAGTGACAAAGTGAGGAAATATCAGCTGCAGTGATGTATGGAAGATGTACAAGCTCAGTACCCTTAGACAGCTAATATGAATTATTATAGTGATATTTAGTACATATAGCTCTCACTTATCATGTGCCAGCACTGTGCTAAATGCTTTAAAATTATTCTCATTTGATCCTCAAAGTCCTAGAAGGTAGTTACCATTATTATTCCCATTTTACAGATGAGTTAATTGAGGCAAATAGAAGTTAAGTGACTTATCCAAGGTCTCACAATTAGTAAGTGTCTGAAGTCTGGATTTGAACTCAGGTCTGACTCCTGGCCAGTTAGCCATCCTGACTATGGTAGTAATAAAGGTCTGGCAAGAACTCTGACATAGTGACCAATTGGACTTTAGCAATACCATTTGATTGGAGTAGCAAATCAGTCAATGTGATGATACTGCTCTTCCAAAGGTAGAAAATAGACATGGTGGCTTAGAGGTGAAGGCTGTGTGACCCTACTGGAAACTGCCATTATATTCAACTTGACCTGAAGGACAGTACAGAAGGTGGTAGTTCCTCCATATTCTGGTCCCACAATAGGAAAGTGTACATCATTGACTTATGATAAATGCTTCAGTGTAGATGTTGCTTTCCACTGAAAAGGGCAAAATTTATGCATATGAAATGGACTGAAGGCAATGATAATTTTTTATTTTGTACCAGGGTTGCATTGAAACAAAATCAGGTACAGATTTCACAAATTATGGGAAAAGGATTACTAATGATTTTTTTATAAAAATAAATTAATATTAATAAAAAATAATATTAACTTTTCTTTTTAAATTTTGAGTTCCAAATTATCTCCCTCCCTGCCTCCCTCCTTCCCATATATCTCCCCCACCAAGTTAAGAAGGTGAGCAAAATATCATACATGTGAAATTATACAAAACATATTTCTATATTTACCATATCACAAAAAAGCAAAAAACGGTAAGAAAACTTTACTTTGATTTGCAATCAGAGTTCATATTTTCTCTCTCTGGAAATGGATAGCATTTTTCATGAATCCTGTAGAATTTTCTTGGATCATTGTATTGATCAGAAAGGGAGGTTTTTCACAGCTGATCATCATTAATTATAGCATTGTTCCTATGCAGAGTGTCTTCCAATTCTTCTCACTTCACTTTCCATCAATTCATATAGGTTTTCCCATCTTTTTTTTTATTTTTTCCATCATTTCCTATAGTAAAATAGTACTCTATCCCAGTTATATACTACAACTTGTTCAGCCATTCTCCAAATGATAAGCATTCCCTCTATTTTCAGTTCCTTTTTCTTTGATACTTTTTGCTGTATAGGCCTAGTAGTTGTATTGCTGGTCAAAGAGTATGCACAGTTTTACAGCCCTTTGGGCATAGTTCCATATTGTTCTCCATAATGATTGCACTCACTCCTAATTACGCCAATAGTTCATTACTGTAATCTATTTTCCCTCAATCCCTCCAGTAGTTGTCATTTCTTTTAGGTGTGAGGTGGCTCCTCAGGGTTGTTTTAATTTGCATTTCTCTAATCAGTAGTGATTTAGAACATTTTTTTTCAAATGACTATGATTGATATGACTAGATTGATTGCTTTTTTCCTGAAAGCAAAGTTCATGAACTTTGACATTTGTCAATTGGATATTTTTGTAATTTGACTCAGATCTTGTATTTAGTATATATTTGGAAAATGAGATCTTTATCAGAAAAATTTGCTGTAATAGCTTTTTAAATATTATTTCCATTGTTTATGTTACCTTTCAGCAAAATTTTGTTTCCTTGATGATCTCTTTTAATTAGGTTTATTTTGCTTTTGTTTTGTCTGATATAACCTAGAGCTTTTTTACTTAATATTTATTCTCATTTTGTACAAATAATTTTTTTATGCATTAATAAAATATTCTTGTTTAAGTGTAAATGAAATACCCCCTCCCCCCCAATAAATATAGACTCGCTTGAGTGATAAAGTAAAGGGGAGAGAAAAAAATAATATTTAAAAAAATAATAGTAATAATTGTAGGTATGGCCAGGTGGTGCAATGGATGGAGCACCAGCCCTGGAGCCATGAGCACCCGAGCCCACATCCTGCCCCGTACACCCAACAGCCACCCAGCTGTGTGACATGCAAGCCACCCGATCCCCACTGCCCTGCAAAAAACAAAATAAGAAAAAAAGACCCAAAATAAAATAAAATAGTAATAATAGTAGGGGTGGCTGGGTGGCGGACAAAGCATTGGCCCCTGAGCCAGGAGCAACCAGGTCCCAATCCAGCCTCAGACACCCAATAATCACCCTGCTATGTGGCCCCAGGCAGGCCACCCAGTCCCATTTGCCCTGCACCCCCTAATAATAATAATAATAATAATAATAATAATAATAAATGTGCTTGAGTCTTTGTTCCAACACCAACAACTCTGTCGTGGGTGGATCACATTCTTTATGATAAGTCCATCACAAAAGTTACTTCCATATTTTTCCACCTTTGCCATTGCTGATTGCAACTCCCTCCTTTCTTATTTCTCCACTACCATGTACTATATTTTCTCTCTCCTTTCACTCTGACTCTGCTGTAGGGTAGCTGAGTGGCGCAGCAGACAGATCCCTGGCCCTGGGGCCAAGAGGCCCTGAGCCCCCATACCACCCCTTAGGCCCAGCATCCACCTGGCCCTATGGTCCCAGACAGGCCATCCAATCCCAGCCCCTTGCAAGAAGTAAAAAAGAAAATGTGTTATATCCGACCACTCTCCCTCCATGGTCCATCCTCTCCTCCATCACTCACATCCCCACCCCTTCCTCCATCCCCTCCTCCTTCTTACTCCATATGCCTATACCCTATAGAGTATATATGCTGCTTCCTTTCCTAACAACCTCTGATGAGAGCAAAGATTCCCTCATTCCCCCTTTCCTTCCCCCCTTCCATATCATTGCAATACCTCAGTGTAATAAAGAAGAATCTATATGAAATATCTTGGCCTATTCCCCCTCTCCTTTTTCTTTCTCCCATTACATTTCCCTTTTTTTCTATTGACTCCATTTTTACACCATATTTTATCTTCAAATTCAGCTTTCTCCTGTGCTTCAACTGCAGAAGCTCCCTCTACCTGCTCTATTAACTGAGAAGGTTTATATGAGTATTATCAGTGTCATTTTTCTATACAGGAATACATGCAGTTCATCATCATTAAGTCCCTCATATTTTCCCCTTCTCCTACAATCTCCCTGCTTCACCTGAGTCCTGTATCTGATGATCAAACGTCTGTTCAGCTCTGGCCATTCCAACAGGAACATTTGAAATTACTCTGGTTCATTGAAAGTCCATCTTTTTCCCTGGAAGAGGACATTCAGCCTTGCTGGGTAGTTCATTCTCGGCTTCATTCTAAGCTCTTTTGCCTTCCGGTATATTATATTCCAAGCCCTACCAGCTTCCAATGTAGTTGCTGCTAAGTCCTGTGTGATCCTGACTGCAGCTTCACGATATTTGAACTGTGTCCTTCTGGCTGCTTGTAAGATTTTCACCTAGAGCTTTTTTAATGATATCCTTAACTTGAGATCAAAGAGCACTATTTTGCTGACCAGTGTAAGACCATCTTAAAATAAAATTTTATCCTTAACTCAGAATCAGATACAGATATGAAATTGAGAAACTACTAAAATCTGAAGCAAGGAAAAATGAAAATACTGAATTTGTTCATGAAAATCTTTATTTGGAGGAAGGGAATGATAGGCATTATTAGGTACACTATTATCCCTATTTTCAAGAATAACCATGTAAGGTCTATTAAAAATTTACATTTGGTAATTTATTAAGCATCTATTGTTTACCAGGCATTGTGCTAAATGCTTCATTATTTCATTTGATTAAAGACACACATAAAAGAATAGCTTCACATAATACAATCTGCAGAAAATATATATAATAATGAAACATGACAATAACAGTTCTTAATTATTTCAGATGGGGATGGGAATACTTAGACTGGGATTCCAAAAAGTCTTTAAAAAAATTAGATGGCATGAATTCAATTAGCAGACCAAATATACCAAAACAGAGTAATTCAGAAAAGTTGGTATCCACTGTGGTCATCATCAGTGACTCTACCACTTCAGATGGCACATGAATCATTCATTAACCAAGAACTTACTGGCTTCTCTTAAATACAAGCCTGTTTAAACCTTTCTTTTTTAAAAAATAAATATTTATTGATGGTCTTCTGGTCTTCTCCACATCACTGACATTTCCCAATACATTTACTGCATTCAATTTCAGTTGTTTTGTTGTTCTTTCCATTTACATTACTATCTTTGTGTACTTTTTTCTGATTCTGATTATTTTTCTTTGCATTTGTTCACTTGTGTTCCAATACCTGTCTATATTCATAAGCCATTATTTCTTATGCCACCATAAGATTCCATTAAATTCATGTATCACTTCTTATTCAGCTATTCCTCAGTTAATAACCATCTTCTTTATTATAGTTATTTATTTTGGCATATATGGATGGGACTTTTTTTTTAATCTTTTACCTACTTAGGGTTCTGAGAGTGGGATTCCATCTTTCTTAAAAGAAGACATCACAAATCTATTCCCAAAATATGTGAACACCATTATCCCTCCAAGTATAAGCCATATAGTTACATATCTCATATAAAGCATTCAAATATTGCATCAATAAATCTATGAACACATAAGAAAACAGTATATTGGCTCAAAAACAAAAGTGTGCCAAAAAGTTCTAGGGGAGAAAAAAGAATAATTTATTATAGATTTTGAAATTTTTAGTTAGTTTTTAGTTTTGACTCATTTTTCACTCTCCAATCTTATTCACCTTGTGGTGGACTTTTTAATCAATGGAATGTTTCCAAATAAAGAAGTAATATAACTGTAGGAGATCAGAGTTTTGATTCTTTTCCCCCCTTATCCAAAAGACCCACATTATCCTAAGATACTGATGGATACCTTTTATGAAGTTGAGAAAATCACCCTCCACAAGCTTCCTCACAGTGTGAAGCTGATTATAGGGTCTAAAAGGCTCATAGAACTTGAGTTCTGGAAGGTTCTACCTTGTTCGGAAGTCTGAGAATAAGACACCTTTCTAAGCATCAATCCTGCTAAGTATGAAGAAGCATATCACCAATAGATTAACTATTTAGTGATAAACTCTTTAGTCATGGCAGCCCTTAGAAAATAATACTCAGTCCTGGATGTCCATTTCTATTTCTGCAGTGATAAGGACAGAGGAACAGAAAAGAGGAAAGAATTAGAGTTTTTAAGCCAGCTATAAAGACTAATTTGGCTATTAACATTGTAAGGGACAGGTAGGTGATGCAGTGACATCTGGGTAATTCAGTGGATAAAGTGATGGACTTTGAGTTGGAAAGTTCTGAACTCCAATGTGACCTAAGACATTTATTAGCTATGTGATCTTGGACAAATTATGAGATTGCTGTTTGCATTTGTCTCAGTTTCTTTAAATGTAAGATGAAGATAACAACACTTCTTGTAGAGTTATTTTGAGGATCAAATGAGGTAATGTTAATAGAGTAACAATGTCTAGCACATAGCAGGTTCTATGTCAATCCTTATTTATTTTCCTTCCCTTAATCTTAAATGACAAACCTTATCCAGTTGTAGATGAGTGGACTTGGTACTGGAAGACCTGAATCATAATGGTCTTAGCATTAGGTATACAATGCATAAAATCCTGGATTTCAAGTCAAGAAGACCTGAGTTCAAATTCTACCTGAGAATTTGTTAGCTTTGTAACCCTGAGACTTCCTTACAGATAAGTTTCTTTATCTGTAAAATAAGAATGATAATAATGCTTCCCAGAGTGGTTTTGAGGATCAAATATGATCATTTGTATAAAATGCTTGAAACCTTAAAACACTCTACAAATGTTAACTATCATCATCATTTTTAAAACTTTAGCCATGATTCAGATATTTAAAAATTGGATTTGTTGTTTTTTTTAAAGTGAATCTTGAAGCAAATCTGAATTGAAGCAACTTTAGAGACCCATTGTAAACCAGGGTTATTTCTCCAGTCCAAAGAACAATTTTGTGGCTCACCTGGGAAGCATGGTAGTCTACTCTCCATGATCCCAGAGGTAAATTAAAAGGGTTTCTTGTTCTACCTTAGAGTAGACTTTAACCCACAATTTGGCTCTACCACCCTAACTTCCTGGAGCTCTCCCAAGGCCATGGCAAATAAAAGTGGCACTTGACTGATATCCAAAGTCACACCTGGTACCATTCACCTGGATATATTCAGAACTTTAGTTATTATGACCAGACATTTATAGAGAAGCTAGAATAAAATCTTAAAAATATAAAATACCTTCCTTCCTCCAGAGATAGATTTTTAAAGCCCAAAGCCTAAAGAATATTTTTCTTTTTAAAAAAATTTTATTTGGAAGTTATTTTATATTGTTATTTATTTAGATGTTTTTGTTGATCCCAGGCTGTAATTATACTGAACCATTACCTCGACCTTCTCTGTGGAAGACTTGCCAATATTATACACACACCTTCCAGATACTTAGACCTCATGTGTCCCCTAACTCTTTTTTATGCCCCCCTTAGTTCAAAAACATGATTCTTAAAATACTACTAATGATTGAACCTAGAAGGAAAACATATCATAAACTTGATCCTACCACTGAAAAGTGAATAAACTAGTTACTTTTTGGAGGTGAGCTAATTTTTTCAGGTGGCACAGGAATACCATTAGTAAGGTAGAAAAGGCAATTTAATAACTAAGTCTTGTGATGTGAAATAATTACTGTACCTACAGGAAAGGAGCCTTGAAATGATGCATAAAAACTGCCAGACAGAAACACTAATGTAGTCGTTTAGAATAATAGAAGTGTTGATTTTGTATTAAATTGCTCACTTGTGGAACTTGTTCAATTAAATGTCAAGAGCAAAGTGCAAAAGGCCCCTTTGTTTCTCCTTTTTGCTCACTGAAACTCATTAATTTACAATTTTTATAAAATCTAAAGCCTTTGAACCTTCAGTAATCTGTGTCCCACTCTTAATTAGATCCTCTGCATTTCATTGTACTTTATATACTAATGTTCTTCAGTGTGCTAATGTTGTTCCAATAGAATATGAACTTCTTGAAGACTGGGATCTGATATTTCCTTTTCTTTGGGTATCTCCAGCATTTAGCACTAACAATAATAATAATAAGCACTTAATAAATGCTTGTTGATAGACTGACATTATATTACAATTATATTAATGTAGATGTTATGATGTGTTATGTTGTATTAAATGATATTGTATTATATATAATACATTATAACAATATAACCTTGTATCATATTACATATGATATAATTTAATATAATATGTAACATTAATGCATAGTAAGTATTTTATAAGTATATATTAGATATTTTTATCCTTTTATAGGTTTTTAAGGCATTCGTTTATGACAACTAAAATTTTTTATGTAATGAATGATAACCCTTATATTACCTGCTTCATTGGAAAAGGGATGTTTAAAACTTGAAATTTTGAGCATTCTATCTAAAGAAAGAAATGAACTTTTAGGTCCAGGATATATTTAAGACAATTTTTTTCTTTTTATAATCATTAGCCTATGAACTCCCTGAGAGAAGAGCTCTCAGGGCAGCTAGGTGGCTCAGTGAATAGAGAGAGAGCACTGACCCTGGAATCAGGACTTGAGTTCAAATCTAACTTCATATACTTAATACTTAATGACCCTGGACAAATCACTTAAAGCCCATGCCTTGACAAAAAAAAAAAAATAAAAAGAGTCAGTCTTCTTGCCTTCCTTAGTATTCCCAGCACTTGGGTGGCTAGGTGGAGCAGTGGATAAAGCACTGGCCCTGGAGTCAGGAGTACCTGGGTTCAAATCCAGTCTCAGACACTTAATAATTACCTAGCTGTGTGGCCTTGGGCAAGCCACTTAACCACATTGCCTTGAAAAATCTAAAAAAATAAAAAGCAAAAAATAAAAATAAAAAAAATTTGTAAAAAAAAAAAGTATTCCCAACACTTAACTTAGCACATCTACACTTAATCCAGTAAGTCAAAGTTAAGTAAAATGAGGAATCCTGAGAGACAAACAATCCTAGTAGCTTCCTGCCTCAGATCCTTTGTTTCCGGTGACAGTTATTCTATTAATGCCCCAGAAGACAATTGGCAGATGAAACTTGTCCCTTTCAATTGCAGAGAAAAAGACAGTGTTATAACAATTTATTTATATTTCTCAGGATGGGAAAACTGCTGAAGACCTTGCAAGAGCAGAGCAACATGAACATGTAGCCAGTCTTCTTTCAAGACTCCGAAAGGTAGGAAATTCTATTTCTTCATTTGGAATGAAACACTATTACTTATCCTGTCTTTTTATCAGGGATAACAACTGACTAAATACTTCCAAATGTTAGGAATCTTCTCTTTCTTTTTCTTGTCATTCCATTTTTTTGGTTTTGAGCTGAACATGTAATTTTAACAGTGTGAGGAACTCCCTGGTGTGGAAACTCATCCATTAGTTAAATTGTTATGTTTCATTTTATTGTGGGGGTTTTGGAAGCTATTGAAGTTAAGTGACTTACCCAGGATCACATAACTAGTAAGTGTTTGAGGTCAGATTTGAACTCAGGTCCTTTTATTACCTTGTTAGTTAAATTATTGATAAGCTGCCTAGAGCTAAATAGCTTGCTTGTAGTCCCACATCTTGTTTATGCCATAGGCAAGATTTGAAAACAAGTCTTTCTGACTCCAGTGCTGGTCTTCTGTCATCATTATCTATTTTATCAGGATATTAAAAAAATGTACTGTTTGCTTAATGTGAATCTACTCACTTATTGCATATTCAGAGTTAATATAATTTTGCTACCTTTAGAAGGGTATGTTTTGTCTTTCTACTTAAAACTCTAAGAGGAAAGGTAGGTAACAGCCTCCTTATTTTCTTTCTTCTCATTGTTTGGTGCTCTCAGGGATCACTTATATTTCCTTCCTGGAAGAGCAGTTTAAAGCTGGTTAAACATTCTTGCTTTAATATTACTGTATAATTTGAAATGTTTTAATTCAATAAATTTAACCACAAATTTAAAATTTTAGCCCTTACAAATTCAATGGCTTGTAAGATCAGCAAGTTCCAGGGGGATCAGCAAGGGAAAATGACATCTTGACTTTGTATTCAATGTAGAACTTGGAAGCAAGAGGGTTTTTTACATTTTGGATCCATGTTCTCAAGTTTGAAGTATTGTGTTAGAAGACAAAGAGCTGGAATGCATCTTTGAGGTGATTTTCAGTATTCATTCTATAGATGGGTAAATTGAGGAAGTCAGTGTTTTTTTCTGTAGCATTCCTGTTGCCCTTTAAAAAAAAGTACCAAAAAAACCCCCTAAAAAACCCAAACCTCTCCATAAACAAAATATAAGAAGATGAAAGAGGATTAAATAAATAAAAATTTAGTTGAAGAAAAATTCTATAAAAGGTAAAGTTGCATTACAAACAATGTGCTTTATTTCTAGCAACTCTGCATCCTGGCTCTTCAGTCACAGACCTCTAGTATTTAGCTCCCAACATAGCAGTTTCCCATGAGGATGTGCTGCTAGTAGCCTGCAACCCTTTGGTTCCCATGTGCCTGTAGCTTCTACTTCTTACTCAACTATTCACCTCTATAAGGAACAAAAATATAGCATCTGGAACCAGACACATAGAGCTGAAAATTAAAGAAAGCATTTTACAGATGAAAAAACCTGACAATGCCAAAAAATTAAGGTCTCTCAAGCCTTTCTCATGTCCCAGAAATAACTCATTTCATTTCTATCTATAGGGAAATGTTTTGTTCTGTCTCAGGTATATATGAGTATTTGTAAACTGTGCAGGTGCACCTCATCCCCCTCCACTTTTTGCTATGTAGTCTAATTCCCAAGGGTATAGTTAGGTGGCATAGTAGACCATAGTATACCAGATCTGGAGTCAGTAAGACCTGAGTTCAAATGTGTCCTTAACAGTTATTAACAGTATAACCTAATCTTGTTTGCCTCAGTTTCTTCACCTGTAAAATTATCATGAGAAAGAAATGACAAATCACTCTAGAGTCTTTGCCAAGAAAAGGCCAACCTTGAAGAGTCAGATATTACTGAAAATGAAAACCAATAATCCCATTTGTCTTTTATGTTGTTTGGAAGATCATTCACCTTCCCCATTTCCTGCTTTATTTTATTCATTCAAAGATCATTGATAAAATTTAGATTGTTTGCCAGTCATTCTGCCAGGCCAGTAGGAATATAAAGACAAGAATCTTTGCTCTCCAGGAACTTACATCCTGTTGGGAGAAAACAGCATATACAAAAGAAATAAAATGCAACATATATTGAGTATATTTGTAGTTGGTAGGGTGGGATGGATAGGTATAGGTTTCTTGTGGCAGGCCACATAAGCTAAACTGTTGAGGACATATATTCCAGACACAGGGGAAAGAAATCCCACATAAAGGCAGCAAGATTAGAGTTAAAATATTGTGTGTGGGGAACAGCATATAAATCAGTTTGGCCAAAATGTAGAATGCATGAAGAAGAGTAATAATATATAATAAACCAGATTGAGACCAGATTATAAAAGGCTTTAAAAGCCAAACAGAAGACTTTATATCTTATTCTGAATTCACATCTGACCCAGATACTTTTTAACTGTGAGACTTCCAGGAAGTCACTTGTATTTGTCTCAGTTTCCTCATCTGTAAAATGGGGGAAATAATAACACTCATCTGCTTGAATGTTAAGAGGAACAACTGAGATAATTGTTAAAGTGCTTAGAGTGCCTAGCTCATACTAAACACTATATAAAGTTAACTCTCAATATTCTTTTATATTAGAGGCAAGAGAGAGCCAGTGGAGTCTCTTGGGCAAGGAAGTGATGTGGTCTTACTTATACTTGAGAAATATCAGTTTGGTAGCTACGTGGAATTCTAAAGAAGGGAGGGACTAAATGTAGAGAAATCAATTAGCAGACTACTGAAATAGTTAAAAGGTAATGAGGGCCTAAACTTGGGTAGAGTATGTATGAGTAGAATGCAAGGAAGAAATATCAAATAGAATCAACAATATTTGGCACTTTAGAGGTGAGGGAGTGAGGACAGTCTTGAGAAGAGTCTAAAGTTGTGAATATGGATGATTAAGTAGACTTTAGTAGAAATAGGGTAAGTTGGGAGTTTTTACAAAAAAAGAGAGAAAGTGAGGCAGCTAGGTGGTGCAGTGGATAGACCACTGGCCCTGGAGTCAGGAGTACCTGAGTTCAAATCCGGTCTCAGGCACTTATTAATTACCTAGCTGTATGGCCTTTGGTAACCCCATTGCCTCGTAAAGAGAGAGAGAGAGAGAGAGAGAGGGAAAGGGGGGGGGGGGAGAGAGAGAGAGAGAGAGAGAGAGAGAGAGAGAGAGAGAGAGAGAGAGAGAGTGTGTGTGTGTGTGTGTGTGTGTGTGTGCATGAGCACCAAGCTCCCAGGGAAAAGAACCCTCAGGTGCATGCACAATAGTCCCACCAGCCCTGGAGTTGGGCATACCACCCCCTATTTAGCCACTTTCTTTACTTGCTACCTCCCATTGCACCCCCACCACTTTAAGGGAGACAAAGACCCTTATTTCAGTGACTGTGACTATAACTCCTGCTGCCTTTTGGGAGTGGTGTTTGGGAGGGGAACTCGATTCATGTCCCTAGGATTAGGTTTAGGCTGGAACACCAAGATGTAAAGTGAAAAAGTTCTACTCTTAAGGAGTTTATGATCAAATAGGGGATAAGCAGTAATACCTCATTTATATGCACCCTGAGGCCTACAAAAAATATTTTGCTTAGAAAAGCCATATGAGGGGTATACCAACAATTACAGTTCTAAGTTGGATTAAAATTGGGGCTTAAAATTTTGTTGTTTAGTCCTGTTCAAATTTTCATGATCTCTGGGATTTTCTTGGTAAAGATACTGGAGTGGTTTGCCATTTCCTTCTCCAACTCATTTTATAGATGAAGAAACTGAGGCAAAGTTAAGTGAATTGCCTAGGTCACACTGCTAATGAGTTCCTTAGGTTAGATTTGAACTGAGATCTTCCTGACTCCAGATTCAGTACTCTCTTCACTGAACCACCCAAGAAAAAATCTTGTAAAAATAAATTTATAAATATAAAATCTATAAAAATAAATGTAGTAAATATAAATATACAAACATTTTGAATATATATATAATAGAAAATATAGAAAAATATGCTCCAAAGTCATTCAACTGTATTTCAAGAAGGTCAGAGACAGATAAGTCTGTAAACCAAAGTAATCATAGAAATAGGGGGAGTAAAGAAGAGAGAGAATCTAGAGGAAATTATAATGACTTCTTTTGAGATATTATAATGAGTTAGAGATGTTTGCTATATGATGATGGGGACAATCAATATGTAAATGGCAGTTCCAAAATATAATGGAAGAAGTTTCCCTGAGAAGTAAGATAATAAGCCCGATAATGGATTCATTGAAAAAGGAGGAATGATGATCTGGGGTCTGGTTTAGAACAGCCATCAGGATTTGGCAAGAGTTATGAATCTGATAGTAAAATTTAAAAGAGAATTAATTAGTGATGATGGATCCAGAAGGAATAATGTGGGGCAAATAAACCTAACTGCTTTTCCTTGTAGAGAGAGAGGTCATAAGTGAAGATGTGTCTAGTACTGGTGAAGGTAATCAGAAATGCAGTGTTTTTTTGGAAGTAGCCAGGTTTCATGATTGCAAGGAAATGGAAGATGCAAGAGAGAAAAGAGGTCTAAGGTGAAGGAAGATTTGTTAATGATAGACAGTTGGAGACATGATTCAAAGTGCATGATATAAGGAGAGTTTGGAGTATGAAAGTATATAGTAGATATGGAGGCATGAGGAGGAATAACTAGGGCTGGGTCCAGGAGGGAAATTTCCATGTAGGTAACTTGCAACATGTATAGGTCCTTCTGGATAGCAATAATACTGATAATTTGATTATCATCCTCTAAGCAAGTTATTTTGGGAATGCAGTGGGCATAATGGCAAGTCCTTGATTCTGTCTGATTGTCAAAAGCAGCGTTTTGGTGGTGGCAGTAGATATCTGAGACCTAAAGGTTGTCTGGTTGTAGAGAGATAAAGCTTAGTTGAAGTTCTCACCCTCATGCACTCTGCAGTTGAGCATAATGGTTCTTCCTTTGTTGGGCTGGGAGTGGGGTTGTTCTGGAATTTCTTTGATTCTGATCTAGTAGCTAGTATATGAGCTTATTAGAATTCCATAGAGCTTCTGTTGGAAGGAATTCCAATTTCCAGTTATGATAGTTCACAATCTTTAAGGGCCACTTTTGGCTGTTCTCCTTCCCTCTTCCCCTCTATCCTACTAGCTCCCAAGTCATATTTATTCTATCTGTTCATCTATCACATTTGTTCTCTTAATTCAAATAATTTCTCCCCTAATTCAGACCCACATCTTCTCATTTAGACCATTTCAGCAACTCCCTAATTTACCATAGAGCTGCCAAACTGATATTCCTAAAATACAATTACCATGTCATTTCATTTTTTTAAAATTCAAATTTTTTATCTCTAAAATAAAATACAAAAGCCTGGCATTTTAAAGACCTCTGTCATATGGCTCCCACTTCCCAGTCTAGGTCTCGTTTCATATTACTTGCCTTTTTTGCTTTTCCCATTCCAGTCCAATTGACCTGTTTACTACTTTTGTATAGTTGGCCCCCCTTTCCCCATGTCTAGACATGAACTCTCTCCTGATCTCTGCTTCCATCACAATAATTATTCCTGACTCCTCAATTTTTAGTGTTCTCTCCTGCTTGAAAGTATTTTGTAGAACTTTTTATGTTTTATATTGTTATTTTTACACATATGCATCTCCTCCCACAATGGAATAGAAGCTCTATATATCCCCAGCATTTCACACAAAGTTTTGTTTATGGTGATTAAAATATGCTTAAAGCATTTTTGTTGAATTGACTCAATGAATAGTCTATGAAGAAGAGACTAAGGTTGCCCAGGAGAGTTTGGGTGACCTAATGTCAGTCAGACAGTAAGCATTTATTAGGTGCCTATTGTGTGCTAGGAGAAGGAAAACAAAGCAAAAACAACTTCTCAAAAGAGTTCAAAGGCTAATGGCAGAGACAAAAATGTAAGCAACTGTATAGAAACAAACTACATACGGGATAAATGAGAGATAATAAATAGGGAAGGCATTAGATCATGTCAGCTGTGAATTTTTATGGATTTCAAAAAATTATAGGTTTGAAAAACTTCATTTTGCCTTTTTTGCTATGTGTACATGTTACATATCTAAGCAAGAAGTGATATAAATTTATCTTTGATTCATTGTGCTTTGATCCATGAGTAGAAATGTCTTCCAATAATGTTACATTATTATTTACACTTAGTTATTGTCAGTGGGAATTTTGACTTGAAATACAAAGGAAGACTTTTATTTAAAAGCAAAGAAAAAGAAAATGGTTCTCTTTAGCCACCAATTTTCATAACTCATTTGAATAATTTTATAATTCTGGGTTCTAGGATGATTCATTTATAAGTATCTCTGAGTCATAGACTCTCAAAGTTATAAGGGTCTTCTTAGTTCATCCATACAACCATAATGAATTTTTCAACAACATCTTGAACATGTCCTAATCATCTCCTTTAGTCAAAAGTGGTAGAAAAAAATTTTAAAAGAAAAGGAACAAAAGAAAAAAGTGTTATGAAGCAATAATACCTATATTCATTTAATTGAATGGCTCTTAAAGAAGAAATAGACAGTCAAAATTATAGAGCTAGAAAGAACCTTAGAAAAGACCTAGTTCAATGCTAAGTGAGATGAGCAAAACCAGAAAAACACTGTATACCCTAACAGCAACATGGGAGTGATGATCAACCTTGAAGGACTTGCTCATTCCATCAGTGCAACAATCAGGAGCAATTTGGGGCTGTCTGCAAAGGAGAGTGCCATCTGTATCGAGTTAAGGAGCTATGGAGTTTGAACAAAGTTCAAGGACTATTCCCTTTAATTTAGAAAAAAAAACAGACATCTTAGTGTCTGATCTCGTTACCTCTTAGAATTCTTGTCTCTTCTCTAAAGATATGATTTCTCTCTCATAACACCCAATTTGGATCAAGGTACAACATAGAAACAAAGTAAAGACTTTCCGTGGGGGGGGGGGGGAGTAAGATTGGGGGGAAAATTGTAAAACTCAAATAATATCTTTAATAAAAATTAATTTTAAAAGACCTAGTTCAATCTTTTTATTTTCAAATGAGGAAAATAAGGTACAATCACATGAAAGTCATATGTGCCTCCAAATGGCAAAACTAAGACTAATACCACAAATATTAACTATTGTACTGAATATCAAGTAAGGGGAGAGAATACAAAGAAGAATAAGATAAAGGCTCTGCTTTCATCTAGTGTACAGTCTTGTAGAGTAGATGATGTACATAAATTACTTTAATATAGGATCAAATGTGAAAGTATATTTGTATATTTGTATAAGAGTATGGAATATTGTAGAAATTATTTCAGAGTTTTAGTGTGTATCAGGGGAAAAAACTACATAAAAGAGATGACAATTGAACTCATATCTTTTAGGAAAGCTAAAAATTAAATAGGCACACCTGGTGGTATCTGTGGACACTAATAGAGAAATGTTATTTTTATTATAATTATCACTAATTTCAGGCAACTCAATATAAGAGAAGAATTCTTATAAACCAGAGTAGTTCAGTAGTGGAATGTGGAGTGCCAATAGCTGATAAACTTCCCTTCACTAAAAATATTCAAGCAGAGTCTAGATCAACTACCTGAGTTGGTAGACAAAATATTCTTCCATCAGTTAGAAGGTTGAACTAGATGACCTCTAGATTCCCTACTAAATAAACTTTCATTGTATTTAGCTATAGTTCATAAAGAAGCTTAAACTGCAGGAGGTATAATTGTAGGCAATAACTAAAATATTCAGAATAGCTTTTTATTTATTTGTATTAAAATCTTAACTGAAGTCTGTATTTGAAATCCAGTAGTTTAAATAAGAACCACTTAACTATGGAATAATGGCAATGTTCTTCAACATAGGTTTCACTTTCCACCATGTATACATTCATCAATTCCCATGATTCCCTCAAATATTAACATTGTAGAACAAATTCTACCAGCTTCTAAAGTTCCACTAAACTCTCAAATAGAGAATAGTGAACACTCATAAGAACTGATGTTTGGATAAATAAGCTCTATGAAACATAAGTATTATTATTTTTCTCCCAGTTCTAACTAAAATAATTTTTCCAGTGGCCAGCACTATTTAAGAAAATTAATCACTTTGGAGTACAGCTTCATGAAATCCAAGTTTTCACACATTTTCTTATCTCTGTGTGATGTTTGCCACTTCAGAAACCCTTGTGTTGGTGCAGTGAACCGCTGAAAATGTTCTTCCAGTTAAACTTTAAGCTAAAGTAAACTGAAAAATCATTCCTAGTTCATGTCATCTCAGAAAAACCCTTCTTTTGTACTACACTATTGACAAGTCCCTCAATTCATATTTTATTAATTTGATTCACTAACTCCATGGAGAAAGTTCTTTAAAATTTGTAACATCTGTAAAGTTATGATTACTTCCCACAGAACTCTCCCTTATAAGAAAGAAAAATGTTGGGTGCAGGAAGCATGAGATGGACTATTTAAAATTAGTCAACATATTTTTTTAGGGTTTTTTTTTTCTTGCAAGGCAGATGGGGTTAAGTGGCTTGTCCAAGACCACACAGCTAAGTAATTATTAAGTGTCTGAGACCTGATTTGAACCCAGGTACTCCTGACTCCAAGGCCAGTGCTTTATCCATTATGCCACCTAACTGCCCCTAGTCAACATATTTTAAAAGTATATAGTGATCCACGCTTCTGGCTTCTTCTTTGCACGAAAATTGGATGCAATGAATTCTCATTTTTTCCATTTTGGGGGGGACCAATTTGGTCATTATAATTTCTCTCATTCAGTTTTGATATTTTTTTTGTTCTATAAATTGTTCTAATCATTTTGTACATTGTTCTCTTTATTCTTTGTTTAAATTCTGTATTAATTATATTTTTCATTTTTTACAACAAATATTAGATTTTACATTGATATAGTACAATTTGCTTAGCCATGTCCCTATCAATGGACATCTTTGCTTTAAGTTCCTTACAGCTATCAAAATTGTTACAATAAGGATTTGAATTAGGATTGATAAAGGAAGACTTGGAAAAAGATGTCATTTGAGCATTCTTTTTTTTTTTCTTCTTTTTTAGGGTTTGTTTTTTTGCAAGGCAAATGAGGTTAAGTGGCTTGCCCAAGGCCACACAGCTAGGTAATTATTAAGTGTCTGAGGCCAGATTTGAGCTCAAGTACTCCTGATTCCAGGGCCGGTGCTCTATCCACTGTACCACCTAGCTGTCCTGAGCATAAAGAGAAAAACAAAATTCTTCTAATAAATGTGCATAGTCAAACAAAACCAAGTTACATATCGGTCATGTGTCTCATTCCATATATTTAATGCATCATGTCTCTGTCATGAAGTGGCTAATACATTCTTCATCATCAGTCCTTTGGAATTGTACATTTCATTGCTTTGTTCAGTTCTTAAGTCTTTAAAATTTGTTATTTGGATTATTTCTTAAAGAAATAGACAAACCTGGGGGGGTTAGAAATATTTTGCAGGTCTTCTGAGTAATATTTATTCATTTTTTTTGAATAATTATCTACTAGAGAATGATTTTTTTGTTCTTATAAATTGCTTAGATTTCTTGGAAATCTGGGTTATTAAAATATCTTGACCAAAAAAATTTTACATTTTCCATCTTATCCTGTTGATATTATTTATTGTTTTGTTGTTGTTGAGCCATTTTTGGTGGTCTTTGTGACCTCAGTTGAGGTTTTCTTGGCATTGATATGAAAGAGTTTGCTATTTCCTTCTCCAGCTTATGTGACAGATGAGAAAACTGAGCAAACAGGATGAAGTGACTTGCCCAGAGTCTCATAACTGGCAAGTATATGGGGCCAGATTTGAACTAGAAAGATGAGTATTCCTGATTCTAGACCCAGCACTATCCATTGCACCATATAACTGCCCCATCTTATCTTAGTAACAGCAATTGTGTTTACACAAAAGCTGTTCGATTTCATATAATAAAAATTATCCATTTTTATCTTTTATTATCATACTTTTCCATTGCACATATTTGTTAATAACTTACCTTTTATCCATTGCTGTAAAGGTACTGAAATGCTTCTCTTTTAATTTTTTTATCATATTTGATATTAATGTTATATATCCTTTTTCGAGTTCATTCGAGTATCTGGTGTAGTCAGGAGTATCTATGAAATGTTTCACTTGCCATGACTTAATCTACTCTAAAGCAGTTTTCAAGGACCTAGTTACCTCCATATGAGGCATTTGAATTGGATCCCCACTACGAAATAGTCTTATCAGTTTGCTTAAACCTTATGCCATCCTCAGTTTCTGAATTCTTGTGACACTAACCTGAGAGCTGTGAGCCAGTCTTTGCAAGAAAACTGCTTAATATAATGACATTTAGTTAATATTAGAATTTCAGTTCATTTAAACTAACATGTAGCTGTTGCTCTGAAACAAGTCTGAATGTTTATCTCCTGCCATTTGATTAAACTTCCTGAAGTTTCACCTTTCTAATTGGCCATAAAGTAAGGAAGCTAAGCATTTCTATTATTCATTTGTGTCTTATATTTTATCTTGAGAATAAATCCCTAAATGATAAAGGCTGAGTATTTAGGAATACTTGATGCTAAAATTTGGTTACTAAAAATGATCAAGATATTGAGGCTACATCTTTAGGGAATATTATATATAGAAAGCTATATAGAGTGTGCATTGCAGTTAAGGACCAAGCAAGGACAACAGAATATTAAGAATAAGTAGATTTGGTGCAATTGTTATGTGAGTTACAGGGAGATTTCTAAATTCACCAAATATATTCAGTTGTGTTATTGTTAGGAGGTAGGGGGAGAGGAGCAGAAATGTTTTGTTAGTGTTAAATAAACTCCCATAAATAAGTGAAGGATTTGGACTAGACCATCTTGTAATCTTAAGTGAAAAGTTTATACATCAATGTTTTGACCTTTAGTTATAAAATGGAATTTTCTTTGTTTCCTGGTTAGTTTATGTAGGCATAATATACAGTTCACAGAATAAAATTTGATTCTGATCAAGCAAAAGACACCATCCTTCCAGTGGGTCTGTGTTTAGTTCCATTAGTTAATCTACCTGAGACTTTTGTGGCATTTAGAAAAAGAAATCCCTCCACTTTCTTGGTCTTCTATTACCTATTCACAGAATTGGTTCCCTAATTCTCTTAGGCCAAAAAAACAATGAATGGAAATAAAATAGAACTCATTCTGGGTTCTGGACTTATGACTACATTAGTCTTAGAAATTCTCTGTATTGACACTTCCTCCACCAATGCAGATAGACAAATCATAGTAATCTAATATACTTAAAGAGCTAATTAAAAGAGAAGATAAGTGACTTGACCATGGTCATATAGTTAATGTGTATCAGAGAAAGAACTTGAACTCAAGTTTTCTTGACTCCCAGGTCAATTCTTTATTCACTAATGATTGATATTGATATAATACATTGT
This sequence comes from Macrotis lagotis, assembly GCF_037893015.1. NCBI lineage: Eukaryota > Metazoa > Chordata > Mammalia > Peramelemorphia > Peramelidae > Macrotis > Macrotis lagotis. Next base: position 173,147,215 of record NC_133666.1, read on the forward strand.
AAATATTATCTTGACCCTCATGAACATTGAAGTTATTATGGATATTTTCACTGTTTTCCAGATGAGGAAACAGCCTCTGAGAATTTGTGTAATTGGTTCAAGGTCATACAGATAGTAAGCAATCTTTCAAGCAGTGAGCTCATAAATCTCTTCACTATGCCAAAATAATTCAAAATAGCGAAATAGTCCAGAAGTCATATATTCTTTACTTTGGAAATCAGTTGTCTTTCAACTTTATCTTATTAGCTATGGTTTTTCCTGGCCAATGTTAAAAATATAGTCTTGACTCTCAATCTTCTCTAAGCATATAGCAATTACTGAGATATTTGGAATGGGAACCTCAGAAATGAATGTATATGTGTTTGAGGGGAGGACAGAGATTAAAGATGCAACACTAATACTGTGTGGATAAAGTTTAGCTATATTTTGATACAGGAAGAAATATTCATCAATTTTTTTGATTGCTTTATCCTTTCTCACACATGTGACCCAGTTCCTGTCCTAGGTTTCAAATGTTTAGCCATCTTCTTCAATACAAAACTTGAATTACAAGGATATTAGATTTCTTCTGCCTCCTATCTAACCTCCACATATCTACTATAGAGAAATTATTTTAAAAAAATTTTTTTATTTATTTTTCCAAGTACACGCAACAGTAGTTATTAGCAGTCATTTTTCACAAGGTTTTGTATTTTATATTTTTTCCCTGCCTCTTTCCCTTCCCTGCCCCATTCCCCTGATAGAAATCAATCTAATATAGACTACACATTTATAACCATGCTAATCATAAATCCATTTTAATCATGTTGTGAAAGAAGAATCAAATCAAAACAGGAAAAAAACTTAATACATAAGACAACTTTTAAAAATTGAAGATAGTAAACTTTTTGTCTGCATTTAAACTCCGTAGTTCCTTATCTGGGTATGGATATTTTCCTTCACGGATCTTTTAGAATTGTCTTTAATTATTGTACTGTTGAAATGAACAAGTCCATCATAGTTGATCATCACCCAAAATTGCTGTTAGTGTGTACATTGTTCTAGTTTTGCTCACTTCACTCAGCATCAAGTCATTCAAGTCTTCCCAGGCTATTCTGAAGTCTTGACTCTCATAATTTCTTATGGAACATTCATTTACCACAATTTTTCAGTATTTCCCCAATTGATGGACATCCCCTCACTTCCCAATTCTTTGCCACTCCAAAATAAGCTGCTGTAATTATTTTAGTATGTGTTGGTTTTTCACCCAGTTTTGTGATCTCTTTGGAATACAGATGGAATGGTGGTATTGCTGAATCAAAGGGTATGCACAGTTTTAATGCCCTTTGGGCATAATTCCAAATTGCTCCCCAGAGAGGTTGGATCAATTTACAACTCCATCTTCATTAATGTGCCAGTTTTCCCACATCCCCTCCTAGATTGAGCATTTTCCTTTTAAGTCATATTGGCCCATCTGATGTGATACCCCAGAGTTGTTTTAATTTGCATTTCTCTAATCAATAGTGATTTAAAGCATTTTTATATGACTATAGATAGCTTTAATTTCATCTGAGAATTGCCTTTTCATATCTTATCAATTGGGGATTGACTTTGTATTATGAATTTGACTCAGTTCTCTATATATTTTAGAAATGAGTCCTTTGTCAAACAACTTCCTTCCTTCCTTTTAATCTTAGTTGCATTGGTTTTATTTGTGCAAAAACTTTTCAACCTAATGTAATCAAAATTGTCCATTTTGTATTTTATAATGTTCTCTATCTTTTCACCATAGATATTCTTCTATCTGACCATGTTGTTCCTTTGTTCAAACTCTAATAGTTCCCTATTATCTCTAGAAACAAATGGAAACTCATCTGCCATTTTAAAACTACTCATAAACTAACTCCAACCCACCTTTCCAGATATATTATACTTTAATTAAACATTTCTCTTCACATACTCCTCAGTATCCTAGTGGATAAAGTGGCCTGAGTTCCAATCCAGTCTCAGACAAGAATTTGCTATGTGACCCTAGGTGATTCGCTTCACCTCTCTCCTGTAAATAATAATAATAATAATAACAACAACAACAACAGCAATGATAGCACTTGCTCCTAGGGTTGTTGTGGGAGGTAAGTGAGTTTATATTTGTGAAACATTTTACAAACTTTAACACACTATATATATGCTGACTATAATTATTAGAGGCAGGTAGATGGCTCAGTAAATAGAGTACTATATTTAAAGTCAAGAAGGTGTGAGTTCAAATGTGACCTCAGTCATTTAATGGCTGTGTGACCCTGGGAAAGTCACTTCACCTCTCTCTGCCTCATCTGTAAAATGAACATGATAATAGTGCCTACCATCCAGGCTCATTATGATGATACAATGAGAGATTATTTGTAAAGTGTTTTGTAATTTTACACTTCATAGAAATGCTAGCTACCTCAGTAGAGTCAGACTGTCACCCTTGCTATTTATTACACTATCACCCCATTCCACACTCCCTCTCAGTGCTTTTGCCAGACTATTGCACTAGGCATAGATTTCAATCCTTTCTCACTTCTACCCCTTAGGATTCCTAATTTACTTTTAAAGCTCATTTCTAATGCTAGCCCCAACATAAGATGTTTCCTTATGCCCTACAGTCTCCACTACCTTCAGGAATAACCTAGCATTTTTAATATAGATCTAATTGTCCATTTTTCCCTTTTATGGAGCCTGTTTATGCCTTTGTACAATTTATACCCCTATTTAAAGACACCTATTATGAATCTGTTCCCTCACCCTCAATCTTCTCAATTATAAACATTCCCAGGTCTTTCTGTAACAGAAGGGGTGGACCAGGTGATGTTGTAGTAATATCTGCCTACTACCAACCCAACCCCATTCATTTCTGGCTCTCTGCAAACTAGAAAAGCAGTGTCACTTAACTAGAAAGGAGAGGTAGTATGTAATTTGGCCACCAGGTGGTGATAACCTCAAGCTATCAATGAAGTCATTTCATTAGAGGACAGCCCTTGCACATGTCTTGACTTTTCCAAAAGATATAATCTCCCTATCACTTATCAGAAGACACTTCTACAAATCAATTAGACTATTCATCCTCGCATGCCAATGTGGCACACCTAAGGCATGATAGTGGGACCAATGACCCTGATTCAATTTCTAGGAATGTAGTAGGGAAAAAAAAGAAAAAGAAAATAATACTCTGAAATAATAAAGATAAAAATTTTTATGACCCTGTCTCAGCCTACATGTGAGATATTTTCTTCTAACTGTTGTTAATGTTGTTCAATTGTGCCCAACTCTTCATGAGCTCATTTATAGAGGTTTCTAGTTGTTTTATTTTGTTTTTTGAAAGACAATGGAGTTAAGTACCATACCCAAAGTCACAGCTAGGTAATTATTAAGTATCTGAGATTGGATTTGAATTCAGGTCCTCCTGACTCTAGGGCCAACACTCTCTTCAGTGCACCACCTAGCTGCCCCACCCCCCAACAATATGGGAGATGAATGTTATTATTATTATTATCATCCCCAGTTTACAGATGAGGCAACTGAAGCATTCAAAAGTAAGTGGTCACTATACCCAGGTTCATTGATCTATCTGCTGTCAAACAGCTGCCTCTATAAGTAAAATTATGAAATCAGCAAGCATAAAGAAGTAATATCTAAGATAGGGATTCTTACTTGATATTTATTTTTCCCATCAATCTGAATGGAGGAAGTTATCTCTTTTATTTTTACTAACTTGCTTCCCTTTGTAATTCTGTACAGTTTAATCTATGCATTTAAAGCATTATTATCTAAGAGGGGAATCTATAGAATAGGTCTCTCCTCCTTGACAAATTGATCTTAGATTAAAAAGATTAAGAACCTCTGTTCTAAATGGACTTATGATTCATGTCCCCTCCTTAGTTGAGCAAATGAATGAGTTTGCAGAGTTTGTTTTGTAATGTGCCCAAAGTCAACAAGATGCATCATTCTGTGGAACATCTTATCATCTTATCTTACAGTCCACGTGATGAATATGAGCAAACTGCCATAATGAAGATGATTGCAGTTTTTGCAATAACATCATTTGAAAAAAGGAATGAAGTTGTAGAAAAATTCTATTAATAACTTAACAGCATCCTCTGAGTCAAAATATACTTTGATACTGAGTGAAAAAGTAGACACAGAGAAGTATTACATTGGGATAAAAGGGACTAAGAAATGAATTCAGTTGAAAGCATTTGGCTAATCAGAAGATTCATATATGATGTATGAGTCATTAATGCTTTTGTAATGAAGAATTGAAAAATGTGTGAAGTTGAACACCAAACATGACAAAAACATGAAAGACTATAGTTATCCCTTCCACATCAAGGTTTAAGAAGAGCAGCACAATCATGATCTTGAAATTTTTTGATCCTCCCTTCATACCAGAGAAAAAGTTTTTATTTTCTGTTATGGAGTATTTATAGCACCTTACTGCAAAATTTGGGTAAGGTATTTGGTTAAAGGCTATACCATATTAATCACATATTTTTATACATTTCTGAGTTGCTAAACTTTTTCTGTGTTGTCTGCTGTCTCTCATGTGTTATTTATGACTTCCGTAAAATTCTCAAAAAATTCCTATGTAATTTCTTAGGCCAATCTATAATATATCAAAACTGTGGTGGGGAAAGTTATGATTTGGGAAGGATTACTATATATTATAATATACAGGCTAAAGGCGTTCTTAACCTGAAGTCCTTGAACTTTTTTCTTAATATTTTGATTATTATTTTAATAGAATTAATTTCTTTTATAACCCTAGATATGTTTAATGCTTGGAAAGTATGACTTTGACAGAATGCCAAAGGGCTCCATTATACATAAAAGGTTAAGAACTCAGGTTAAAAAAAGGATCTGAATAAATATCATATTAGAAGAAAGAATAAAGTTCAGAAAAATATATCCTGAACAAGGACTGTAGATAAGATCCAGAATTGAGTAGGAGAGAAAAGTTGGACTGTATCACATTTGAAAAATCACATTAGTTCTCCTAATATTCCAGACTTTTGCCAAAAAAAAAATTAGCTGATTCAGTTAGCATCTGTATTCTCCTTATCATATTATATGTCCTCCTTTCACACCTTGGTCCTCTCCTGCCTTCTTCTTATATCCACTCCCATTGACTCCAATCCAGTGAAAATGATTTCTTTGCTGCTCCTTGGACAAGACACTGCATCTCCCTACTCTAGGCATTTTCACTGACTTCTTCCCATGTCTGAAATTCTTCCCTTCTTCCTCTCTACAACCTGGCTTTCCTAGCTTCCTTCATATTCCAACTAAAATCCCATCTTATGTAGAAAACTTTTCCTGCTCCCCCTTAATCCTAGTATCTTCCCTCTATTATTTCCAATTTATCTTGTATATATATTTTGAATGATTAATTAATCTTCCATATTCTTCCTTCCTCTTCTATTCTCCACCTGTGTGACTTTTTTATTTATTATTTTTAATAGAAGTATTTTTCCAATTAAATAAAAAGGTAGTTTTCACCATTTATTTTTGTAAAATTTTCTTCCACTCTCCATTTCCCCTCCCTTCCCCAAGACAGCAAGCAATCTGATATATGTTATAGGTGCACAATCATGTTAAATGTATTTCCAAATTAGTCATGTGGTGAAAGAATTAGAAAAAGGGAATAACCGTGAGAAAGAAAAACAAAATAAAAATTTATAAAAAGTGAAAAATAGTATGCTTCAATCTGCATTCAGACTCCATAGTTCTTCTTTGAATATAGATGGCATTTTCCATCATAAGTCTCTTGGAATTGTCTTGAATAATTATTGATGAAAGGATTTATGTCTGTCATAGTTGTAACAACAATTTGTTAATAAGTAAAATAATTTCTCTTGGTTCTGCTCACTTCATTCAGCCTCAGTTCATGTAAGTTCATGCATAAACCTTTCCAAGTATATCTAAAATCAACCTGCTCATCATTTCTTAATCACAATAGTATTCCAATACATTCAGTACAACTTTTTCAATCATTCTCCAATTGATGGGCATCCCTCAATTTTCAATTCATTGCCACCACAAAAAAAAACTGCTATAAATATTTTTGTATGTGTGGGTCCTTTTCCCTTTTCTCTGATCTCTTTGAGATTCTGACTTAGTGATATTGCAGGATCAATGGATATACACAGTTTTATAACCCTTTGGGCAGAATAGTTGAATCAGTTCACTACTCCACAAATAATGCATTAGTGTCCCAGTTTTTTCACATCCACTCCAACATTTATCATTTTCCTTTTCTATCATATCAGCTCATCTGAGAGGTGGGAGGTGATACTTCAGAGTGGTTTTAGTTTGCATTTTTCTAATCAATAGCGATTTAGAACATTTTTTATAGACTTTAAATAACTTTGAATTCATCTGAAAAAAACTGCCTGTTTTTGTATACTTTGACTTGTAGCTTCTAAATTCAACTTAATTTTCTAAATATTTGAGAGATGAGGTTTTTATCAGAGTAACTTGAAGTTTCCCAGCAGTTTTTGTCCAATAATGAGTTCTTGTCCCAAAATCTTGGATCTTTGGGTTTATAAAATCCTAGATTACTATAATCAGTTACTCCTTGTGTACCTAATCTAGTCCATTGATCCACCGCTCTGTTTCTTAGCCAGTACCAGATTGTTTTGATGATCACCACTTTGTAAAATAATTTGAGATCTAGTAAGGCTAGATTACCTTCCTTCAAATTTTTACATTCTTGACTTTTTTTTCCCTTCAAGATGAATTTTGTTAATATTTTTCCTAGGTCTATAAAATAACTTTTGTTAGTTTGTTGGTAGGGCACTGAATAAGTAAATTAATTTAGTTAGAATGGTCATTTTTATTATTATGGCCCAGCCTACAATATTTCTCCAATTGTTTAGATCTGACTTTAGTTGTGTGAAAAATGTTACTTAATTGTGTTCATATAACTTCCTAGGTTTATCTTGGTAAGTAAACTCTCAAATAGTTTATATTTTTCTACAGTTATTTTAGATAAAACTTTCTCTTCCTGATGAACTTTTTTGGTAATATATATAACTGATGAATAATGTGAGTTTATTTTATATCCTTCAACTTTGCTAAAGTCATTCATTATTTCAACTAGTTTTTTGGTGGATACTCTAGGATTCTCTAAGTATACCATCATATCATCTGCGTCCAAATAAACTTAAAGCTCTTATTATAATCCTATCAATCCCCTGTCCAGAATCCTTTATAAGCTTTTGCCTACTGAGTGAGATATAAAATTCTGAGTCAGGCATCCAGAGCATTTCACAATCTAACCCATGTCTATAAATCTATCCACTCATTTAATTTTATTCCCCTTTTTGTTGTCTATATTTCAGTCAAATCTGACTCCTTTATTTTCTCCAGTTCTTGATCCCTCATCCTTCAAAGCCCAATTTAGATCCTTCATGAAGTCTTCCCTGACCTTGCCTCCCCCCACTTTCAGTTTAAAGGAACCTTTCCTTTCTCTGATTTCTCAAAGGAACTTTACCTGAATCTTTCCTCTATTACCTTTGTCTTATGTTATAGCTATTTATATTCACAGCATCTCAGAAGTTATAAGCTCATCTTATTCAACTCATACTGAGAAGAAAGCCTCTCTACAATGTTGAATGGGCTTATCCAGCCTTAGATTGAAAACCTTAGGTTGAATTTAGATTGAAAACCTCCAGTAGATAAAGAAATTGGAGTAAAAATGAGGATCATTTTTTCATTTTGGTTCATAAGGCAAAACTTGATGATTTCCAAACTCTAAAATAGTTTGTTATATTGGAGGTATTATTATTTTTATGTGGTCACGAAAAATTTATTTCATTTAGCCTGCATTAAAAGAGGACTCCCAAGACCATAGAGGTCTCACCCTAGTCATTCTGGAGCCGCTGATTTGTTTCTTATATTCGATTCTGCTCCACAAAGAATCGCAACTCAGACTCAAGAATGCGTGTTTTGGAAACAAAATAGAGATTTATTAAAAGAAGTTACAGCATATTAAGAAAGGAATATAAAAGTCAGAAAGAGTTTTAAGAGAAAACCAGGTGGATTGCTGATTGAATTGGCCAGGCCAAGTGGCCAGGATTCAGCAGGAGACTGGAAGATCAGACTCTGCCTCCTCCTTAAATTCTCTCCCAGAGTCCATGGGAGTAGGTGGTGATCTGGGAATCACCCAAGTCTCTCATTGGAGATTTTGCCTCTTGGGGAGGGGTCTCTTTTGCTCCCAGGCTGCCCCACCAAAAACAATGTAACCCAAATCAGATTGAAGGTCAGACCCTCAGGTGTGGCCTAAATTAGAAGATAAAGGAAGATTCCTTTTACAATGCAAACAAAAGATTTACAAAGTTTGTCTACAACTGATCTCTTCACTCCCAAGACCAGTTTTCTCTGCATCAATTCCACTTATAACTCAGAATAGCAGGGAGCACTCTTTCTTCCAAGATTGCCCTTTCTACTTTGGGGGGCAGCTCTGCTTATTGAGGACATTTATCTGAAATAGAACAGTCTCTGAAAAGACATTATCTTCATCAACATTTCAGTTAAGGGAGTGCTCTGCCTAGGGCTACATGCATAAAACTGCTCACTTGGTAGAATTTAATGTGGAGGCAATTTTGTTACCCTCCTTGAGAATGGAATTTAATCTATTTAACTTTGTAGCACTAACTCTGAAGCTGTGTGCTTGTACACAGTGGAATTTTTTTTAGTTAATGTTAATAGAATTGAATTAAATTTGTGAAAAAGGGATTGAATTACAGAATCTAATGATTGAGAGTGAGGCCTGCCAGGGAGAAGGGTGTCACAAAATTTTAAAAGTTCTCATCTCTCTTAACAAGATGATTTGGTCATACAAGTAGGAGGCAAGATAATTATGACTTCACATTAGGGTTAATAGAATTGAGTGGTGGTGCTCCTTAAGCAGTAAAAGGTCTGCAAATTTTTTCCCTTATCATTTTTTATATGTTCACTGACTCAGTAATCTTAGAAACAGCAACTTCTCTTTTTAGTTAGAATGAAAACACCATTAATAGTTAAGGCTAGGGGGCGGCTAGGTGTCCTAAAGGATAAAGCACCTGCCTCGGAGTCAAGAGTATCTGGGTGCAAATCCAGTCTCAGACACTTAATAATTACCTAGCTGTGTGGCCTTGGGCAAGCCACTTAACCCCATTTGCCTTGCAAAAACCTAAAAAAATAAAATAAAATAAAAAAAATTAGTTGAGGCTAACCCAGTCTTCTGGGAGAAAGAGCAAGGGGGATTAAGATAGATAAGAGATCCTGAGTTAAGAAACTGCTTTAAGGAAAAATGCAGACTTGTTTTCTCCTTATTTTCATAAGACCAGGCTTTCTGATCACCAATCTCAAGTAAAATAATGGACCTTTTGTATTCTTTTCCATTCCTCCTAACCCAGAAAAAAAACAGAAAATGTATGTATGTAGGCAAATATTTGTGTTATGTATGTGTTTACCTGTGAATGCATATGTATGAGAATGCAGAAAATTACATTATAATGCAGTATTGTAAACTTAGTAAAATGATATTTTTATACAAAATAAGATATCTTTAGGGAATAGCATGTATGTATCACATATATAAGCTTGAACCAATTTTGACACTGAATCAAGCTAAGCTAACTTAATAGTTTCATCACTAGGCCTCTACTTTGGATGTAGAATTCTAAGTCTGTATGGAACCTATCCAAGGATAGCTTAATTTGCTCTCACAGAGCAAAAAGATGAAAAAAAGCAATCTAATTAATTTGTTCAATAAACACATAAGTTAGAAAAGCAGCTAAGATTAGAGGTGACATTTTCTGCTGTGAGAATCCAGGGCTGAAAGGGTTCTGTCTGTTTTCAATTGCTTTTTTTATAACAAGTATTTATAAATCTCATTTGGAATTGCCCAGCCCACGCACAAGAAACCAGGCATTAACTGGGGAAGTCGGTTCAGAGTGGGATGAGCAGCAAATGTTACTCCCCATAGATGCTTCAGTGATTCCCAGTTCCAAGAAATCTCAGCTTTGGAGTTCTTCCCTTTAAAGTGTAAATCCTAGTTTATTCTTTTTTTCCCCTCTATTCTTTTCTTCCCTCCTGTAGGACTACTTCATCATATGAAGGTGACTTTAAAGCCTTAAAAACTAGGCCAGTGAAGGAAGCAGAATCTCTGGGCAGTTTCTGTTGAATTGAAAAGCAATCAAACATTAACTGGACAACAGTGGGCTACGAATCTGTCATATGAGGAACTAACTAAATTTAAAAGGTTTTCTCATTTCTAGAAGGCTGGTCACTAGTGATGATGGTTTCTTTTGGTTACATCTCCTAAAATTATCTACAAAGTATCATAATTGTGACTGTGATCTTTATTGACAGAAAATACCTACACTTGGAATTTTAGAAGTAAATTTCAGGAGTTTAAAGAACTTGGATTGGAAAAAAATTACGTCTTTATTTTCAGTATAATTGGTCTCCTTTGTTATTCTGTGTATTTTAAAATATTCTAAAAATGGTTCTAAAAAACGTTCAACAGATAGCCAAAGGAATCTCAGGAGACAAAATAGATTAACAACTTGTATCCTACACCAAGGAAGTCACAGATCCTATGACTGAATGAAATATAGCATTTTACTTTGGACCCCCTTTTTTCATAATCAGAAATGGAGTGGAAATGACACTGGGTTCACAAAGATTATGCCAGCTAAGTGCCAACTCTAAAGTATTGTCAAGAATGTAAACTCTGTTGACTGAGAACTAGCTAAATTGTATGAGAAACCTTACATCAAGAGACTGGTCCCCAGGTAATGATTCTTTTTTAGCCATAGCAATTCCTGATATTCTACTAAGGCAGAGCTGTCAACCTCACTTTTAAAAATTCTTATTGAAACAATTGACAATATATTTTGATTTGATATTTTAGTAAGAGCTCTGTGGTAGCTCGACTTTGTTTACTAAAGCATTTAGTAAACCCACAGGTGGCAGCATAAAATCACCCTTTGGACTGCATTTTAGACAGGCTTGTACTCAGATATGGAGTTTAGGGTCTGTGTTGAAAGGAATACTGCTACCCTGTTAATCACAGATCTGGGAAATGTTGAAGTTAGTTTTGTTTTTGTATTTCATTAAGTTGAAATTTTATAATAAAGGACCACATGAATTAAACTTCACAAATATGAATATTTCTTCCAATTAAGTCCAAACTCTCAATCTGCTACTGGGGGACAAAATAAGAAACTTTCCTGCCCTTCACCATGAACCCTATGTAACATATTTCCAGACTCTCAACTTAGGGCAGTCAGCAAAATCCACAGGAATCTAGTAAAAGTTTCCATCTAAATTCTCTAGCAATGGTTCATCAATTTTAGCCTCATAGTCATCATCCTATCAGCCTCTATCCCTCACCTTTATGAGTCACGGGGAATTCAAACTCGATAAACCACTTTGCTCTGAGATTCCTTTCAGCTCCAAATCTGTGGTATCTATTTGACATTCAGAACCCCTTCCTAACTTCTTTATAAAGACCTTCCCAATCTTTTTACTCCTTTCTACTTCTTGCACTCTATTCTTTGATTCAGTGACACTGGTTTCCTTACTATTCCTTCTACAAGATATTCAGTTCCTGAACATTTTCTCTGTCTCCCATGTCAAGAGTTCTTTCTCCTCATTTCGATCTGCTACAGAAATCCTTTCTTGATCCCCTTAATTCTATTGTCTTCCTTCTGAAGATTACTTCCAATTTCTCCTGCTTCTTCATCTGCATGTTATCTCCCCCATTAGATTATGAGATTTTTTAAAAGCCTTTCTTAGTATCCCCGGAGCTTAGCACAGTGCCTTTCACATTAGTAGGCATTTAATAAATGTTTACTGACTGACTGATCCTGTGATCTTATGACTCTGACTTTGACCTGAGCTTTGACATTCAGTAGCTACATGACCTTGGAGAAAAGACTGAGCCATGGTTCCCTCATCTTCAAAATGTAAATAATAACATCTGACATTCATTTAGTATTTTAAAGTTTGTAAAGCATTTTACTTACATCCCTACTTGAGCCTCATGACAACTTTAGGGTAAGAACCTTTATGGTTGTCATATCATGAAATAATTCTGTAAAACATTCTGTGACCATAAAACACTGTGTAACTAATATTATTAGAGTAAGATGTGCCCAAAATGAATTATTAATGGGAAAGAAAGCACAAAAGATAAAATCAAATTCATATTTTTCTTAGTGAAAAAATATAACTGACAAAAAAAGATAGGATTTAAGGCTAAAGCAAAGCTGTACACTCTTTCAAAAAAACACATAGGCCCATACAAAATAAGCATATTTGTATGTTTTTATAGTTGTATAGCCATTTTTCTGTCAGGTCTGACCCTTTGTGACCCATTTGGGGGTTTTCTTGGAAGGGATGCTAGAGTGGTTTACCATTTCCTTCTGTAGATAATTTGACAGATGAAGAAACTGAGGCAAGCAGGGTTAAGTTTCTGGCTCAGGGTCACATGGGTAGTGTCTAAGACTGGATTTGAACTCAGTAAGAGAAGTCTACCTCAATCCACATTTGGTGCCCTATCAACGTCGTTGCCCTATTTTTTTAACATGGGTGTAGCCTTAAACTAAATACAAAAGTTTTTAAAACTTTTATTTTGCTGTCCTTACTGAAATATGTCTTAAAATCATATTAGACTTAAATTCAGAAGATTTGAAGGAGGATGAACAATGTCAGAGATTTTTCTCTGATGCTTATTGGTTCCTCAGTGGGAATTAGATGATTAGGGTTTTGCCATTGTTTAATTGTGTGACCTTGGGCAAATTGGCTTCTTCTCTCTGAGTCTCAATCTCTTTATCTATAAAATGAAGGAGAGAACAATAATTTTCAAATCATCTTCTAACATTCTGTCTTCAGGTTTATTTGCCATGGCTTACAATTTTGTGTCGTTTTCTTCAAATTTTGTTATGATATTCTTTGTTTCAGCTCTCTTTTTTTCCTTTTGAGGTTAGAATCTGCTAATTTCTTTTTCTATACCTAATACTTTAGACAGAGTATATAATGTTTATTTTAAGAAATCTATTTTTGTTTGTCTCTTTAAATTATTTTTTAAAAACATGTTAGGCCTAATTCCCCATCTTTATTTCTTCCTTTAGTTCTTTTATTTAGCATCTAAACCACTCTAAACACTAAGGATTTTTACAAATGTTCTATTTTAATTTCTGAGGGTCTTTTTTTGCAGTATTATACTTTTTTGTGAATTTCATATTGCTTTTACTTGATAATATTATATTGGGCCTGTTTTTGATTTATTCTTTTGTCCCTTATTTCTTTTATGGTTCTTATGAGATTTTTTTTCTTGTGATGAATTATTTCTTTTTCCTTCTGTTTTTCATATTATTCTTTATCTGATGCATTTCTTACTGTTTTTGAGATGGTGATGAGGCTAAATTTAAGCATATCCAAACACTCAGCCATCTCACCTCAGATCTATCAAGACTATCCTTCTCTTTAGTCCCTCTCCATAAGGAAGAAAAAAAATTAATGAAAAGCTATTACTACTCCTTGTATAAATTTTCAAAGATTATAGTTTCTTCAGGGCTTCTACAAGAAATGAATTGTAGCTCCCTATTCCCTTATGAATTTTTATGTTGTTAAACTCTTTTCAAATAGTTGTATACTAAGTATAAATAATTTCTAACTAATCACACAAGGCTTATCAGTGTTCAAAGAACACTTTTTTTTAATCCTCTTTGGGGTCAACTTTTAATTCATAACTCATCAAAATACAAATGGACCATAGCAGAATGTACTTAAGAAATTAGGCTACAAAGACGGAGAAGATAGTCATATGTTCCAGTTAAATATATTGTCTGCTTTCTTTTTTCCACAAAGTGATAAACCAATAGGTTTGCTTTTCTTGATGTTTAGGATGCACACAGAGGACTCTTCATCCAACAACTTCGTCCCACCCAAAATTTACAGCCAAGAATAAAACTGAAGATGTTTGGCCATTCAGGATCTGGAAAAACCACTCTTGTGGAGTCTCTCAAGTGTGGACTCTTAAGGAGCTTTTTCAGACGCCGAAGACCCAGGCTTTCTTCAACAAATTCCACCAGGTTTCCACCTTCTCCCTTGTCTTCCAAGCCAACAGGTAAGATAATTCCTAGTTTGGCATATGTGGGTGGGAGTGGGTGTGTGTTGGTTGTTTCACATTATGGTATCATGATCTGAAGATTGTACTAGATCCATTTGGCTATATACTAATTAACACCCCTCTAAAGAAGATTAGACCAGAGCAAAGGTGTTCAACCTTTTAGCTCTTTTGGGTCACATCACCCTACTTGTTAAAGGTTTTATTAGTAAAGGGTTAAACTGGTCTGTGATGTTGCAACATTGGAACATTCACTTACCCATTCCTTCATTTTCTAGTTACACAACTTGAGCCACAGGAATGGGCTTTGAGGGTCACATGCAATCACAGGCCATGGATTGGACACTTCTGGACTAGAGTCAACAAAAAAAAATTTTTATATATAGCACAGAATAAAACAACCTGAGTAGAAGTGAAGAATTTTGTTCAGTTGTTCTTAGTCATGTCCAATTCTTTGTGAAACCATTTGGGATTTTCTTAGCAAAAAATGTTAGAGGAATTTTTCTATTTCCTTTTCAAGCTCATTTTACAATGAAGAAACTGAGGCTAACAGGATTAAGAGACTTGTCCAAAATCACACAGTTACTAAGTGTCTGAGGCCATATTTGAACTCATATCTTCCTGACTTCAGGCTTGACACTCTGTCCCCTAAGCTACCTAGCCACCTGAAATGAAGAATAGCAGGAAAAAACTGTCTAATAGTGGTCAAAAAAAAAAAAAATCCAGGAGTTGCCCATGAGGTTCACCATTCAGGCTCAAAGGACTATTATCAATGTTGAAGAGATGATAGATTTTTCTTATCGATTTAGTAACAAATTTTCTGAATGGACAAGTCTCCCAGCATGCCAAAAAAAGTGAAAAGATAAGTCTCCTAGATTTATAGACTTATTTGAGAGGTGGAAAATAGTACAGCTAACTAAATCTGATCACAGTAGGAGAAAGATGTGGAACATAACTACTTTTCATGTTCTTCCTACACCTGTGATTAATCAACAGATTTCCACTATCACATTGAGCTCCCACATCCATGGGGAATAAGTAGCTGTTGTGATGCCCCAGTCTGAGATTTCATAATTTAGGCAGCCAGCTTCTGTTAGTGGTATCTGATTTTCCTCTTATTAATCTAGATGATAAGTGTCTGAAGAGAGTAATTATCTAAAACAGGACTGGCTGGACTCAGCATTGGAATTCTTGTCCTTTATTGCTTAACAAACTTTAATGGAGGGATTACAAGTTTCCCCTGGTCTAAATCTACCCGAAATACCCTTCTGCCCTAGTAAAGTTGGCTGTTATTGGTAGGTCTATATTTCATGAAAATAGAAGCTTAGGCCTGGAGACCCCACTCAATATAGTGAGGTCCATTATCAGTATATCTAGCAGTTTGAGAATTTGAAAAAGGGGCTTCACAACTTGGGAATCAGGGAGAGCAAAAACCAAAAGCACTTTTAAATTATTAAGAATAAAACAAGAGTAACATATGTTTATATATAATATATCATATATAATACATAGTACAATAAAAAAAGAATGTTAGATTTTGAGTCAAAGTAATCCACTCTCTCTCAATTTACTTACATACATACATTCAAATAAAGAGAGATGCATTATGGAGAAGAGGAGAGGGAAAAGGTGGAGTGTGGGGAACATGAGAAGTGCAGCATGGTATGTGAATTCTCCCAGTACCTTCATTTCATCTTGTGCAAAAGACATGTAGTTACTTATGTTGGATTTCTTCATCTGTTGTAGCAACTTCTGGAAGAATTGTTTCAGGCTTTAATCTCACATTAGGGAAATGGACCTAAGCAGATATATGAGAGGATGCATAATAGTCTTCCTGCTGAGAGTACTGCTTAGTTCACTGGAATTCCAGAGGTCTGGATAGAGATTAGAGACTCAGCCATTTCACTATCAGAATCCCCATTTAAAGGCATGTCAGATCTTTCTCCTAATCCTTATAAAGAATGGTCTTTTCAAGCAAATGTTTTGGGGTTTTGGGGGGGGGGTTTAGGTTTTTGAAGGCAAATGGGGTTAAGTGGCTTGCCTAAGGCCACACAGCTAGGTAATTAAGTGTCTGAGGTCGGATTTGAACTCAGGTACTCCTGACTCCAGGGCCAGTGTTCTATCTACTGGGCCACCTAGCCACCCCCAAGTAGATATTTTAATACCTAAGTTTCCTTAAGAGAGAAATTTTGACTAGATTTAGATGTATTTGAAAACCAGATGGGTAGTTTTTTTATGTAGAAGTTTAATATACTTTTCAAAGGATTTTTTAATTTTAATTTCATTTTTTTCAATTACATGAAAAGTGTTTTCAATAATCATTTTTATAAGATTTTAACTTCCACGTTTTTCTTTCTCCTCCCCTTCCTATGACATTGAGTAATGTGATATGGGTTATACATGAACAATCATGTCAAATATATTTCCATATTACTTAGGTTGTGAAAGAAGACTCAAACAAAAGGGAAAAAACTGTGAGAAAGAAAAAACATACAATAAATTTTAAAAAGTGAAAACATTATGCATTGGTTTACATTCAGGCTCCAAAGTTCTTTTTCTGGATGTGAATGGCATTTTACATCACAAGTCTTTTAGAATTATCTTTGATCACTTATTGCTAAGAAGAATACTGAGAGTCTGTCATAGTTGATCATCATTTAATGTTGTTAAGATGTACAACCATCTCCTGGTTCTATTGACTTCACTCAGCATTAGTTCATGTAAAGTTTTCCAGGTTTTTCTGAAATCCATCTACTCACGATTTCTTACAGAACAATAAAATTCCATCACAATTTGTTCATCCATTTCCTCAAATTCAAATTATTTTTCACTACAAGAAGACCTACTATAAATATTTTTTCTACATGTGAATACTTTTCTCTTTTTTATGATCTCTTTGGGATATAGACTTAGTAGTAGTATGGTTGGATAAAAGCTTTTGTACAGCTTCATAGTCCTTTGGGCATAGTTTCAAACTACTCTTCAGAATGGATGGATTAGTTCACAACTCCACAACAGTACATTAATATTAGATGGGCAGATTTTTTAAAATAATCATTAATGGTTCAATGTTAATTTGAAATCATTGATTCAGTGTTAACAATTTTTTCAAAGACTTAGGGGTAGAGATATTATATTTAACAGATTAAAATAACAAACAAGCTACTGCCCAGTAGCTAGCAGTCAGGAGTCAAAAAAATCTTGATAGTACAGACTATTGGATAGAATCTAATGAGTTGAAATTAATAAGAATAAATATTTATCTTACATTTGGGATCAAAAAGTCAACCCCAGAAGTACAATTTGAGGGAGATGTGGTTAGAGACAGCAGTCAATTAGAAACACATATAGAGATTTGATCAGACCACAAGTTCAATGTAAGTCAGCTGTCTAAAATATAGTATGATATAAGACACTGAGTTTTAGTCATAAAGTCAGAAAAAACTGAAATCAAACTTTGCTTCTGATAATAGCAGGGTAACCATGGTCAAAGTTCTATGTCATGAGATTCAAATGATATAATATATGAAAAGCACTTTGCAGATTCTAAAACACTGTAGAAATATTTGTAAATTATTATAGCAGCTAAAAAAACTAATGTTATCTTAGCCAGCATTTATAAAAAGGCATAGAGTCCAGGATGAAAGAAATAATCATCTTATATTCTGTCCTGGACACATCCAAATCAGTGCTAATAGTGAATCCCTTGAAGTAGTGCCATGCATTCAATTTTGCATTATTCAGAATTATAATTATATAATTTTCAGTCCAATGGAAATAGGCAATATGAATTTGCATAATGCACCTGCTCTAGGAGATTTGTTCTTCACACAAAATGGAATGTTGTCTTTAGTTTGGACAAAGGGACTCCAGATGGTACCATGGAAAGATCAGTTGAAGAAACTAGGGATACTTAGCCTGAAGAAATGAAGTCTCATATGGGAAGGGTAATTCTCTTCAAATGTTTGAAGGTCTCTCATGAAGAAAAGGGTTTGGACTGACTGGAGGGCAGAACTAGGGGAAATTAGTGGCAATCATAAAGAGGCAGAATGAGGTTTAGCATAAGAGGGAAAAACCACCTTATATTAAAACAACCCAAGAGCAGGATAGGCTACCTCAAAAGGAAATATATTCCCTCTCATTGGAAGTGCTCCAAGCAAAGGTTCGATGATCACTTATGAAGCATATCAATAATACTTGTTCAAGTATAGATTGGCATTTTAAGTCTCATTACAGGCATTTCATAATTTTGAGATTCTATGATGAGATGAAGTGATCTGATCTGCTCATATGCCAGCACTGAATGATCTCCTTCCAGGGTTGAAACACCCATGTTAAGTAAAAGATAATATTGTGTCTCCTAAATTCTCATCCAGGGACAAGGAATTGATTCTAAATAAGTGAAAATTAAGATTCTCAAATATTTTCACAACCAGTAACGATTTGGTGGTTCTATTCCTACAAATATTGTCTTCATAGGTGATCACAGAAGATTCTCATGTCTTGCCAAGTCTAAAATTAATATTGAAACAGAGAAAATAGCTTGTATTTTATAACACTTTATGATTGGAAATTGTACCCATTGCACATTTTTATTTTAATCTTAATTATTAACATTTCCTCCATTGCTGTTGAATCAACAAAGTAATAAAACAAGCCCTGATTTGTAGCATTTACTGATTTCTGAGTGTAAATGTAGTGGGCCCACACACACACACCCTTAGTTATACCCTTTTTTGCAAATGAGAAATATAAGGTCCAAAAAAACCTGTATTTCCCTCAAGAACAAACAGCAAGTCTGATGCAGAGTTACGTTTGAAACCCAGGCCTCCTTTTTCTCACCCTAAAGAGATGGAGGGTAGGGGTGGCAAAAGAAATAGAGTAAGGTAAACAACCCCTTCAACCTCTTTCTTATGAGGCTAAACAGTGTTAGATCCAATCTTAATTCCAGTTGTTAGGAATATATACCCATAGGGCTTTGCTCATTGTGCTCACTTACTAATTGAAGGTCTATCAATAAACCAAGCTTCTGAGTCAGCCAGAACCTGCCCCCCAGATAACAGCTGAGGTGGGGCTTTAAAGTTGAGATATGTATTCACATAGATTGGTATTACTCTCTTCATCTGCTTCCCCCTCAAATGAATTAATTACATTAGCCCTTTGTGCCTTCTAATTTTAGATGTCTGCCTGAGATGATGCCCTTCATGTAGGTTCTTCACAAAATATGACTCAGAAGGTTTAGCTTATCAGAGTACCACTGAAGGTAATGAGCCCCTTCAGGAAGTATCTAAATATACCCAGGTCATCAAATTTAATAGTGACTAAATTCTCTTAAAAGAATCTGTATAGGAATCTACCCCAAGATATCTTGAAAATTCAGGGC
Organism: Macrotis lagotis; assembly: GCF_037893015.1. Lineage (NCBI taxonomy): Eukaryota > Metazoa > Chordata > Mammalia > Peramelemorphia > Peramelidae > Macrotis > Macrotis lagotis. The sequence goes on from NC_133666.1 coordinate 173,166,738, forward strand.
ATTTCTGTCTTGAGAGTACCCTTTCTGAAAAGCTTCCTCCACTTTATCATTTCTTCCAATGTCTAGCTAGTCTTTAAATTTCTACTTCATGCCTTCTCATTGGTTAATCCCCCCACAAGGGTTGATAGGAAAACAGACTAATTGTTTTCTTAAGTTGCATCTGATCAAATTATTTGAAAGCTTTCAGACTGCTTCATATTCAGTATCTCACTCTAAATCTGCCTAACTCTTAGGTTGTGCCAATTGGAATACCTGATCCATAATTAGCAAACTTTCTGACCTTTTTCCTTTTTCATTCCTTCCATCTTCTAGTGTTCCTTGAACTTTGGCACCTTTCTGATGATACTGCATATTTGACCACATTTTTCAGTTGTGTTTTTTTTACTCACACTCCACCACCCATTCAAACCCCATTGATCACAGTGGGGGGAGTTAGAATACTCCATATTCCATGGCCACTTCTAGGCTCTTCCTCCACCACCAAAATTGAACTCTATCTTCTTTAAGGTACATGCTCTTACCTGTTGACCCATAAGACTTCTTCAGTACTTGGTTCATGGAATTTCAGGTCCATTATACTAGTGGACTTAAGCATGCATTTTGACACTCAATTGCTCTTACTTAACAAATTCTACTCAATTTCCATCACTTATTCCCTAATCTCCCTCAATCATACATTAGGATAGTCAGATACTGGAATTTATCATTATACATATGTGCCATTCCCTTTAAAATTCTGACTTTGCTTTATCTGATCATAATTTTGTATAATTTCATATCTCCCAATGTCTCTGCCTTCCTAAAATTATTCTTCACTCTCATCAAGACTTTGAAATGATTAATTCCTCAATGTGTTCTCATATTCTTACCTTCTCCTATTCTGACTTCTCTCTCTCCATTAACTCTATAATTAGCAAATTCAATTCTCAATCCAATATTTATGAATTCTTTGACTTCTTGTCCTGTCACTGATCATGATTTGCCAAACTCCAACCCTGAATTACCTCTACCATTAGTTTCCTTTGTTCTTCCAATAAACATACTGCTGAATAAAGCTTAAGAAAACCATGAAACTGATTGGTTGATCTCAGATTTATTATTTGGTCTCAGCTGGGCTATCATGGCAATCCTTTCACACCTTTTTGATCCATTAACTGTCTCGCATTACTACAATGGTTAATCCAGACCTTTTCATCCCTCTTCAAGTTTTTTTAAAATCTCACTTTATTATCAAGAATCTTGAATTATGTTTCACAAAAAAAAAAAATGAAGCCATTTGTTGAATGCTCTTCGTCTTCCCTTCTCCTCATATCACAGTCCTTGCTATCCTCACAATCTTTTCTCTTACTATCTCTGATGAGGAGATGACCCTTTCCTTTTGCTTGAATAAATTCTTCCAATTGCACCTTTGGTTCTATCTCCCCTTTCTTCTCCAGGAGATGGTTCCCACTTTCATCTCCATGTTCTATATTATTTTCAATAATTTCTGCATCTACTGGCTCCTTCCCTGAAGCCTATTAACTTGCCCAATTGAAAACAATAGCAGCAGTAGCAGCAAAAACAAAAACCAAAAAACCAAACCTGATACAACCTTCCATAGTTTTTGTCCTATATTTCTTTTCTCCTTAATGGAAAACCTTCTTGAGAAAGTTGCCATATTTACCTCCCATTTTCCCCCCTGTCATTTGTTTCTGAATAATCTGCTATCTGGCTTCTGATCTTAGCCTACTAAAATAGCTCTCTCCAAAGTTTTAACCTTTTATATCTTATTTGCCAGATTTAACGGTCTTTTCTCAAATATCATCTTTCTTGACCTCTTTGTAACAACTGTTAATGACTCTCTTCTAAATACTCTTTTCCCTTTAGGTTTTCATGACACTGTTCCCTCCTAGTTCTTTTATTGCTCTGACTAATCTCTCTCAGTCTCCTTTGCTTGACCTTCAACCATGTCATGCCTGTGAACTATGTGAGTGCCTCCCATGCTAAATACTGGGCCCTCTTCTCTTTTTTCCTCTATACTGTATCATTTGGGGATCTCATTAATTCCTATTGTGACAGATGAAAAGTGAAATGACTGAAGAAACAAAGTTTTCATTATCCAAGCATATCAATTTATTAAGCAATGCATGGCAATTGCCTAACAGATTGGGACCAAATCTCCTCAGCTTAAGCCTGGACCCTGAATACAGAGGGACACAGACTTTATATACATTAAAAACAATTAATCAAATATGACAAATTAATTAAAGAGAAACAATACAACATTAGATAATCGGATTTCTAATTGGAGGAAAGATTAGAGATTTTTCAAGTTGGGAATGGGAGAATGAATAGGTATAAACCGAATTCAGAAAAAGAAGGATCTCTGGCTGTAAATAATCAAAGAAACGTGGTAACACCTAATTAATCAGTGCAGGGCAAGTTTTCCTGTAAAACATATGGGGTGCTTGAGATTATTAATTGTGGGAAAACTCCTTGCATCATTCTTTGGATCTGACTGAGTTTCTGATCAGCATAACCTAGGATCTTAAGTTAAGGGGCTCTAAAATGCCCCTAGTGGAGGTGATTCAACTTCCTAGTCATGCAGGACTGGGTTCAAACCGTACAATAAAATTTTTTCTAATATATACAATTGAATAGTTTCTCACTGGACAGAATTTGGGCTAGAAAGGAATATGATCTAGCTCCAGAATTGAGTCACAAGATGGAGTCATTGTAGTTCACTCAAACCCTACAATTAACCACCTACCATCTTAATTCTTTCATTTTCCATGAAATTCAGTTATCATCTTCATAAAGATGATTCCAGAATCTATTTATCCAACCCTTGTCTCTCTTCTGAACTTTGGCACTTTACCACTGCTCTTTGGGATTTCTCAAACTGGTTGTCCTAAAGGTATCTCAAAATTAACATGTCCAAAACAGAATTCATCTTTATTCCCAATCCTCCCCACTTCCCAACTTTTCTATTATTGTTGAAGGTACCACCGTCCTACCTTTAACCCAGGTTCACAACCTGGATCATCCACAACTTCTCACCCATGCCCTATGTATCCACCATCACAATGTCTCTAATACATGCCCTCTTCTTTCCTTTCACACCACCACCTCCTCAGTTTAGGTCCTCATTGGATCATTAGGTCCTTCTATCTGGATCATGACAATATCCTGCCTTGAGATTCTCCCCACTCCAGTCCATCCTCCACTCATCTGACAAAGTGTTTTTGCCTTTCTTTGAGACATCAATATTTTACCACATTGCCTAGCAAATATTAAGCTTTTATAAATGCTTGTTAATTGACCAATTTAATGATTGATAAAGTACTTTGGTTCTTTACCTTAAAAATGAGTAAGCATGGAAACTTTAATAAAACATATTCCCTTTTCTTTTTCTCTAACCTAGTTCAGGCAAATCTGTTCTTAATGCTAATCAATAGAAAAGAAATGCCAGTGTAGGGTTTGTTTAGCCTGTAAGTCCACCACTCCCGATTGGGAGAGGAGGATGCAAGAGAGAAAAACAAAAACAGAAATTCTGGTTTTAAACCAAAAAGAAGAAAAATAAATCAATAATTCAAGAAGCTTTTATAGGTTACAGGTTAGAGGACCACTACAGAAATGGTTTCTTAAAGATGATTATGTTGATTTAAAGCCAAGTGGTTAGGCTCTTCTTCCTTCATATGCCTATGTAAAGTGGGGTGAAAGTTTTGGCATATCAAGAAAAAAACAATCTGGAATAAATTTGAAGAACTGCAACCTAATCAAGATTTGTTTTTAATCTGGTTTTGTACTTAGACACTTGCCTGAGGGAGTTGGCAAGAAAGGTACATATGATTTAACCATTAGTACCTCAGCATTGTGACCAACCCCAGCTATTCATTCTCTATCTGACTCAGGTTCTTTATTAGTAATGTGGGTATATAACAATACCTTTTACACATACTTCATACATTGTCATGAGAAGCTAAAGCAGTAATTACATTTCCTTTTTAACTACTGTAAACTACTACTTCCTATTTTAGATTTTGATACTCTTAAAAAATTGATATCTCTTACCAGTAACTCCCAGATAGAATCCTCAGTTAAAAAAAAAAGAAAAAAAGAAAAAAGTACAGTTGAGCACTATGGTTCACTTCATGTAAGTCTTCTCAAGAATATCTGAATTCTTAATATTAGTTGATTATTATGGTGTAGTATTTTTCGGTACATTCATATACCACAATTTGTTTTAATGGAAACCCATTTTCATTTCACTTCTTTGCTACAACAAAGTGTTAGAGGACCATGCCTTCTATGGATGATCTCCTTGATTTCTATCTAGTTAATGTATTTTCTAGTACAACTCTTAGTAGTTTGAAACTATCCTAAAGATTTTACTCCACATTTCCGAGCCATTGTGTGACTTTGGCAGTAATATACTGACCAATGACAAGAAGAATTAAAAAATGCTCCTTATAGTCCCAGTAGCATGAAATGGTCATAACATTGCTTTGAAAAACATCCTGGGTAGAAAGGGAGGCCTAGGCTTCTAGGATTATTGCCTTAAATTATTTGGCAATGAGGAACAAACCTATTCCTAAAATAATATAAATCTAATATCGCTGAGCATCACCTCTTTGTGTAATGATTGGGAAATGGTAGATAAACTTGTGATATAGCAGTGTTATGTAATGAAATTTCACCATATATTATTAATAGATATAAGAGAAGTAATATTATTAAAACCCTCTCTCTCTTTCATGGTTAGGCTAATTTTTCCTTTAAAGGTACTGAAACTACAACTGAAATTGATTAAGGAAATAATTTCAGGCCTTTGATAGGCATTTCTTGTTTCTTGGGTACAAAATAGCCAGGAAATAAGGGACTGAGTCTCCCTGAGATTTTTAAGCCCCAACATCAACAGGATGACCAAACTAGAAAGTCATGTTCAGCTTTATCAATGTTTTATCCTAGATGATTATCTCTTCCCTTTCAATGACTAAGCAAATTTCCTTTTGTTACCTGTCAGGTGGATTCCAAGTATAAAAATTCATTCCAAACATGGACATAAACTATCAGAGAAATCAGCCTGTTTCTTCAGATATACAAACACAAAGAAACAGGAAATGATTCCTGTATTGTGATGAAAAGTGAAAAAAGCAGGATCGAAACATATCATAAGATCACAAAATCTCAGAGTTGGAAGGGATTATCACTGAACAAAAATTCCCCTCTACAGAATATTCAACAAGGAGCCATCCAGATTTTGCTCATAGATGTCAAGGACTGAGAGAGAGAGAGAGAGATAAAATCAAACAAAAACCTAAACATATTATGTGTGTATAAGGACACACAAAAACATTTTATATAATATATATTCATATATTTGTATATGTGTATGTATTTACATATATATATATATAAAATGAAAGAAATAATATAATTTCTTCACTTTTATCTTCAAACCACTACCTGAGCAGGTATTAATATCTTTTACCTTTGTTCCTTTTCTAGTTCCCAAAACCGCCCTTGGTGCACTTAACTATTTTCTTTTCATTACTAGGAAAGTCAGCAGCTAACAATATTGCTCAGGGGAAGAATAAAAGAATCTTTCTCTAAGATAATAGAATTCCAAGGCAGAAGGGACCTTGGAGAACATATAATCTTACATCAGTTTTACAGATGTGAAAATGCATGTCTTCTTTTTTGACCTTTCCATAGAAGCTAGATATTAATTAATTGTTACAGTATAGTCTTTAAAAGACCCGATACAGTTCAGCAAGATGCCCTCTGAGTTGAGATGTGCCTTCTCTTGTGTATTAAGTGATTAACTTCCTTTTTTCTTGTGTACCCTAGTATCAGTGAGTATCAATAACCTGTATCCTGGCTGTGAAAATGTAAGTGTAAGGAGTCGTAGCATGATGTTTGAGCCAGGCCTCACCAAAGGGATGCTTGAAGTATTTGTGTCTCCTTCCCATCATTCACACTACTCGGCTGATGACCAGTCAACCAAAGCGATTGATATCCAGAATGCCTATCTGAATGGTATGTTCCATTTTTGGTTCTTATAAAGTAGGGCTATTCTTTTCTAATGGGTACTGAATCCCTTGACTTTTCTTTTTAAAGAGGATTTATCTCTAAACTTTAATCTGCGAGAGAGAGAGAGAGAGAGAGAGAGAGAGAGAGAGAGAGAGAGAGAGAGAGAGAGAGAGAGAGAGAAAGAGAGAGAGATTTCCAAAGGATACAATAATACTTGCTAGTAATAGATGAAAAGACTAAAGAATATAATTGGAGACTATGGACTGAATCAGGGGGGAGGGGAGAATAGCCTTGTAAAGGACCCAGTGGAGGGTGTATCCACATTGGCAAAAATCACCAATTGAATGATCATCCTTTATAACAAGGTTGGCAAAGCACTCTACATTTGATCCTCATGATAACCAAGTGAAGTAGATGAGGAGCCTGAGGCTGAGAGATTAAATGACTTACCCCAGTCCCATCTCTGATGTCTGAGATAGGACCTAAACTCAGGTCTTCCCATATTTCAGGTTCAGCTTTCTTTCAACTATGATTGCATTTCCTTAACATCTTGATATTGCTGATTGGTATTGACAAATCATTTAACTTTCAGAAGTGAATTCAGTGACTATTTCCTGAAATGCAATAAAACCAATTCTTTCACTGTTCATATTCTATCAGGACCAAACAAGGATTGCCAAGAGGTAGACATCACATATTGTAGTAGGACTGTGAGACCAGTCAGGAGTTTACAATATAGTGTCAACACTTTAGTAACTATAAAATCATTTGTTGTTGTTAAGGCTTTTTATGTCTAATTCTCCATGACCCCATTGGAGTTGTCTTGTCAAAGATCAGACTGGTTTGCCATTTCCTCCTCCAGATCATTTGACAAATGAGGAAATTGAAGCAAACAGGGAGAAGTGACTTGTCTAGGATCATCCAAACTTGTAGGTGCCTGAGGCCAAGTTTGAACTCAGAAAGTTGAGTTCATTCTCAACCTTAGAACTGGTACTCTATCCAGTGTGCCACCTAACTGCCCTAAAAAATCATAGAGAGGTCATTTAACCTACTCAGGGCTCAATTTCTTTGTCCAATAACATGGGAATCATAATAATGTTTGTATCACCTACTTCATAGGAGTGTGAGGAAAGCACTTTACTAAACTTATAGTATTATAAATAAAAGTTATTATATATACATGTAACATAATAATAGCCCCCTAGCTTTATATAGTATGAAAAATATTTTATATATATTTGCTCTTTTGACTCTCACAACAACCCTGGCAAATAGACTTTCATCTTACATATGAGGAAACTAAGGTTAATTTGCCCAAGGTCACACAGTAACCGACACAGGATTTGAACTCAGATATTCCTGACTCCCAAGTTCAGCACACTTTCTCTCTCTCTCTCCCTCTCCCCCTCCCCCTCTTTCTCTTTCACTTGTGCTCTTTTTCTCCCTCCCTCCCATATTAAATATATTTCTTCAGTGCCTAAAATGATCCAGGATTCATTAGTATGGATACCCTCAACCAACACAGATCATAACCTTCTACATGTTTAATGACTGTTTCAGAAATGAATACAGCCAAAATATTAATCATACCCTCTGGGGATGAGATGCTTCAAAGTTAATTAAGTCTATCCTTGGCCAGTACCCATGCTGTCCATCAGTAGATTCCTAAGAAGGAAACAGCCAGAGATAGTGCTTCATTACCTGAAAGCTCTCACATGAGTTCTCTTCTATACCACCTTGGAGCAAACAGTTTTTAATATGAATTTGAAATTGCTTTGCTAGGTATATAAAATTGCATGTAAATGTACATGTACCTGCAGGTGTAAATACACCTATATCTGTGGTTTTGCATTGATATTTATTAATATTAATAATTTGTGTGAGTTGATATACTTGGAATCACAGTTTAGGTACATATAAAATAAATGCTGCCTCAAATTCCAGTCTCCTAGATTACTATGGGAGAAGCTGAACGAAATTTAGCTTTTTGCTATTTGAAGACACACAATAGTCTTATTTTTCTCTCTGCAGGAGTTGGTGATTTCAGTGTGTGGGAGTTCTCCGGGAATCCTGTTTATTTCTGCTGCTACGATTATTTTGCAGCAAATGATCCCACTTCAATTCACATAGTGCTATTCAGCCTTGAAGAACCTTATGAGATACAGTTAAATCAAGTGATTTTCTGGCTCAGTTTCCTAAAGTCACTTGTCCCTGTTGACGAACCCATAGGTAAGAGATAGGTAATATGTGTGCATGTGAATGTTTCTTTAATGATGAGGATGTTGTAGTTTCTTCTTTGATGTTGAATTTTTCCCCCCCGTGTGTGTGCCTCCTACTCTCATGATTTCAGGGAGGAATTTAGCATACAGTTAGCGTTTTTCAAATCTTGCCAGTAACTTGAGCTGACAAATTGTATATTTCTGTACTTCTTTCTAATCTCATGTACACCTAGTGCTGAATATCTGATGAAACATTTTTGTTCTCTTGATTGGTTAAAAAGTAAAAGACTTGTCAGATTTATTATTTATGAAAAAAATCACTTCTTAGTTTTTCTCTCTCAAACATTAAATTAATAACTAACCATTTCTCATTGACACTTGGATCATATCAATTGGTCAACTTTTGTAATTTGGAGCTATTGTTTCTTTTTTAAAAAAAAAAATCAAAAAGCCTTTTGAGGTGTACTCTAATATTTCTCGAAAGAGAAAATCCACAGGAACCATAAGAAGCCAGCCAGCAATATTAAAATAATCCTTGCTGCCATTTTTTTTTAATTGTTCAGCCATGTTTGATTCTTTGTAACCCCATTTGGGGTTTTCTTGGTCAAGATATTTTACTAATTGCCATTTCCTTTTCTAGTTCATTTTACAGATGAGAAAATTAAGGCTTGCTCAGGGTCACCCAACTATTAAGTATCAGAGTCCAAATTCGAACTCAGGAAGAGTAATCTTTCAGATTTCAAGGATGGCACTCTATTCATTGAACCATTTTCCCTTTGCTAACAATATCAAACCGGCAATAGAACAGTTGAATTTCCTCCCACCAGGGGGCAATACTGCATTTTAAAATGTCTTTTCTGCAAAAAACTGTGTATGTGTCTGTATTTGGTGTGTGTGTGTGTGTGTGTGTGTGTGTGTGTGTGTGTGTGTTCTGACTTAACTAATATTTTAAAATAGGGATAAGGAATCTTCTATCAGGGTCTACTGTCCCAATGGGAAAAGAAGGTTCTATAAATTTTTTAAATCTAATTAATTTCATTTTTTCTTAATAAATTTAGAACTTAAGACATAAAATTCTATATATGAAATATAACAAATAATAAAAAATGAATATCAGTTTCATTGGAGAGAGAGGTGAAAGGGAGGGAAAAGGAAAAGAAAAAGAAATGGATAAAGAAATATAAAAATAACAAACAAGTAGGGATACATAAAAGGCTGGAAGAGTGAAGCAGCTGCATGAAGAAGAGAGAATTTTATGGAGTAACATCTCCATCTTATGGCTGTTTAGGATATTACCTCTAAAGACTTTTCCTATGCTCCATGTTTAGAATAATTTGTATCATGATATAATTACTCATTTATTTAGAATTTTAATCATTTGATATTGATGCTTTGCTATTTATCTCAATGTCTAAATGGGATCATAGGCCAGATTGAGTATATGAATCATCTCATTTTATTTATCTAATAATTACGAAATACAAAATTACAAAAGAGCTATTATTTCTTTAATTGTCATAGGAAAGTAAAAAAGCAAACAAACTTAAGAGTAGTGGCCAATTTAACAAAAACAGCTTGTGTGAATGTTGTTTCTGAGGAGAGGGAATAAATTGAAATAAAATTCCCTTTTGTTTCTTAATCTAAAGGGAGAGCCATTCTTCACCAGTAAAATCTATGTAAAATCCGATTCTTATAAGGAAATTATAAAAAAAAAAACCTGTAAGTTTATAAAGCTAGAGTGGATTTAAACTTTTAAATGTATGTTTAGTATTATGATCTCATTCATATTGCCATATTGTGTCTTTCTCTTTCTCTTTTCATTCTTTTTCATGGTATCTTCCAGGCTTTCCTACTTAAACTCTCCTCTAAGTGAGAGTTCATTGTTTGTGTAAGTACTGTACAGTTACATTCATACCAAAGTATGAATGTTGTGGACCATTTATCATCATTGTCATTTCTATAGTATTATGGGGTATCCAAAGAACTTTTCATAGCTCTTTTAAAAGGAATCATCATTGGTGGTTACATCTCCTCTGAAAAGGTAGATAGATACTGGTTGGTGATTTCTTATATTTTTCTTTTATCTAGTTTCTAAGAGTAGCATTTCTTGAAACAAAAACTTTTTGGATTGATCATAGGAAAGAATAACTGTTAGAATTAGATCCATCCACATTACTGCCATGTTCAGGGCAATGCCACAATTCTATAGATATTAGAACAGTCAGTTTGTCTTCTTTGAGGTCCACAAACATAATTGTAAGCATAATTTTCCTAGTTTATGCCTACTTGGGAAGATCTGGAATGTTACCTAATTATGAAATGAACTCTGGCTTAGTTGAATGTGGAAAAAGAAAAGAGAGACAGAAATGTCTCTTAAAGTTGTGTGTGTTTTTTTTTCCTCCCTTCATCAGCTTTTGGTGGCAGACTGAAAAACCCGCTTCGAGTAGTACTTGTGGCTACTCATGCTGATATCATGAATGTTCCCCGACCTGCTGGAGGTGAATTTGGTTATGATAAAGATATGTCACTGCTGAAAGAAATTAGGAACAGGTAAGGTATCATGTCTTTAAGACAATCTCAGACATGTATTTGCTCTAATGCAAACACTGTTTACAAGAGAAACACAATCAAAAGCACACTTAGAGGTATTTGGGGGGGGGGGGCTGTGTCTCCCTCGTTCACCCAAGTTGAAAGTACAACCACTCATCAGTTCAGTCCTCCTGATTGGCACAGGAGCACCTGCTTTGGTTTGTTTTTGTTTTGTTTTTAAACTGGATGTATTTAGGCAACCTAATGGTCCATGCTATGAGGACTCAAGATATTCCTCTCTGATGAATTGCAGATATCCAATTGGCTTAACACACTGCAATTTCAGTACTCCTAAGCTCAAAAAAATAGATCAGCTTCATCCTCCTCCAATTGCAGGAAAAGCAAGTGTGTCCTACCACACCAAGGCCTTTCATCTACTTTTAACTATGCTACTTCATGGGAAGAGAACACAAGGGATGGGTATATGAGCCAGAGTTTGGGGTGTTTCTTCAGTGTTCCTCCCATTGCTTTGTATAGCTCCTGGAGCTTAGATTTGATATATTCATTCTGATCTTTCTTAAGTACCCTCCGGCTATAAAACAAGGAGAAAGTTCTTACTCAGGTCTACTCAGTCAGTCCATTCCCTTAGTCATTACAACCTTGCAATACAGTTATACCTTCCATATCACAACTTTCCCTATCACAAGTTTGATATATATCAGATAAGCATAAGAAATCAAATCGTAATTTGGGGGGAGTTTTGCAGAAATCACAGATGACATGAGACAGATGACACAGAAAAAGTTTAGAAACTCAGAAAAGCATAAGATATTTGTATAGTATTTGTAAAATACCAACATATTTTATCTTTTAATATTATAAATATGCCCCAAATTTGCAATAATATACTATATACATCCCATAAAAAATAAGATAATTCAATTTCTCTGGGACAGAAGGAAGGGCAAAAAAATTTATGTGAATTTTCCAGATCAAGGGGCCCTGTACCTCTGGACATGGGAAGGATAACTGTATTTCACTTTAAAGCATCTTGAACAAAATGCTGTCAATCTCTTTTTAAAATAGATTTTCTATTCATTTGTCCACTACTCCTTTCTCTTAGATTTGGAAATGATCTTCAGATTTCTGACAAGCTATTTGTTTTGGATGCTGGTGCTTCTGGATCTAAAGAGATGAAGCTACTACGAAATCATTTGCAAGATATAAGAAGTCAGATTGTTTCTGTAAGTAGGACCTGCCAGTGAAAATTCTAGCCTCTTTTGGTTAGAGTTCATATTTCGAAGGGAATATTTGATGATGAAAGCCTCCTTAGTATCTTCAGACATAGCACAACTGAATGGGACTCCCTTCTTTTTATCCCTTCTTGATTGTAGTTCAACAGATCAATTAAATAAGTACTTACTAAGTATCAATGCAAAGTCAATAAATATTTATTAATCACTTAGATGTAATTTATTAAGATATCAGGGCATATCTTGTCGCCAGTTATTTTAAGTGGAGTTGAGTGATTTGATCCATTGACTCAGTCAACCCAAACTTTACACATAAAAACTCATGGCTCATCCACTGAACACCCCAGTCCACATAGGGATAAGGGAAGACCATTAAATGATAGTCTCCCACTACTATTCATAAAATGTCCTCCTGGGCATACAGGTATGAAGAGTAATTTAGCTTCACAGTGAACTTCAAACAAATGATTTGACAAGCTTTCCAATTACTGGGCTTTATTAGCTTAGTAGTTTTTTAAAGTTTATCTTTTAAGGAATATACCTTAGTAGACCTAAAACATAAGACTAGTAAAGGAAAATTCAAATTCAGTTCTCTGTGTACATTCTGTAAAGACATATCTGTGTGTGTAGATTATTTGCTTAAGCACTGGGGGAGATAAAGGCTTTAGAAGTTAAAAGGGTCTAATCTCATGGAGTATTATGTAAGAAGTAAAAACAGCACAATACATAAAAAAATCACATGCCAAGGACTTAGTAAGTTGCAAGACAAAATGCTATATGAGGCCCAAGAGGGGATTCTTTAAAAGGTTGCATTTTAGTTAATCTTTAGCAGAATTCCACCAAAGCAGAGAAGTCAAAAAAGGCAAAAAGGGAGCTTAGCTAATTTTGTTTGATATCCTTTCTATAGAGAACACTTTGACTGAATAAGGACATGAAGAATGACAGTATCGGAAAAAGTTGGAAAGTTAAGGGTGATACAAGATAACAAGAGATCATGAGTGTCAAAGAAGGGAATATGAACTTTACTTGGGAGTCAGGAGAGTGACAAGACCATATCTATGTTTGAGTAAGATTATTCTGGCAAAGTTTGAAAGATTAGAGGGAAGAGGGAGTAGAGGCAGGAAGATTGTTCCATTCATAATACATTATTATTATTACTTTTTTAAATTTTGGTTATATATTAATTATACAACTCTACAAGTTGCATTTTTTTATAGATGACTGAACAATGGATGCCAAGTATTTTGAAATAGATATAACTAAAAATATCATCCCAAGAAGTTCTAATCTTCATTTGATAGAAACTTACCATTATTGTTTAGAAAACCACTCTTGGGCCGCTAGGTGGTGTAGTGGATAGAGTACCGGCCCTGGAGTCAGGAGTACCTGAGTTCAAATGCGGCCTCAGACACTTAATAATTACCTAGTTGTGTGGCCTTGGGCAAGCCACTTAACCCCATTGCCTTGCAAAAACTAAAAAAAAAACAAAAAACAAAAAAAACCACTCTTACTCACCCACATTTCCTGTTTCGTTACCCATAAAGTTATCCATTTTTTTCTGCTGATAAGCACATGAGTGAAGTGGACCTGCTCACTCAACATTTTGCTGTCTGAATATATCCCCATTTGTATGCATTTCTATTTCTGTGCCTGAAAGTTCTTAAGAGATATTCAGGGAACTGTTATCCATTTACATTAAAGAGTAGAAGTGAAAATTCTCAACAGAATTTTTGACAGATATAAAAAGACAGATGATTGGATTCTGATTAGAGATGGCATTGAAAATTTCAAAGTACTCACTTTAAAAAAAAGGCCTTTGCCAAAAAAAATGTAATGATGGATAAAAATAATTTTCATTAAAAGTGTACCTTCAACATCTCCCCAGACACCTTTGCAGGGGTGAAATGTCCATTACTATGGAGTATTTTATAGACTTATCCGCTTTTCTCAGTGTACTGATTGGTTCTTCTGACATTTTTTTCTTTCCATTTTTTCTTATAAAAAATTTCTCTGATATAAGAAATGGCTCTCAAGGAGGAGGGAAGGGAGAAATTGGTCCATGTTAAAACAAAAAGTCAATTTACAAATCTTTAAAATAAAAGAAAGTATTCATCTGTAGACAAGAATTAGTTACACAAATGGATGTTCATTAGGTTTGCCCTCCAATGACACACCTTTGTGAGAAGATCATCTCCACTCTGCCATCCTGGAGAAAACTGAATGGGCCCAACCAATTGATGTCTCTTCAACAGTTTGTATTTGATGTGCAAGACCAACTGAATCCACTTGTAAATGAAGAGGACTTAAGGCATATTGCTCAGCAGCTCCACAGCACAGGAGAAGTAAGTAGAACTGCAGTGTGGTAATTAAAGAAGTTTAAGAAACCCTCTCTTTTCTGTGGTATTTGTTTGCTTTTCTTGAAAAGTCTGTTTTTGGAGATGTGGGAAGAGGATAATTTGACCACACTCTTGTAAAAGTTCAAATATGGAGTTATGAGCATGAATAATAGAGATGGTGAACTGATTTTTTTAAAGCTAAGCAAATTTTAATTGGAACATTAAAAGTGCATATATTGGGGATTATTAAAAAAAATTCATAGTGTCCTTTGCTATAGTGCAGAACCCCTGCCCAGTTATTAAATTGTCTCTGACTCTTACTCTTAAAACCCAGACTATTGCTCTTTTCTACATAATTTTACTCTCTTCTTTGTAGATTCAGTGGTTGAATGTTTGATGGGGCCTGGATTCACTTCACTCTCCAGGAACTATATATTTTCACTGATCTAGCAGAAGACAAATGGGACAAAATGTTATCACTTTGACCAGATCACCCAGGCTAACACTATAGGCAGTCCCATAGCAGAGAAATCGTAAGATAAGAAACAATGTACTACAATGATAATTTTTGAAAAAAATAAATACATTTAAGGTCTGAAACACTTATATAACCTTGACTGGCAACTACAACTCCTTCAGAAAGAACTTGTAGCCAGAAATGCATTGAAAATGACAAGTTATTTTAGGTCTTAAATTTGTAACATTAGCCAGTTCTGGTTGCTTCATTGCTCCCCTCCCCACCCCCAAAAAACTTTTTAATCTGTATTTAAAAATATGAGAGGTAATATAAGTTGACATAATTGACATGATTAATTCTTGGTATACTACTACAAATAGACATTATGGATGTTTATATGATATTTTCAGATTTTCAGAGTCTTAAAGAAATTCTGATTTAGGATTACCAGTAATAATAATTGAGAAGATTAGTAATGGTAACACAGCTAGTGACTGAGATAGGATTTGAATTTATGTCTCTTTCCAGAGTCACCAGTATTTCCATTCTACCATGGTAGCTGACAACAAAGTTTCTTCTACATGTTACCCTCTGGTCTTTTTAGGCTACTTTCTAATTCAGATATAGCTCAGCTGACTTGATATCCCTCTCTCAACCTTATGACTACACTGAGCAAATTAACATTACAAAGGAAGTGCGAAAGATCTTCAGTCCAGTGCCAGTGACTTCATTCAGATGTGCTTTTGTGCATGTCAGGGATATGTAGACCCTTCCCTCTAGACTAGGGATTTTTAACCTTTTTTGTTGCATAAACTTATGTAGTCTGTGCATGGACTCCTCAGAATAATGTTTTTAAACACATAAAGAAAATACAGAAGATTGCAAAGGAACTGATTATTTTTGAAATGCATTTGTGGGGAAAAAAACTTTACAAGTTCATGGTACCCTGGTTAAGAAGTCCTCTTGATAGACATATTTTTCCTTTATGTTCACTAAAAGAACACTTTCTACGCTTGTGCTGATCGGACCCATTCCCAGGCAAAGGACTTCTAGTCTTAGGAGGAAAGAAAGCCAACAATGGTAGCACTGATGTCATGGTGACTTTTACATCCTTTAATAAATGCCTTGTGAAGTAAGTTGATTGTTTCATGGCACGGTCCAGCATCATGATCTAAGGAATCACAGGGCTGAGGCTGATTTTTCAATTCTATTCCTAGACCAGGGAAATTTGAATTGCACGATTTAGAATGAGGAGTATTTACAAAAAATTCCTTTAGTTTCATGTAGTTAATTTAGAACCCTAAATAGAACTCTCCAATAAGTTAATTTTGTTACCTCTGATTTAAAAAATATATATACTTCAGGAAGGAAGTTGAGTTTAAAGTATACTTTGTATTTGGCATCAATATTTTGGATTTTTAGAATAAAGCATTACTTTCCTATTGCCAGTAGTAAACACTGTAAGTTGACTGTGTTTTAAAGCCCATAAATTAACAATTAACAAACCCTCTTCCATTTTTAAATGATAACATCAATTAAATAAGAAAAAAGAAACATCAGAAAATATTTAAGGGCTGAATTTCAAATGATGCTTTCCCCAGAACTACAGAGATTCTTATGCTATGCTATGCTCTAGAATATTATAACTAAGAGATGCACAACTGATTAACATTACAGCAAATGATAGCAATAACGTATGTATAAAGTGATCATAATTTCCATGGATGAGCAAATGAATGATATATAACTAATTGTTAAACATCTGTCTCATGATTGGGTCCATATTTCCAAGCAATCTCAATATCTCTACCTGAAAGGTCTAAGCAGTAGAAATAAAATTTCTCAGCAGAAATTTATGTCAGTAAGAGATAGCAAAAAAGACTTAACATCATATACAAGCTGCTAGAGAAATATCAGCTTGTTGCACCTATTCATTTTTCTCCAGGCAAGCAAAGTACTCACACAAATGAGTCATTGAAGGGCAATCCTAATGAATGTAATAGAGACCAACATCTATGTTCCATGGATGAGAGACAAAAGTAAGTTGATAATTAGTTAGAAATCAGGACAGTAGCTATTGAAATTTGTTCTGTTCAATAGCAAAGGGCAAGATGACTTTATTTATCATTGATACAATCATTTCAGTGTACTAAGGGAAAAAACCTACTATATACATTTTATTTCCCACAAAGTGACTACTCATTGTTTCCTTTGGCAGATTAACATAATGCAGAGTGAGACTGTACAAGACGTCATACTCTTGGATCCACGATGGCTCTGCACCAATGTTTTGGGAAAGCTCCTTTCTGTGGAGACCCCCAAAGCCCTACACCATTACAGGGGGCGGTACACCATGGAGGACATTCAACGTTTAGTACCAGACAGTGACGTAGAAGAATTAATCCAGATCCTGGATGCCATGGACATCTGTGCTCGGGACCTGAGCAGTGGGACTATGGTGGATATCCCCGCCCTCATCAAGACTGACAACTTGCACCGGTCCTGGACTGATGAAGAAGATGAAGTGATGATTTATGGAGGAGTCCGGATTGTCCCCGTGGAGCACCTCACACCCTTCCCTTGTGGAATTTTTCACAAGGTACAGGTGAATCTGTGTCGGTGGATTCACCAACAGAGCACTGAAGGGGATGCAGATATCCGACTGTGGGTGAATGGCTGCAAAATTGCTCACCGCGGGGCAGAGTTACTTGTTCTACTGGTCAATCATGGGCAGGGCATTGAGGTTCAGGTGAGGGGGCTGGAAACTGAGAAGATTAAATGTTGCCTCCTTCTGGATTCTGTGTGTAGTACCATTGAGAATGTTATGACCACTACTTTACCAGGCCTGTTGACTGTGAAACATTATCTAAGCCCCCAGCAACTAAGGGAACATCACGAGCCTGTCATGATTTACCAGCCAAGAGACTTTTTCCGAGCCCAGACACTGAAAGAGACCTCATTGACTAACACTATGGGCGGCTATAAGGAAAGTTTCAGTAGCATTATGTGCTTTGGTTGTCTTGATGTCTACTCTCAGGGTAGCCTTGGAATGGACATTCATGCTTCAGACTTGAATCTCCTGACTCGGAGAAAACTGAGCCGCCTGTTGGACCCACCTGATCCTATGGGGAAGGACTGGTGCCTTCTTGCCATGAACTTGGGCCTTCCTGAACTCGTGGCAAAGTATAATAATGGAACTCATAAGGACTTCCTCCCAAGCCCAGTCCATGCTCTCCTCCGGGAATGGTGCAACCACCCTGAGAGTACTGTTGGCATTCTAATGTCCAAATTGAGAGAACTAGGCCGCCGTGATGCAGCTGACTTTTTACTGAGGGCATCCTCTGTGTTCAAAATAAACCTAGATGCCAATGGCCAAGAAGCCTATGCCTCAAGCTGTAATAGTGGAACATCTTATAATTCAATTAGCTCAGTTGTGTCACGATGAGGACAGCCATAGGTATGGGTAGAATTTCTTCCAATTGCAGAAGCAAGAGGAGCACAGTATCACAATGGATTCTAGATGTATTCATTTATATGCTTCTATACAATCTTGTCCCCAATGTCTCCCTTCCCCTTTGCTGCCTCCAATGCTTCCCTCCCTCACAATGCATTGTTTTATGTGAATGATCTTTTGACTTTGAGAGAAAATGTTGCTTTTACTTTAGCCGTTAAAAAAAACCGGTCTCCTTTCAGTGTTTTCGATTCCTTATCTAGTCCATCAATGTACTGCTTCCTATTGCTAATTAAATTGGAATATCCAATTTTTTGTTGAAATTTTTAAAAAAGTTATCATATTGACTTTTTTAAATGTGCATGTTTCCAAAATGTACATTTCATATGCCAGTTTTATTCCTTAAACCATCTCCTTGGCTTAACTTTTTTTTTTTAGGAATCAAAAACTGTTTAATGTTAAGCAGTCTGTGGTCAGTATACCATAATATCACAGTATAATTTAAAAATAGGAATTTTGTGAGTGCCTTTTGCAGAAGACGATGTGTTTGGAATCATCAGGGCTGGCCAAGAATTTTCATAAAGAAAATGCTACCTCCATGTCCCTAATTGCATGCTGATCATTGCAAGTGGTGCTTCACCTCTGGTTTCCCTCCAGTTTTGAAGTATATTGTTTGACAATAAATAGGGAGAGAGAGAAAAAATCCTTTCCTAGGAAAGTTTCATGTGTGACACCTGTTGCTACACAGAGTTGTATGTTACCAATTTTACTTTTTTTTGAAACTCACTGTAAAGTTCCCATAAGCCTATAAATTGTCTTGCTTCATTATTTCATATCATCTCAGGTAAAAGGTTCATACTGTTGTAGGATAACCAAAACCTGTGTAAAGTATATGATACCACAGTGATATTTCTATAGCTGTCCATCATTATTGGTGCATAGCAGATGAGGTTCAACATTCAGGTCCTGGTTTGCTTATTTCCAGTACTTGAAGTATGAACAGTAAAAACAAATAAAGGATGTTTTCCTGCAATGATTTTAAATTGTGATACATAGCTTTTAAGTTAATATGAAGAAAACATGTCCTGAAAAGCATGTAATGTTCTTTAATGGCACAAATATATGTGTGTATATATACATATATATGCAATATGTCTGTATATATATATATTAATACAGGTATTTTTTTCTTAAACTTAAAAATGTAGTAAATTTCAAATTTTGTTTTGTTTTGTCTTAATGAATTTTTGTTTTGTCAGGGCAGTTTTTTTGGTTGGATTTTTTGTTTCTTTGTTTTTTGGGAATTTTTTTTTTATCAAATAAACTGTTGACTGTTGCATTATTTTTGTTAGACTATGTTCCAGAAGAAATTATTTCTTTGAGTTGTTTTATTCATCATCACTATTCCTCATATGACTTTTCTTTTTGATTTCAAGTTGTGTAGATATCACTTTTCAGAGGAAGGAAGAAGAAAAACCAAAACTTATTTTTATGCATGTTCACATTTTAAAGGGAAAGAATTGCATCTGTGTTCCTTTGGCAGATTCAAAATACCTGAAATTAATTACATCATGGAATGGCTGAAAGGAGTGATTTAGGTTTAAGGAGAGATGAGTCTACTAGGAGACAAGCCTCTTATTACCTGGGTGACTACAATTCCCTCATCAACAACCAGTAATACAAATATTTGCACTATCTCACAAGGTTGTTGTAAGAATCACATGACAGTATATGGAAAAAGTGCCTTGTTAACTATTCACCAGTATTAAAGTATTGTTTTATAATTTGAAATGAATGGGGGTGTGTGAATATGGATGGAAACATTAATAATGAAGTAAAAGACATCCACAGCTACTGGCCTATAGCTCTCTAAAATTAGCATGAACTAGAATGATCTAAAGAAACATCAAAGATCTCCGGCATTAAAATAAGAGAAGACAACAAGACAACTTTTGCAATTGATTTTTGACTGTAGGCCACTTTAGTCTCATAATTGGGAGGTCCTGAAAATACAATTTTCCACAAAATGCATTTGATCTAATAATGAAGAAATTCTTAACCTTTTGTGGATCTTTGGTAGTTTGGTGAGGCCTATGGACCCCTTCTCTCAATAACAGGCTTAAGTGCATAAAATAACAAGTTTAAATGCATAAAATAAGATGGAAAAGATTGTCTTGGAAACCAATTTGATTTGCTTGATAAAGGTGTTTACCTTTGTCATAAACTGTGTAGGGTCACAATCAAAGAGGGATTTGTTATAAAGAGTGAAATTTTCCAGATGCTCCTGCTTGTGGATGATTGTACAGTTATCCCTTCCACATCATGACTTCCCTCATCATTATATCATGGATCAGCATAAGAAATTAGATGGAAATTTTGCAGAAACTATAGAGGACATGTAAAATTTGCCATCAGAGGACAAAGGAAAAGTTTAGAAAATCAGAAATGTATAATATATATATATCTTTCATGCCATAAATACAATTTCTTTTTAAAAGTTAAAAAAATTATAAGTTAAAGAATGCAAAAGGCAGCAGAAGACACAAAATTTTATATAGATTTTTCCAAATCATGGGAGTGCCATGCTCATAACCTCTATGATGTGAAAGAGATAACTAGGGGTGGCTAGGTGGCGCAGTGGATAAAGCACCAGCCCTGGAGTCAGGAGTACCTGGGTTCAAATCCGGTTTCAGACACTTAATAATTACCTAGCTGTGTGGCCTTGGGCAAGCCACTTAACCCCATTTGCCTTGCAAAAACCTAAAAAAAAAACTCTATTAAGTCTCAGAATACTACAGGTCTTTTAAATGAATACCATGCCTCTTCAAATGATACCCAACAACTCGTGCAAGAAAAATCAAGTGAATGAAGGAAGCCATTTGCCCATAATATGTTATGCCCTTGGATGGATTGAACAACTCTTGGACTGAAACAACAGCCTGGTGCCAGATTATATAGAAAGAGAAGGAATCAGATTTCAATTGGGAAATTAGAGATGTTTTCAATCATCTCAAGCTTCTCCCTGATACTTAAAGTTAGCGGGGTTTTTTAATATCAGTCATCTTCCAGTAATGTCATATGACTACAGATTATGAAATCCTACTGAAAAGAAATAATAAGTGATTCAGAGTGCCATGAGTAAATAAGTTACATATATTTAAACTTGTGCTTAGGAGGTGACATAAAAATAGATAATCCAGAAAATGTATGATCAGAAAAGGAGCCCTAGTAAGAGCGAGCCATAACATTAACAGTCTTGGTCATTTGTGAAGGAATTTGGAAGGACATGAACAAAAATTACCCAGAAGAAGGTATGGATAACTTGTGCCCCACTAGTATAGAAGTGTCTCCATTGATATGCTCCCATATCTATGTAAGCATATGAAAGTTTGGGCAGCTAGGTGGTAAAATGGATAAAGTGCTGGTCCTGGAATCAGGAAGACTCATTTTTCCTGAATTTAAATTTAGTCTCAGACACTCAGTATCTGTGTGATGCTAGACAAGTAATTTTCCTTTAACTCAATTTCCTCATTTTTAAAATGACTGGAAAATGGCAAAGCACCAGTATCTTTGACAAGAAAACCTAAAATGGTATCATGAAGAGTTGGACATAACTGAACAAATGAACAACAACAATGTTTGTTAGGGGCATGTAATGGAGCCTGAATTCTCATGCTAATAGAGCTCTCAGATGAGTGGGTCCTTCCCTCTAATCAAAAAAACCAGCAACATAGTATCTGTTTTTGGAGGGTCAACCTATCTAAACTAAAAATTGCTTTATCCGGGGGCAGCTAGGTGGCGAAGTGGAGAAAAGCACCCACCCTGGAGTCAGGAGTACCTGGGTTCAAATCCAACCTCAGACACTTAATAATTACTTAGCTGTGTAGCCTTGGGCAAGCCACTTAACTCCATTGCCTTGAAAAATCTCAAAAAAAATTGCTTTATCACCAGAGTTTGGCCCTATGTATGAACTGCAATTCATAAAGCTAATCAGGGAGGCAACTGGTGGGATTACTATCAATATCAGTAAAAAAGTAATAGCCCCAGAATTCTTAATATACTGAAGTACATAAAAATTACTCTCTAGCTAGAGACTAGAACTGTTTAAACCATTACCATTACATACAAAATGTTCATCCATTTCAGTCATCTGACTTTTTGTGATCCCATTTAGGGTTCTCAAGTCCAAAAAGTCCTCTTGGAAGCATTCAAAAAGGATTTAAAAAAGCAAATAGGTAGAAGGAAAAAATGGGAAAAGATACAGTTATGCAGGAGAATTGTGAAAAAAGCAATTTGGAAAAGGAAGCACAAAAACTGATGAAAGAAAACAAAACCTCAAAAAAAATAGAATTGGCCAAATGGAAAAAATTAGAATAGTAATCATTACCTAAAAATCCCAAGAGTACTTAGCTACTCTTTATTGCCTTTATTGATAACTACAAGGCAGTGACATCACAGGATGTATTGTATCTTTGGTAGCTAGTTTTTTATGTGCTCTAGTTCCTTCAGTCCCTCTTACCATATGGTTTATAGTCCTTTTGCCATCCTGTGATTCCTGTGGCTATTGATCTTGTCCGTCTCTCTCCTAAAATGTGCAAGAACTGAACCCAGTGTGATAGATCAGTCTGAAATAAAAGGTGATTTCATCATCTTTTTTATTTGGAATTGCCTGCTTCTCAATGCAGCCTAAAATCATACACTGCTTGTTTTGGTTTTGCCTGTGTATCCCTAGTACCTAGGAGAGTACTTTGCAAGGAACAGGAGCTTAATAAATTTTTCTTGAATTACTGAATTTTTAGTCCTATTCTTGATTCACATGAATATATAGATCACTAAAACCTCCTTATCTTTTTTACAAAAACTGTAATCTAGCCATAAGTCACCCACCCCATACTTGTTATCTATATTTATTTTTAAACTAAGTGTAAAAATATAGCAACAGCAATAATATTCAGTGCTCAGTGTTAAAGGTAGTATACATGAAGCAAGTCATAAATCAAGGAAATTGTGCTGGACAAAAGTACTCACTATAATGGAAAAGATCCAGG
Source organism: Macrotis lagotis (assembly GCF_037893015.1). Classification (NCBI taxonomy): domain Eukaryota; kingdom Metazoa; phylum Chordata; class Mammalia; order Peramelemorphia; family Peramelidae; genus Macrotis; species Macrotis lagotis. The sequence goes on from NC_133666.1 coordinate 173,190,046, forward strand.
GAAAAAACCGCCTTGATAAAGAATTCCTTGGGTGAAATTAAGTGCTATTCACACACACATACACACACACACACACACACACACAGAGCTGTTTGTGAATGATCTACTGGCTCAAATCAAATCCCTGGACTTTTCTTTTTTTTTTGATAAAGAAATTGGGGTTAAGCAACTTGCCCAGGGCCACACAGCTAGTACATGTTAAGTATCTGACAAAAGATTTGAACTCAGGTCCTTATGACTCCAGGTCCAGTGTTCACCTAGCTGTTGCTAAATCCCTGATCATTGTAGAGCCTCCTGAAAGAGATTTGTAATTACTCAATGGAGTTTGGCCTGACCATCTGTACATGAAAGACTAAATGGATGAAGACTGTTGCCCAAATTTCAGTATGAATTTGAATAGATACCTGTGGACAAAAGCTTTTCCAAAGTACCTATTTCCGAACAGATGATATAGTTTAAAAAGATCCTGGGTCCAGAGTTGAGAAGTCAAAGGAAAAGGGGCTAGGTCATTTGAAAAATTGAAAAGCCCATTTACTGTCTTTTCTATAAAAACAAACCAAAAAAACCCATTTTATTAGTATTGCTGTATGGCATTGAAAAAACACTTCTACCTTCAAAGAACGGATGACAATTGTCACACAGCAGACAATAGAAAGGTGTATAATAGAGGTAAGCAGAATGTACTATTTAAAACGGTGGTATTTAAAAAGTGTGAGACACGGTTTCTGGGTAATTTAATCATTTTAGTAATTTAATCAATTTAGTAATAAGGCTATAATATAATTAATAAAAGAAGTCAATAGCACTCTTGAATGCCAAAAGACCCCCCCCATAGCTGTGGGCTAATATGCCCTTGGAAAAGCAGGTGTTCCTGAGGGTGGCAATCACAATTAATGAGGAAATTAATATTATAATGAGAAATGGGCTATTACAATGAGAATCTTGAGATGGGTAATAATGAGCACCCAAATTTTGATTAAAGAGAATTATTAATTTTGATTTCACCCATCTTACAAAAGAGAGAATGCACATTTTCCCAGACCTGTCCGAGTAAACAACACCTAAACTTAGAGAATTTCTTTTACTACTTTTTGGTTAGATCATACCCTCCTGACTAGGTAAGTCTTTGAGAAAGATTTCTATGCTGGTTAATTTTTAGATGAGGAAATATAAAGCAGGAAAAGCCTTGGCCCTGATTCATCAACTAGTTATTACAAGAGAGAAATAAGGGCAATTAGGTGGCTATAGCACTGTCCCTGAAGTCAGGAGGACCTGAATTCAAATCTGACCTCAGATTCTTAATAATTACCTAGCTGTGTGACCTTAGACAAGTCACTTAATCCCATTGCCTTGTGGGGGGGGGGGCAGAGAGAGAGAGAGAGAGAGAGAGAGAGAGAGAGAGAGAGAGAAATAACTATTTCTCTCAAAACAATAAGAAATACCAAAGAACAAAAGGAAAGGATGTAATCATAATGGAAATTGATATGGGTTGGTCTTGTGGTGAGAGGGAGCATGACAAGAGCATGGCATGAATGCCTCACTGATACCCTCAAGATGCTAAGAAAAGGACAGAAAGACTTTCAGCAGTTCAATTGGGACTTCTAAAACCTACAGTGAAACCTTGTCACCTCTTTGGGTCTAGTCTTTAACCAGTTCCATATCCCCTTAACTATAATATCTAATCCTTATTCCTCCATCTTGTCCATGAGGATAGCAAATTTTGTCAAATGCTTTGCTGACATCCAGGTACCATAAAGCATTTCCTAGCCTGTAAGAGTAGAAAATTAGATTAGGCTGACATGACTTGTTTTGGATGAGCTCATGCAGGATTAGTCAATCATCTTCCTTATGTGGTATGACTCTAGCCAGGACCTGGAGTCAAGAAGATCTCAGTTCAAATCCAGCCTCAGACACTTAACTAGTTATTAGAGCCTGATCAAGTCACTTAGCCTTTGCCTCAGTTTACTCAATTGTAAAATGAAGATGGGCAACAATATATGCAGTGAATAGAGTATTGGGCCTGAGGTCAAGAGTACCTTAGTTCAAATTTGACTTTAGACACTTAGGAGTTACAGGGTCTGCACAAGTATTTTCACCCTATTTGCCCTCAATTTCCTTATCTGTAAAATGAACTAGAGAAAGAAATGGCAAATCACTCCAGGATCTTTGTCAAGAAAACTCCAAATGTTGTCACAAAGAGTCAGACACCACTAAAAATGACTGAGCAACAACCTTCTCAGGGTTGTTGGAGATGATACCTGTAAAGCACTTATTACAGAACCAGGTACTCAATTAAAGCTTACCTCCCCTTTGTCTCTTCAATAATGTTTCACATACTTTGTCAGGATCTAAATCAAGCTCTCAAGCCATGAATTTGAAGAATTCATTATATGCCATTTTAAAAATAATAATAATAATAATATACCTTTATAGTGCACTTTAAGAATTTCAAAACATGGGATTAGATTTATTTAGATATCACTTGCATATGTTCAGCACTGGAGTAATCTCCCATTCTCCTGGATTTTTTCAGAGATAAGGAACAACTCTTCAACAAATTCATCAATCAATCCAAAAACTAACTTATATGGGACCAGTGACTTGGGGGAACTAAATCTGGAGGACTTCTAAATGTTCTCATTATCTCCTTACTTATCTTTAAATTCCACTACCTATTTATCATTTTTTAAAAGCCACTTTTCCAACTTTTGGATTTACCTTCTACTTTTAGCTGGATTTAAACTTTAGTTTCTCTTAACATGTAGTTTTGAAGACTGGAGCAGTTTTTGGATTTGCACTCAATTATTTTCTTATGCTTCCCCTCTTCTTGTATTTTTCTAAAATTCAAATTGGTCAGAGTTGTATCTTCTCTTTATCCCCCTTTTCCTTTTCCACCAGAATTTTTTGTTATGAAATTTTAGTTGAAAAAAAATTTCATTTTTCTCATGCCAACTTTCCTTGGAGAATTTGAGGACCTAGGAATTTTTGATCTGTCTTTTCTGTTGGAATGCATTTATTACGTCTCTGGCACTGGGCCCTGAGAATGCAAAGAAGAGCAAAAGGAACCCATAATCTCATGCAAGAGATAAAACAGAAATAACTATGTAAAACAAATTTGGGTGGTTGTTGTTCAGTCATATTCAGTCATGCCCAACACTCTGTGGCCCCATCTGGGATTTTCTTGACAAAGATACTAGAGCAGTTTGCCATTTTCTTCTCCAGTTCATTTTACATATGAGGAAATTGAAGCAAACAGGGTTCAGTGACTTACCCAGGATTACAGAGCAAATAAGTATTTGAGACCTGATTTGAATTCAGAAAGATGAGTCTTCTTGATTCAGACCAAGCTGCCCCACAGTCAATCAATCAATCAATCTATAATATATATAATAAATATATATATATATATATAATAAATCAGAAATAATCACAGAGGAGGCAAGGAACTAAAATTAAAAGAGTTTGAGAAAGATTTCCTGTTCATAATCCAACCACTATGAATCTAAGGTCATTCTGTGCTGACTTTTCCAGATTTGTGTCATGAACTCTACAATGAACTTCTCAAGGTTTCCATTATTTCACCACAGCAGCATGGTAGAGTCAAAAGAAAACTAAATTTGAAGTCACAATTTGGCTTCAGATTCTATTATTGACACTCCCTCTTTGGCATATCTCAGAATGCAAGCTAAGGTTTTACTAAAATGCGATGCCTAAAACTGAACACAATAGTCCAGATGCCTATACTAACCAGAGATCTGATGACTGAGCCAAACCTGAAAAGTGACCTACTTGATCCTAATGTTGGTGACTGAGTGTGTGGTGTGGAAGCAGTTTCATCTCTCAGCTGTATTGTACTAGAAGTGAGTTCCATGGCTCTATCAGCCTTCTGAGATCTCCCAAAGCCCTATACCAAAGAAAAGAAGACAGACACAGAAGGTGATGCTCACCTCAAGCACAAGCTTGCTTAGAAGACTATGTGCAAGCCCTTTGAAATGAAACTTGTCCACCCCATCATTCCTTTAGGGACAGAGATGTTCTTTTTTTTAAGAAAGATTTTATTTATTTTGAGTTTTACAATTTTCCCCCATTCTTGCTTTCCTCCCCCCATCCCCCACAGAAGGCATTCTGTTAGTCTTTACATTGTTTCCATGGTATACACCGATCTCAGATGAATGTGATGACAGAGGAATCATATTCTTAAGGAAGAAAAACAAAGTATGATATAGTAAAATTACATAATAAGATAATAGGTTTTTTCCTAATTTGAAGGTAATATTCTTTAGTCTTTTTTCAAAGTCCATAATTCCTTCTCTGGATACAGATGGTATTCTCCATTGCCAATAGCCCAAAATTGTCCCTGGTTGTTGCACTGATGTAATAAGCAAGCCCATCAAGATTGATCATCACCCCCATGTTGCTGTTAGGGTGTGCAATGTTTTTCTGGTTCTGCTCATCGACAGAGATGTTCTCAAACCTCATGCTCAGCAAGTAAGAAAAAGAGACAATTTATTTTTTATATGCAAACTTGATCCTAGCTAAATAGACAATTACAAGGTGCACAATTCCTATGCATCTTCTGAATCGTATAGCAGGGCCCTTTCATTCCATAGCATTATACATTTTTGGAAAAAATTCCCCTAGTCCCTATGTGATCCCCAAATGCTCCTAGGACTGAGTTTCATTGACCAGTCTGCCATTAACAATGTCTACAATACCCCTCTTGTTGAATGGCTCTTATGTTCTATATTTTTTTTTTTGTTTTGTTTTATTTTATTTTGGTTTTTGGTTTTTGCAAGGCAATGGGGTTAAGTGACTTGCCCAAGGTCCCACAGCTAGGTAAGTATTAAGCATCTGAGGTCACATTTGAACTCAGGTTCTCCTGATTCCAGGGCCAGCATGCCACCTAGCTGCCCCCCATATTCTATATTTCAAAGGATCTTCACAAGCATTAAGAATTGTGATCAATAAGATATCACTAAAAGGGTCCAAGAACAGATAATGGGAGTCTAACACTAACCATGCTCTTCCTAGGTATCTTCTTAATAAAGAAAAATAAATCCTCTAAAAAATAAAGAACAGGAGCAGCTAGGTGGCTCAGTGAATAGAGCACTGGCCTTGGAGTCAGGAGGACCTGGGTTCAAATCCGACATCAGACACTTGATAATAGCCATGTGGCCTTGGGCAAGCCACTTAACCCCACTGCCTTGAAAAATCTAAAAAATAAAAATAAAAATAAAGAACAAATAAATAAATAAATAATAAGGAGTTGGCAACTGGGTAAGGATGGAAGAAATCACAGAAGATGCATTTATTCCATAAATGGTATATAGAGAACAATATCTTTTCCACCAAACTTATTGATTATTAGATAAGAAATACTATATGATTTGGCTATAGGATTTATAAATTCTGTATACCCAAGAAAGCAGTAAGAGCTCACCCTGCCCCTCCCCAAAGTAACTTTATTTGGTTTCGGTTTTGCAAGGCAATGGGGTTGAGTGATTTGCCCAAAGTCTCATGGCCAGGTAATTATTAAGTTTTTAAGGCTGGATTTGAACTCAGGTCCTCCTGACTCCAGGGCTGGTGCTATATCCACTGCACCAGCTAGCTGCCCCACCCAAGTAACTTTAAAAAAAAGAATTCTCTGTTAATTTGTTTTGTTCCACCTTATTAAAGGGTAGAGGTTTTGGTTGTTTTCTGTTCTTTGTTTAATATGTTTACTTGACTTTAATGGAATTCAATATAATTTAAAAATTTTAATAAATAAAATAATGGTTTTTAAAGGGAAAATAACCATCTACATATCACTAAAAAAAATTGGTTTCTTCTTACTTGCAGTCATTGATTCTTGCTGAGACCTGACTTCTTGTTTTCCATGAGCAAATAGATGACTGAACCACTTTCTGATCTGGTCACGTGCAAAACCATAGTTTTGCAAAAAATCTGATATTGTTACTTCATAGGCAATGTGAAGGCTACAAACATTCAGAACCTCCCAAGGAGTGAATCACAGTCACAAGAGAAGGATAAAACTGCTTACTTTTTAAATTTAATAGTTATGTGATTCAAAACTCTTTATTGGTCATTTCCTAAAATGTAGATCTTATTCTCTCTTTTGAGTTCATCATTTCTTTAACAAGAGATAGGTAGTTTATCATCTTTACTCTTCTGGATTACTGGTTTCTCATTGCATGATCAGAGGTCTAAAGTCTTTCAGAGTTGTTTTCTTTTATAAAATTATTATTGAATTCTGCTTCTGCTCATTTGACTCTGCATCAGTTCATAAATTTACCAAAAAAAAACTATTACTGTACCAAAAGTTTCTTACTATTTTTTTTTTGGTTTTTTGAAAGGCAATGGGGTTAAGTGACTTGCCAGCTAAGTAATTATTAAGTGTCTGAGATCAGATTTGAACTCAGATCCTCCTGACTCCAGGGCTGGTGCTCTATCCACTGCGTTGCCTAGCTGCCCCCCTTTGACTGGGTATAATAAGTAAATGTTCAGTGGTTGGTAATGGGCTCATTTGAGCATCATCCCTTCTAGTGTGCTGAGTGAAACTTCTCTTTAAGGTCAACTTACTGTCCTGAAGCATTTGTAAATTTGCAGCTCTTCGAAGTCCCAGTCTACCACCAGTGCTGTGGAAAGTAGACTGGATTAGAAGTCAGAGAATGTGTTTAAAATCCCAGGATCTAACCAATACAGCCTTCTGACCAGCCCACTTGGAGTTACTAAACCCAGTGAGAAAAGCCTCTAGGGATCTCAACACCAAACTTCTATGAACTAGCCCCTTGCCAACACAAGGTCTTAGTAAAATGAAGAAAGGCCAGAAGAAAGGGGGGGGGGTCCATAGTCAAATTCCTAGAAGGAAAAGACCCTAACACAGAGAGTCCTAGAACCTCTGAGGAGAATATGATCTGGTCTCCAGCACAGAAAGACTTCCTTGAAGAAATCAAGAAGGAGTTTAAAAGTCAATTGGAAGATTTGGGAGAGACAATTAACACCTTGCAACAAGAAAACAAATCATTGGAAAATACAATTGGACAAATGCAAAATAGAAAATAATTCTCTCAAAACCTTAATTGGTCAAATGGAAAACTCTTTCAAAAAAAGAATCGACCAATTAGAAAAGGAGTTGCAAAAGGTAAATGAAGAAAATTCTTCTCTAAAAAAAAAGAATGGAGTCTGTGGAAACTAATGATTTCATGAGACAGCAAGAGTCTGTTAAACAAAGCCAAAAAATCAAAAAAAAAAAAATAGAAGAAAATGTAAAATACCTCATCAGAAAAACCACTGACCTTGAGAACTGATCAAGAAGGACAACCTGAGAATTATAGGTCTCCCTGAAAACATTGAAGAGTAAAAAAGGCCTGGACTTAATATTACAGGATTTAGTGATGGAAAGCTGCCCTGATATCATGGAACCAGAGGGCAAAATTGTTATTGAAAGAATACATCAGGGATGGCTAGGTGACACAGTGGATAAAGTCAGGAGTACCTGGGTTCAAATTCGGTCTCAGACACTTAATAATTACCTAGCTGTGTGGCCTTGGGCAAGTCACTTAACCCTGTTTGCCTTGCAAAAACCTAAAAAAAATAAAATAAAATAAAAAGAATACATTGATCCCCTTTGGAAAGAGATCCTAAAGTGAAAACACCAAGGAATGTTGTGGACAAATTCCAGAACTATCAAATAAAAGAGACAATCCTGCAAGCAGCCAGAAAGAAACAATTTATATATCAAGGAGCCACAGTAAGGATTACCCAGGACCTGACTGCATCAACATTAAGGGTTTAAAGGTCCTGGAATGAGATATTCCAAAGAGCAAGGGAGTTTGGAATGCAGCCAAGATTCCACTACCCAGCAAATCTGTGCCTTCTTTTCCAGGGGAAAAGATGGACATTTAATGAAATGGGAGACTTCCAACATTTCCTGATGAAAAGACCAGAGCTTAATGGAAAATTTGGACATCAAACAGGAGGCTCAAGATACACATGAAAAGGTTAAAAAGGGGGGTGGGTAAGGAAAAAAAAACTTCTATCCAAAAATATGAAACTGGCCATATACCCATTTGGGAGAAAGGTTCTCATAACTCTTGAGAATTGTAACTCTATTAGAGAGAATATACTTAGCCAGAAGTGATAGACACTCATGACTTTTCTGTGACATAAATAGAATGATTCAAAAAACAATACCTTCTTAAAATGGGGGACAGTAAGGAGACAGGAAGAGGGAAGAAATTGAAAGGGGTAAATCTCATTATATTAAGAGGTACAAAAGACCTATTGTAGAGAGGAAGAAAGGAGAAACTGAGAACCACCTGAATCTTCCTCTCATCAGACTTGGCTTTAAGTTAACTTGCACAAACACTCAAGTTAAGAAACTTATCTTACCTTTCAAGTATTAAAAGGGGAAAAGGGAAGGCAGGAGACAGGGAGGGGAGAAAAAATGAACTAACAGAAGGAAGGGAGGGAAGAAGGGGAAAAGGGAAAGGGGAAAGAAAGGGGAGGATTGACATAGGAGGGCAAACACACTGAAGGAGGCAGTATCCAGAAGCAAAATACTGGGGAATATGGATAAAGGGAAAAACACAAACAGAGGGAAGATAGCATGGAGGGCAATAAAGAGTTAGTAATTATAACTTTGAATGTGAATGGGATGAACTCTTCTTTAAAACGTGAGTGAATAGAAGGATATGATTTCTCTCTCATCAAATTCAACTTAGATCAATGTATACCATGGAATCATTGTAAAGACTAAGACTGCCTTCTGTGGGGGTGGGGGGAGGAAGATGGGGTGGTGGAAATTGTAAAACTCAAAATAAATAAAATCTTAAAATAAAATAAAATCCAAGGATCTGTTTCCTGTGTGACAGAAGTAAAATATTTTATCTTTCCTCCCTGTCCCAACCAACTCTAAATCTGTGTTCCTCTCCATCTACTTATTTACATGAAATTCTCCAGCTTTTTTATTCCCTCATTTGTTTCTCCTCCTTTATTTTCTCATTTGACAAGACAATGTCCAAGATCCCTTCCAGACATAATGAAATAGGAAGTACTAAATTCCCTCCCCCTAAAAAACCAAACCCTGAAGAGAAAATTATTTCTTCACTGGGCAGTCAAACAATAAACAAAAAAAATATTTCTTCATGCAGTCATCAACAAACATTCATTGGGCAATCAACAAACATTTATTAAGTTCTTGCTGTATGCCAGACACCATTCTAGACTCTGAGGCTATAAAGAGAAGCAAAACTGGCTCAAAGCGTTCAAATCCTGAAAGAACAATGTATAAATACAACTAGGTCTAGATTTGTACCACTACTACAATATTCAAATTCACATGGTATATTTCCATTGTTTCCCTCTGGCCAAAACCAATTACCATATTTTATCTAAGTATTACTTCAAATGCTGCCCATTTGAATTCATATAACCAGACTATTCCACAGTATTCAATATTTGCACTAATGAGACCTAGGTGTAAGCAGGGTGCATAAGAGATCTCAGAGTGGAAGGCTAAGGGGCCTGGAAATACTTCTTACAAAAGGAGTTGCTTGAACAGTGGTGGTAGTGGTGGTCCTTTGCTCTCATAGAAGTTCAATGACATCTGGAGGGTGATGACTTGACTTGCAGGAGACTTGTATTTAAGTGAGGCAGGGTTGAAAGAATCTATAGAAGGGGTGGCTAGGTGGCATAGTGGATAAAGCACCCGCCCTGGAGTCAGGAGTACCTGGTTTCAAATCCCATCTCAGACACTTAATAATTACCTAGCTGTGTGGCCTTGGGCAAGCCACTTAACCCCATTTGCCTTCCAAAAAAAAAAGAATCTATAGAAACCGATCTGATGATATTTGTCCTTCATTCTCAAAGAAGATCATGACATCAGGGAGATGATACCATGACAAGCAAGAGAACTGAATTTGATTGAAGGGGTGCTGGGCTAAGTTACCAGCTTCACTTTCTCTTCCAAAGCCATCTGGGTCTATTTATGAATCAGGATGACTGGAGATGGTCCTGGATGGGAGGTAATCAGAATTAAGTGACTTGCCCAAGATCACACAGCTAGTTAAGTGTTTGAGGTCAAATTTGAACTCAGGTGACTTGACCTAACTTGAACAGATGAATAATTTAATGGATAGTGTACCAACCCTGAAATCAATACTAAAACTAAGAGGCAGAGAAAAGAAAGGACATTCCTGGTGGGGGACACTTGAACAAAAACACAGCAGTGGGAAATGTGACTGTTATGTTTGAGGAACAAGGAGACCAATGGGAAGGAAAGTGTGAAAGGATTAGAAAGGTAAGAAGGGCTTTAGAGGCCAACCTAAGAACCTTATATCTGATTCTGTTACTTCTAATCTGGGGAACCAAACATTCCACAGAAACTCTGGATATCTTGAAATTATAATGTTCCTTCCAATTTTGGATATATTCACCCAAGGGTACTTGTTTGCCATGACCATGAAAAAAACAAACACAAAAAAGGCAAGGGTAAAACCCAGACTTGCCTTTACTACCATAGCAACATGGAGGTAGAGAAGAGGAGCTAACAAGTTATCTCACATTGTCTCACAAAACAATTCATTCTATTTTTGAACAACTCTACTTATTAGAAAATGCTTCCTTATTTTAAACTGAACTGGATTTCCCAGTAACTCCCCACATAAATTCTTCTTCTGCCTCATAGAGCTATACAGAACCTTAATTCCTTGACCACATGCTGGTTTTTGAAATATTTAAAAATGAATAGTGTGTTTTCTGCTAAGCCTATATTTCTAAGGTTAAACAGCCTAACTTCTTTCCACCATTCTGATTTATAGTTTTTTAGTTTATAGTTTTTTAAATACATGGTTTATAGTCTACCAGGTCAAAGAGAAGACAGAGAAAACATTCTACTTGGAATTAGAAATTGCACATTAACTGGTAGACCTGCACACTTAAGACTGGTAGGGCAGGGGGGGAGGGAGCTTTTTATAATGTAAATAATCATTTTTTATTTATCTGTCTTTCAGGTTGGATTTCTGTATTCTGTCAACCCCCAATAATCTTGCTTTGCTAATGTAGCTTTACCATAATGTAATTAATTTATTATCAACAAACCTCCATAATATCACAAAAACTTAGGGCAGGATAAAGAACAATGGATCTGAAATAAGACCTAGGTTTTCTTCCTACTGCCTGTGTGAATATGGGCATGCCATTTAGCCTGTGAAATAAGTACAAAATAACTTCAGGAAGGAGAGAGGATGTGTATGGGTGTAGAGTGATTGAAATTGAGAAAGCTTGTCAGACTCAATTGGTCTTAACTTTGAAAGCAGATGGGTAACCACTTCAGTGTCTTTGCCAAGAAAAGCCCAAATAGAGTTGTGAAGAGTTGAATACAGAAGACACAACTGAGATTAAACAACAACAAAGTTAATGAAGGGGATGGTTTCAGTTAAACATGAAGACTTATATGAAATGATACAGAATAAGTGAATAAAACCAGAACAATTTACAAAATAACAACAATTTTATAAAGACAAACAACTTTGAAAGACCTGGAAACTTTGATCAATGCAATGCATAAACAATTCCAGAAAACTGAAAGATAAAAAATATCCACCTCCTGATAGGTGATAGACATAGCCTGAGGCCATTTTTCTTTTCCAATGGCCAATGCAAGAATTTATATGACTTGTTTATGCTTGTTAGTAATAGAATTTTTTTTTAATCTTGTTTTCTCAATTGAATGATGAGGGGAAAGAATGAAGATGTAAAAATAAATGTAATTGAAGGAAGCTAGGGATTCTAAGAGGCAAAGGTAAAGAAGAATGGTCAACAAACATTTATTAATCAGCCACAAGGTACAAGGCATTGTATTTAATCCAAGTATTTAGATAAATCCTGTCTCTGAGGATTACTTCTTTTTGTTGTTGTTGTTCAGTCATTTTCAGTGGTGTCCAACTCTCTATGTGGACACATAAAGAAATTAGGGTGATTTGCATTTCCTTCTCCAGCTCAATTTACAACAAGGTAAGATATTAGGGTGGCTTGCCATTTCCTTCTCCTTCTCATTTTACAAATGGGGAAGCAAATAGGGTTTAGTGATTTACCCAGGGTCACACAGCTAGTGTTTGGAGCTAGATTTGAACTCATGAAATTGAGTCTTCCTTACTCCAGTCTTGGTGCTTTCTCTACTGTGCTATCTAGCTGCCCTGAGAATTACTACCTTATTGGAGGAGGATACTTGTTTGGGGGACCAATTAGGTGGTACAGTGGGTAGAGTACTGGACTTGGAAGCAGAAAAACTTATCTTTCTGAGTTCAAATCTAGCCTCTGATATTTACTAGCTATGTGATCCTAGGCAGGTCACTTAATCCTGTTTGCCTCAGTTCTTCATATATAAAATGAGCAGAAGAAGGAAATATAAATCACTCTAGTATTTTGGCCAAGAAAACCCCAAGAGAATATGATTATATAAAAAAAGCTAATTGCTAAAAAGTTGACAGTACACACATGGTCTAAGTGTTTTCAACTACAGAATAAAGAGGTTGGGTGATATGACTGCTAAGGTCATTTTCAGATCCAAATCTATCATCTTTCATGATCCTATGATCCCTTCACTTCTCTATTCAATTTATTGTTAAGTAGTTTCCAACACTTTGTGAATCAGTGGACTATTTTGTTTTCCTGGCAAAGATGCTAGAGTAATTTGCCATTTCCTTCTACAATGGATTATGACAGAGGCTAAGTGACTTGCCCAGGATCACACAGCTAATGAGTGCCTGAAGCTGAATTTGATCTCAATTTTCTTGACTCCAAACCCTGAAATTCTATCCCCTGCTCTACCTGACTGTCCTCAATTGACTATCTGCAAAATGGGGACTTTATCCTGAATGACTTGCCTCCCCCATTGACTTCTACCTATAGCATACTGTGATTCTCATCATTGTCCTTTTCCTCACTAATGAAAAGCTCCAGATGTAACCCAAATGCATTGCAAAGCAAAGGGAAGAAGTTGTTTGGCAGAGGGGAGAGAGGCACAGGAAAAACAGGGGTAAGGAGGAGCAGAAGCACAATTCTGCCACAGTTTTGCCAAAGTTGGGTCCCAATTCATCCATTCTCTATTTTTCTATGAGAAGTTTAGTGTTGCTCTAGTTGAACATCTGTCTCTGATATATTTTCTTAATTGGTTTATAAAATGAAGCATAAAAATTATGGAAAAGGAAAATAAATCATTAGTTCACATGCTATGATTGGCCTTGGGTCATTGTGGCTGAAAGAAATAAAATATTTTGTGTTTCCATAAAAGGAAGAAGGTCTTGGTTAGTAAAATACAAAGGAGGTAGCTAATCCATATAACTGCATCCTGACTGAACAATATCAAGTAGACAGGTAGATGGATGCGGAAGTCAAGAAGATTAATTTTAGGTGACTTGGGGCTACTTGGGTTCATTATTCTGAGCATACTTAAGAAGCTTATACACATTAACTTCTCTACCTCAGGAGGAGCTTAAGGTTCATTATAATAATATTCAATGTATGTGGAAGCATGACTAGGGTGGGGGGACATAACAAGAAGTAATATACAAGAGGTGGACCCTGAAATTGGGAATTACCTAATCTCCAACCAATGAGGATTTAAGGGAGGGAACTGGAGTTTCACTATCAGAGATAAAGGTTGCTTCTTTTCTGCTTCTCTGTGTGTGTCTGTTTTTGATAACCACACCCTTCCTGCATGAATGTATTAAAATTTTAAGTTACTTCATTCACCTTGGAGTCTTAGTTTTTCTTTTAAAGATTTATTTCTAACAAGGCCTCTCTTCCTCAGAAGGGAAACCTAGGATTTCTCTTTGGAGGATGTTTGTTTGCTAAGATGAGTTTCACCAGTTTATGAATCTAGAAGCAAATGTCCTTGTCCCAAGGACATAGAACTGCCTCAGAAGCTCTAAACCAGAGGATGATGTGAATAGGAAAAACATGTAGAAGCCTGGAGAAAATGATAAGTGACTTCATGAATCAGTGTATCAATGCATTTTGCATGATCTTAGAGTTGAAAAACCTAACTGGAAAAGCATACCTTCTTTAAATGACCTCCCTCCTACATTGTTATTCTCCTTCTATTGGAAGGTGATGGTCTAGAACCTCCTGAAGTAGCCAGCTTCCATTCCACATAGATAATAATTAACATTTATAATAGTACTAACTTTTGTATGCGTCAGGCACTGTGCCAAGGGTCTGGAGGCTGGATAAGAACTGAAGTCTTCCTGACTTGGGCCCCAGGGTTTGTTCTACTGCACCACTTAGCTGCCTATAAATCAAGCTAGTTAAAAATAATAAGAACAACCATTTATATAGTGTTCATTTACTATGTGCTAAGCACTTTAAGATTATTATCTCATTAGACCCTCTCAACAACCCTGGAAGACAGGTTCTATTGTTACTCCATTTTACAGATGAGGAAACTGAGGCAAATAGAAGGTAAATGACTTGCCTGGGTCATATAACTAGTATATGAGGTCTCATTTGAACTCAGGTCTTGCTGAATCTAAGTCTGATTCTATTAGCTGCCCCAAGAAGGTTTTCCTTACTTCAAGTACCAATCTGCCTTCTGGTCTTCCTAGTTTTCCCTTTGAGGTCAATCAAAAAAAGATTCTGGGTGCTAGGTTGCACAGTGGATACAGCACCAGCCCTGGAGTCAGGAGTACCTAGATTTCAAATCTGGCCTCAGACATTTAATAAGTGCCTAGCTGTGTGACCTTGGGCAAGTCACTTAACCCCATTGTCTTGCAAAAAAAAGATTCTAATCTTTCTTTGGAAGCATTATTCAAGAATAATATAAGGGTGGAGGTCTAATGAATCAATCAATTATACTCCACTTACATTGCCTTAATCACTGAATGGGTGTTGCCTCAGTCAAGCTAAGACCTGGGAAAGACCTCAGTTTAAAATGACCAAGATCTCCCACTGCATCAGGGTCAGCTCCAGTTGTCCAGGGCTACTGAACCCAGATGATTTCCAAAGAGAAAGGGAGACTGGTGACTTGCACAGCTCCCCTTGTTTAAATCCAGTTCATTTGCATGCCATGGAATCACCTCTGATGTCATAGTCTTCTTCAAGAGCAAAGGACATACATCAATCATGAATCAAAAGGATAAGATGTGATACTCCAATAACTTTTGGGGGTGGGAGAGGGGGAGCTAGTTAATGGTTTCTAGTGGACAGAGTATCAAATCTGTGGTTTCTAGTGGACAGAGTATCAAATCTGGAGTAAAAAAGAACTGAGTTCATATCCAACCCAAGACACTAGCAATAGGCATGTCACAGTTTCCTCATCTGTAAAATGATCTGAAGAAGGAAATAGCAAACCACTCCAATATCTTTGCCAAGAAAATTCCAAATGGAAGTTACACAAATTGTGGCAGTCACAAAGAGTTGGACATAACTGAAATACTGAACAAAACAAAACCTTTGTGAGGGAAAAATAACCAATCAGATATGAAACAAGACTTGAGCTCCTCTATTGACTCAATAAATTATAGGTTTAATATTAAAGAGGAAAGTTTTAGTTTATTTTAGTCAATGGCTAAAACTATATTTGCACCAGAACTATGTTTCAGATTGGTTAAGAAAATCAGAGCACCACCTGTGAGTCAGGTATAAAATGGCAAACTACTTATGCAGACCCCTTAAGAAGGAAACACTAGGAAGGAAGGGTAGCTTTGGAGAAGAATCCCAGCCTCTGGTTCAGTACTCCAATTCCAGCCCACTTGACCAGAGGAGGCGTTTCTGAATTTTAGAGGGTCAGAGAGGACTTGGGGCCTTCCACATACATCCCCAGAATAGCTAACACAGCATTTTCATCAGTTGCCATTAACAGCTCAAGACACACTAGGGAAAGACAGTCAAGATTAGAAAAGAAGGACCTCCAGTAAAACTTACAGCATGCAAGAGAGCATGAGAACTCCAGGAAGGAAAGAAAAAGACTTCCAGAAACCAAGAACTATGGGTTCCATTTTTGCTATATGTACACTTCTAAGTGAAGCCCATTTTTCCTTGCCTTTGTATTTTCAGGTGGGAAAATGTGTCAGATTTTTGGCATTATGTTTTGTACCAACTGCTGTTATACTGTCTTTTTTAAAAGCTTAAAAGTCCAGGGCGGCTAGGTGGCCCAGTGGATAAAGCACCTGCCCTGGAGTCAGGAGTACCTGGGTTCAAATCCTGTCTCAGACACTTAATAATTACCTAGCTGTGTGGCCTTGGGCAAGCCACTTAACCCCATTTGCCTTGTAAAAACCTAAAAAAAAAAAAAAAACTTAAAAGTCTGACCAACTGGTTGATGATATCAGCTTAAAACCATGACTAAAAGCTCCCTAAAAGGCCTCTAGTACTAAAAAAAGATAAACTTCTCCCCTCCTTCTCTAACTATTCCTAGATCCTGAGGGGAGAAGAGAAGTTAATGTGTATAATTGTATAATGCTTCCCGTCATCCTCTTTGCTTCTCATTTTTCTCCAGGCTTCTATATGTTTTTTCCTGGTTTAGAGTTTCAGAGGCAGTTCTTTGTCCTTGGGACATGGACATTTGCTTCCAGTCATCAAGCCTTGGATGATTAAAAAGCACTGCATATCTGAAAGGCAATCCAGACTAGTAGTAGGGCTCTGAAGATGTAACCTGCCAAATGTGAGTGTGAGTTGGAAGAGTAACTTCAGAACATGTGATATAATAATAACTGATTCATAAATAGTCCATTAAAATTCTTTACACATATTATCTCCTTTGGACCTCACAACAGACAGGTGCCATAGGTATAATTACACTCATTTTATAGATGAGGAAACTGAGACCTGGACCAATAAATTGAGTAGTCCATGGTTTTAAAGTTAGTATCTGAAGTGGAATTTGAATCCAAATCCAACATGTTGCCTCCCTCATTTTGATGATGTCACTTAAATTTTCTCTTCTCTAGACTAAATATCCAGGCTAATTCATTTTCCCCTCTTCATTCTAGTCACCCTTCTTCAGACTGTCCTCAGACTACTTCTACTTCCTCACTGTAGCATGGAGGTTCTTTAGGGCATTGTTGGTGAAGAGCAAACTGGCAAGTTTGACCAAGCTGGAAAAACTTTGAGCACATCCCAAGTGACAGACTGAGTTTGTTGATGACTAGACTAGATAAATACAGAAAGGCTGACCATGAGGTATTAAATGCTTTGACCTTGGCAACCCTGTGACATTTTTACTCTTTGAAACCTCAAATGATTTGTGATCTCTTTGGCATGCATGCTCTCACTCCAGTGATGCAGATCACAGGTCATCTGTTCTTTCTCATCTTTTGCGACTCTTGTTCATGTCCTCCTATAAATTCTTCAGAGTAGATCCCACCCACCTACTGAAGGCCTCCCTCTAGATCTCTTGGTATTGCATGATACCTACAGAACATATAGTTTGTCCATCACTTATTTTTAACTATATGACTGGTCTACCTCATTTTTCTGGTTATAACTTTCTGATGACATGTCCTAGATACCTCTTATTGGTGCCTATCTACTTCTCTCTAGGAGAGTCATGACTTTGGTCTTCATTTGTTCCACAAATGAAAGTCATACAGCATTGCTAGAAAAATATTGATGCTAAAATGATGGGTTCATTGTTTCTAAAAGAAGTCTAGGATGATTAAAAAGTACTATATATCTCTGAAAGGCAATCCAGACTAGTCTTCTACCATTCATTTCAACACTGTTCACTCTCCATTTGCAATGTTTTCCAAGTTATAAGAAATGATCCTTCTATGGCTTACACATACAACTATATATATAAAATAGCAATCCACAAAGTAAAGAAAACTATGAAAAGGATTTCAGTTCAGGGCAGCTCTCCTCTGCTCCTACAGTAATAAAAGAAAAGAAACAAGCATTTCTTAAGGACATAATATGTGCCAAATACTGTGTTGACTGCTTTAAAATTTTGATCCCCTTAATAGTTTAGGGAAGAAGGCACTATTATCATCCCCAAGCAACTGAAACAAACTAGAATAAAGGATAAAAGTGGGAGTACATATATATAACAGACAACTAAAATCACTCCAACATGACATATTAAACAAGTAATTGGTTTCCTCAAAAATGGGAAACAGATTAGGAATGATGGAAAATAGAAACATGATAATACATGAGAGTGATTTGCCCAGGGCTGGCTAGCTTTCAGATCTGAACTCAAGTCTTCTTTACTCCAAGCTTAGCACTCTATCTACTGAATCACCTAACTGCCTAATGGTGTCAGAATGACAGAAAAGGGGACAAAAAATATTAAAAATATCATAGATGCTAGAACATCTATAAACATTAAATGTATTCTAAATGTGAGAACTTTGACTAACCAGAAAACTATTCTAACTACTACTTGAGGAACTGAATTATATCATTCCCCTATAAATGAAACCAGAAAACAAGAGGAAGTTGGAGTGAAATGGAATAGTATTGAATAGTTCTCTTTGGAAAGAAAAATATAAAAAAAGTTAGCAGATTTTGTTTTATCATCATCCAAAGGTTAAAAAGTCATTTTTGGGGCAGCTAGGTGGCGCAGTGGATAGAGCACTGGCCCTGGAGTCAGGAGTACCTGGGTTCAAATCCATCTCAGACACAATAATTACCTAGCTGTGTGGCCTTGGGCAAGCCATTTAACCCCATTTGCCTTGCAAAAAAAAAAACAACCTAAAAAAATGTCATTTCATTGGGATATATTCTATGCTCACCTTGCCTTGCAGTACTCATAATGAGCAAAGGCAAAAACATTACCATGATTATAATCCCAGTCTATGAATCAGCACCTGTTGTGGAAGATGAGGAGGTAGGGAAATTCTAGGGAGAATTTGATGAGATGCTCTAATCAACATATACTCATTGACTTCAATGCAAGGGTGTCCGTAGAGGAAAATATGGAAAAAAATTTTTTTGGAAATATGACTCAGGATCAAGAAACAAGAAGCCAAAGGTTTTTCAGGCTAAGAAGAAGTCTAATGTCTATATAACATAAACACTTGATTCAAAAAGAAGAGTCAGGAGGTACTGAGCATACTGAGTACCATCACCCAGAAAAAATGAAATTGATTATATCTTAATTGACAGGAAATGACTGGTTACCTATGTGAGTCAGTTCTGAGTCAGTTATCTGTATGCAATCAAACTATCAACAACTCAGAGCAAAAATAAAAGTCAAACTAGAATAAAGGACAAAAGAGGGGTTAAATATATAACAGACAGCTAAAATCACTCCAACATGATCTATATTAAACAAGTAATTAATATTCCTCAAAATGGGAAATAGATTGGAATGATGGAAAATAGATACATGATAGAGTGATGGGAAACAAACATTATCATGGATTTTGATCATTTCTTTTGGAAGTTTAAAGATGTAAGGCAATAACCAAAAGGAGAAGAGTAAAAGAATCTAGAGTCTACATCTCTTGGCCAAGTGGAAGATAAGGCTGCTGATGACAATTATGGTGTAGAATAGGAGCTCATTTGTAAACCCAGAGGAATATTATGGAAGATTATAAGCAATATCCACTCATAAAAGAGTGAGACATGAGATATGGATGAGGGAAAAATAAACTAGCAGAAGGCATAATGTTAAACTCAAATAAACCATATCATCCTAAGAACATTCAGAGATGAAACTGTAAGTGGAATATCAGGGGGGAAAAGATAAAATATTAGTCAGCCCTTTAGAACAAACTTTTCTCTTCAAAGAGAGTAGAGTTGCTTGATTTGGATTCTAACAACATAGTCCCTAGAATATAATATGAAGTTTAGAAATCACACCAACAAAAAGAGCATAGAGCCATTGACTAGACAGTATACAGAGGTGGTTCATTTTGGGGATGAAGCAATTTTGAAAGTATTAACAGTTTGATTTTGAAGAAATCTGAAAAGGAAGGAGTCATCAAAAATGAATAAAGAAAAAAGAATCACAGATGGTATCTTAATTTTGTCAGTACCTGCTCATCTGTACAAAATTTATATGAGAATAACACATTTGTATTATGATGAAAATATGAGAATGAAGATAGGCATGTTTTTGTTTTGATTTATTTTTGGAAATAAATGGGGTTAAGTGACTTGCCTGAGGAAACACAGCTAGTAAGTTAAGTATCAAGTGTCTCAGACTGGATTTGACTACAGGACTGGTGTTTTATCCACTACACCATCTAGCTACTCCATTTTTACAATCACATAATTGCCTGGAAAGTACAAAAATTCAGGATGCCTTTTGTGTATTGTTAGTTGACTACAAAAAAGCATTTAATTTGGTAAAGCAATATGCTGCCTTAATGACTCTCCTGCAAAATATGTCTCTTGCATATATGAAAGCCATACAAAATTCCTTGTCAGAGATAATTGTTCAATATTGATTTTGTTATCAATATCCAGCAGAGCATAAGACAGGGAGATGTATGATCCCTAAAGCTAAATTCCATTGTCATGAAAGATATCCAGTACAGAGTTCAAATGAAAGAGGAATTTCCTATAGAAGGTGAGATTCATCACCTGACCCTATTTCCAGATGGCATTTTGCTTACTGCAAAAGCCAAACTTTTCCAAGCAAGTTTTATAATCACTAACAAGAGTTCAACCTAATGATCAACAGGAAAAACTAAGTAGATGAAGAATGCCTATTACATAGATTAATGTGTGCAGTTAGATTGACAGTCAGATAGACAATAATCTGAGGCAGAATTGGTTAAGAAGTCGAGAGTTGTCAAGATTGCATTTGGGAAATTGTGTAACTCTTTTTTCTTTTTTTCTCATGGCTGTTTTTCCCTTTAGTTCTAATTCTTCTTTCACAGAATGACTAATATAGAAATATGTTAAACACAATTGTATATGCACAATCTATATCAGATTATTCACTGCCATGGGGAGGTGGAAGGGAAGGGAAAATGATAGGAAAATGTGGAACTCAAAAACTTACAAAAAGATGAATATTAAAACAAAGGCCCATCTTTTGAACACTAGTATTTTTCCAATGATTTCATGTGACTTTAAACCACAATATGTTTAGCAGAAAATGAGACAAGGAATCAAATGTTTCAAAGCCAAAAGAACCTTAAAGGCTATCATATCCTAACTTCCCCATTCCATGTTGCTATTAGAGAAATAAAGGCCCAGAAATGTTAAATGACTTACCCTGGGCCACATAAATAGTAATTATCTGAGGTGGGATCCGAACCTACATCATTCCAACTCCAGGTCCAGTTTCTTATTCACTACATAGGGATAACCAATTTTTCAGCTTCCCAACATCTTTCACAAATTCCTTCAGACAACCAAAATGGGTTATGAGTTTACAGGGTAATATCCTAATATTCTACAATTATTTACTACTTATGGCAAAATTAAAAGTTTTTTTAGTACAAACCTTTTGGACAAATGTGAATTCCTTGTTGGCTCAGAAACCACTAAATGGGAATAAATTAAATACCCCATATTGTTTGTCCTTTATTCTTGAAGAAGACCATGACATCCAGGAAGGTGATACCTTGACAGGCACATGAATTGGATTTGAGTGAGGCGGTGCTGTACTGTCAGTGGTCTCACTTTCTCCTCCAGAGCCATCAGTGGACAGATATGAATCAGGACAACCAGGGATGACTGGATGCTAGACAGTCAGGGTTAAGTGACTTGCCCAAGGTCATACAACTAGTAAATGTCTAAGGTTGGATTCAGATTCCAGTTCTCCTGGCTCCGAGGCCAGTGCTCTATCCACTGCACCCTGAACTACCCCATACTGCTTTTCTGAAGAATCAAAATTGTGAATCACCTAAAGGGAAATGGAGAAACTTGTTGATGTGCATACAT
Organism: Macrotis lagotis; assembly: GCF_037893015.1. Taxonomy (NCBI): domain Eukaryota; kingdom Metazoa; phylum Chordata; class Mammalia; order Peramelemorphia; family Peramelidae; genus Macrotis; species Macrotis lagotis. The sequence continues at coordinate 173,211,889 of NC_133666.1, forward strand.
GCTTGGTAGCTACCACTAATGATGAATTATGAGAAAGAAACAAAAGATTTCATCAAGAAGTTCAAAGATAGGTACGGATGACTGGAAATGAAAGTAGTCTGTTCATACATTTAGAGCATTTTCTTTGACCTTCACAGAGGTCCTCTCAAACCCAGTAAACCTGATAATTACCAAAACACTTATGGCAGTATTTTTCCTGGTAGAAAAGGACTAGGAACAAAGTTCACATCCATCATTCAGGAAATAGGTGAAGAAATTGTGGAATATGAATAACTGAATGAATGTGAATGAATACAATAATGCAAGGAAAACTTTTTGAAGACTTAAGAACTTTGATCAATGATGCAGTGAATGGCCATGACTTCAAAAGACTGATGATGAAATGTGCTCCCCACTTCTTGGAAGAGAGATGATCTATTAGAAGTGAAAAATGAGATGTGTATTCAGAGCAAATGTGTGAATTTGCTTAGTTTGACTGTACTTATTGGTTAATGATAAATATTATAATAATGCCTAAGGCAACTGGGTGGCAGAGTGAAGAAAGCACTGGGTTTGGAGTCAGGAACACCTGAGTTCAAATCCTGCCTCAGATGTTTACTGCCTTTCTAACCCTCAGTCAACAAGTCACTGTTTGACTTAGTTTCCTCAACACTAAAATAGAGATAATAGCACTTCTCAGGGTTGTGTTGAGGATCAAATGAAATAATTTGACCAAAGTACTTTGCACAGTACCTGGCCCATAGCAGGTACTCAATAAAAGCAGGCCATGAACAGTGATAGTGATGACAAAACTAATCATTTTAGGGAAGCTAGGTTTACTATATGTAGGGATAGGATGTTTAGACTATGTGAGTCTCTTGCTCATTAGTCAATTGATTGGTTAGATTAAGCTCTTTACCACTGATTAATTAACAATACATGCACACACCCTTGTTCAATCAGTGAGTGTAGGCATTTTTTCATTAGGTCCTATGCCTGGATTCACTAAAGTGTGCTTTGTCACATCTATGTAAATACTGCCATTATGCCCTGGATGAATGCTAGGAGTAGTCAATTAGAAGCCAAAAACAGCAACAACAAAAAAGTAATTTTGATAGAGGCAGTTCATTGTAGAGGAAAGAATACAAGACTGGGAACTAGAGACTGAGTTTTAATATTCTGCCAATAGCTGGTAGTATGGCACTAAAGAAGCCATATTACCTCCCTAGACCCTTGCTTTCTCATCTCTAAAGTAAGGAAGTTGAACTTCAAAGTACCTTCCTTTTCTGAAATTCTGATTCATTCTTTCTTCAGCTTCCTTAGAGGCCCTCTCAGACCCAGGAAGCCTGATAATTACCAAAACATTTATGGCAGTGTTTTTCCTTGTAGTATAGGACTTCACAAATGAAGTTTACATCTCTCATTCAGGGAGTAGGTGAAGAAATTATGCAATATATATGGAATTGAACACGACTAGGTAGTAAGAAAAATTAAATAGAAGAATTCAGAGAAAATTGGCAAGACTTGTATGAACTGATATAAAGTGAAGTAGAATCAGAAGGACAATATTATGACAAAATTAGGTAAATGAAAAGAATGCTAAAAGGAAACCAAAGTAATTGTAATGCTCAATCCTGGCCTTGAAGAACAGATAATGAAATATGCTTCCTTCCTTTCAGAAAAAAGTAAGGGATTACGGAAGCAACCTGTTACTTAAACTGTCACATGTTATTATTGTATTATTTTTGTTTAATTCTTTTTTTGTTACAATCAAATAATTAGCATTTATTGTTTTGTTCAGTCTTTTTCAATCATGCCCAACTCTTCTGGACCCATTTTGTGATTTTCTTGGCAAGGATATTATAGTGGTTTACCATTTCTTTTTTCCAGCTCATTTTACAGATGAGGAAATTGAGACAAACAGGGTTAAGTTTAAATTGGATTTGCTACTTTTCTGTGGCCTGAGATCCCATCCTTAGTGATGTTGCTGCTAATACATCATAGGCTTAATAAATATTGATCAAGCCATAGTGCTTGGAAGGTCAAGCATCTCCTGAGGATTGAAGAGAACAGGTGGTAGTGAAAGTTGTTTTTGCAGTCTAGCCATGAAAGGAAACAAGGGATTTAGTTTTGTCTGGAACTTTTCCATACATTTGGTTCTAGGCAAAAATAAAGTAGATAAACTTCCTCCCATCCTCTGTCTTACTTCTCCCCACCACCTTCTTTAGGTCTTAATCCCTTCTATTTTTGCTCTCAAGTGTTGAATCATCTATAAAATAATAAATACTATATTAAGAAATATTAAGAAACAATCTGTATGGAAGGTGCTTAGGATAGAAAGATAAAAATGAAATATTCTGTGTCCTTAAGGAACTTAGTGGAATAACCAAAGAATTTACTCATTAAACTTAAAACATGACCTTCTCCACAATTGTTTTATTTTTAAAGGATATTCATGAATAACCTTAGCCTTCAAGACCCAAAGGAATAGAGCTGTAATGGAATGTCAATGCTCATTTTATATCTTTAATCTTGGGGGAAGAGAGGGAGGCAAGAAACATCTTCAAATCATGAGTGGACAGCTGTATATTAACCAATTGTGGCTAGCAGATAAGTTAAGTATTTCTTATGCTTTTGTGGAAACCTATTTGCCCCTTGTATAAGATTAACCCTTAACCAAGCAATTCCACGGGTGCTAATTATTTCAGACCACAGACCACTTTTTCATTCTACAATAGGAGATGAGAATTATTGTGAGAACATTTTACCAAGGACTTCTCTTATGTATTCTATACCAACCAATTCAATCTATAGCAAAGCCTGCACAATTATGTGACCAAATAAAAACCTGAAAGACACATTTACTTAAAAAAAAACCACACCTAACCACAAATAAAAATTTGAAAACTTTCTCTTTAAAAGCCACTCCAGAAACTTCCTTGAAACATCAAATTTCCCTCAAAGACTAGCTAATAACTGTTTCTTTTCTCCCTCCATTTCATTCCCCCCCCCAAAAAAAACAACCAACCCTGCTTTTGCTTGAGTCAAGAATACTTCCTTTTCAAATCCTCCATTTCTTTTACTCACTCCCATTTCCCTGAAATTATTTTACCCTTCCTTAGATGCATTTCAGTTTATTCATCCTGTTAGGATTTTCCACCTTTTTTCCTCCTAAATGATCCTGGTGGTTCATTACATACTTGATGAAACACTCTGGAAATGAAACAGCCACCCAAAGAAAACCTCAATATTTTCAGTCCCGTTATTACCCCTTTTTATCTCTGAGTCTTCCCCCCCCCCATCCTTTCTTTGAATTTGAGTCTAGACAAAATATAACTTGATTTTCTATGTGCTGCAGTGTATATCAGAGCCCTTGGTTTCAAACCCTGCATCTAAAGTGTATTTACCTATAAGATCTTAGGATCATCATTTCACCTTCAATTTTTAGAGTCATTCATTTCTTGATCTACAAAAAAAGAAGCATTTGTTCTAGATCACCTCTGGGGCCTTTACTAGCTTTAAATCTAGGATTCTTAATTTTCTATAGAATAAAAAGGTCATTCTGGTATTTGAGTCCTCCGGAGAGATTGGGGATAGTCAAATAGGTCTGAATATCTAAAGTTATTATCTAAATTTCTAAAGTTATTATAGCAAATTTTATAAAACAGGTTAAGCCCAAGACCAGAAGCCAACAAACCTAGGTTCTAAGCCCACCTCTGACATTAACTCTTTGCAATCTTGGCCAAATAAATTAATTTCTTTGAGGCTCTATTTCCTCAGTTGTCAAATGGTGGAACTGAGATTGATGATTTCTAAAATCCTTCCTATTTCTAAGATTCTGGGAGTCTCTGATATGAATAATTCTTGGATTTCTATGTAGATTTCTCCATTAATTCTTTAGAACAAGATTTCCTAACAATTTCCGCTCCCAACTTGAAGCTCTCAGAAATACAGAGGATTTCCAAGGAAAGTGGGGAGAGGGATGAAATAGGCTTTTAATTAAACTTTTGTGGTAGATCTACAATGAAATATTAACATAGTTAGAAAACCCATTATTACAAAGATTTTAATTTTGTCACAGCCAGGAGTTGACTTTCATTAATTCCCTCCTAAATGACAGAGGATATATATATATGAGGATTGGGAGCTAAATCCTGTCTTGGTTCAAAGTATAAGTAAATAGTTAATTCAAATCCTTTCTCTAAACTCCATTAAACCACATTCCACCTGGGGATACTGTTATATCAACAACAAAAGTTCTACTAAAAGCTAAAAGAATCAGGAAATATCTTTTGTGAGAGGTAGCAATTGAGCTGAGGGAAGGGAGGCAAGGGGCAAAGGTGAAATAAAAATAAAATGTATAAATATTTTTTTTAATTGAGACAAACAATGGAACAAGGTTAAACAGGATCTAGAGTTAATCACATTCATTTGTTGTAAAACCTCAGCCTGGTACTTGACTTGCTTTCCCATTTAATCTTATCATATGGAATTCCATGGTAATCCAGAGATATGTCTGTTTATTTCATCATTAATTAAATTTCATCATCCTTCTCCAGCAGCTAAGCTTAGAACCCCATCCCAGTTCATTAAATATCATTTATTTAATAAATTGAAGAAGCCTACTTTTCTAATAATTGTTATGTTAAATCCCTTAATCTCCTAGGATCAAATAAATATTAAAGTTACTGATTATGCAATTTATTAACAACAAAATAAACAATAAAGGCATGGATAAATTATTTACAATATTTTCGCTGTGAGAAAAATTATAACCAGAGTCATGCCTTACCCTTAAGGTAACTTCAAATGACTTCCCTTCATTTCTGGGAACAGTCCCACAATAGTTAGTTCCTTAAGGCTACTAAATAAAGTCTCTTCACAAGAATCCTCTTCTTATTCTTAATAGATAAGGGTTACAATAATTTTATCAGAACAAAATGATTTCTTCATCTTGTTATCTCTCAGTCTTCTCCAACTTCTCCAGTCAATACAGAAAAACTAGCTCTTTAACCTCTTTCAAGTTATTCTCTGAACAACCTCTTTATTTTTTTATTTTTTTAGGTTTTTGCAAGGCAAATGGGATTAAGTGGCTTGCCTAAGGCCACACAGCTAGGTAATTATTAAGTGTCTGAGACCAGATTTGAACCCAGGTACTCCTGACTCCAGGGCCGGTGCTTTATACACTGCGCCACCTAGCCGCCCCTGAACAACCTCTTTAAATTGAGAATTAAATTGACCATTTCCACAACGTTCCATTTGGTCCTTTAGTAAGTAGTAATAAAGTCTCTGAGGAAGAGGCCAATAAAATATTTTTTGCTCTTCTTCCCCCACAGAAATAAAGGGAAAAACACAGTTAAAAATAAACACTGAATTGTAAACCACTACTGGTGCTCACTGTGTTAAGCTTCAGGCAAGTGTGTGGGTTGTGTGGTTTTTTTTTTTCTTTTAACTTATGCAAATAAAGAATTATTATCCTCTCACAATAACAATAACAAGTATTAATCTGCAATAGCATGCCAAATTATCTCTAGTCACAGGAATAGCTATCCAAACAGACAAAATTAGTATTAATAACCACCACTATTTAACATCTGGCTAGTCTTTCTAAGTCTGCTTTGTTAGATCATCAATCAACAAGCATTTATTAAACCCCTTGAGGTTAGGGATCGTTTCGTCCTTTAATTTTTGTATCCCCAGCACCTAGAAGAGTCTATGGCACATTGATGCTTGTTGATTGATCTGCCCTTTGGAAGTCACTGAAGAACTTTATATTCTATTAAGGAATACATATATCATCAGTAAGGCAAAAAATGAACAAAATAATTACAGATTTCATTGAGAAGTGTAATTCTTTTAGAAGGGCAGCTTCAGGCTGCATTAGATAGAGTGGCCAGGACTGAAGTCAGGAAGACTCATCTTCCTGAATTCAAATCCAATAGATAAGTGATGCTGGGTAAGTCACTTAACCCCATACTTACCTGTTTGCTGCAGTTTCTCATCTGTCAAATGAAATGTAGAAGAAAATGACAAGCCATTCCAGTATCGTTGCCAAAATAAAAAAAACTTTAAATAGGGTCATGAAGAGTAGGACATGACTAAAAAACAACTCAACAACAAAAGTTGTTCAAGAAGCTAATAGAATCAGAAAATATCTCTTATGGGAGCTGGCATTTGAGCAGAGGGAAGGAAATTTGAAGTTGTAAGAGATAGAGAGGAAGAAGAAGAACATTGATGGCCTGTGCATAAATGAGAGATGGAATATCGTGAGTGATATTTAACCTCACTCCCACCCTACTGCTCCCTGAACCTGAAACTCACACATGAGGATTGTGGTCATCCCAGAGGATGATCACTACTCCCCCCCAAATTCTAGATTACACTGTGGACCTACCATAATAAGACTTTAATTTTACAATCTCCCCAGTGTGCTTCCCATTAATAGTGGGCCAGAAGATCCAATTTGTTCTCATCAAAGGCACTTATTAAGATGGCAATATAAAGAAAAGCAGCTACAAAACATTTCCCCCTCTAATCCTAGGGCTCATTGTCCCACAAAAACACATACATGCATAGGGCTAGTTTGCTATTATTGTTGTTCAGTTGTATCCAATTCTTCATGAGTCCATGGACCATGATACATTAAAACTGTCCATGGGGTTTTCTTGGTAAAGATACTGAAGTGGTTTGTCATTTCCTTCCCTAGTGGATTAAGGTAAACAGAGGTTAAGTGACTTGCTCAGAGTCATACAGCTAGTGTCTCAGGCAAGATTTGAAATCCTATCTTCCTGACTCCAGGTTTAGCACTCTATCCACTGAGCCACCTGCCTGTCTCCAGTGGAGCTAGTTAGTACACAAAAAGCAAAAAGTATTGAGGTAGGAATAAAAGGAATATAGCCAAGGTTTGCTATTTTGTTACCTTGAAGTCTGGAAATATTTTCTCTCCTAATGGAGTACCATGAAGTTCCCTGTGGACCAATGTCTCTGCTTTTTTTGGTATTCCATAATCTGTTCCTTTCCTCCTTTCAACACTACATTGCTCAAGTTCTCTCACTGATACATAGCCTTTCTTTTCTTCTGCCCAAGATCTCCCTCCAAGTTGCTTCCTTCCTCAAGGAACAGGTTCTCTCTGTCAGTACCTCTGATTGCAGGTCTCTAACTGGGCCTCAAACTCACTCATGACTCTTGATGACAGTAGCTCTAGTGGGAGAAATCCCTTCCTCTGAAATGTTCATACTTTTTAAAGTGTGAACACTTTAGTAATGCATTATGCCTCATTATCTTTGTTACCTGCTTTTTACTTCTTATGATTCTGTGCGGGGAATTTAAACCCTAACCCCAAATGACTACTCGAAGTCCTATCAAAGTGGCAGCAAAGAGTTAAAATTTAATTTGGTTCTTGCAAGAAGCAGGGCAGTTCCTAACTCTCTATGAAAGAGAGAGCAGGAAAGGCCGAATTATAGAAGCCGAAGCAGGGTTAAAAAAAAACACAAAAACACAACCTATTCCCCCTCCTCTTTTCTGCCAACCCTTACAACAATTGGTCAAACTCGGTGATCTGAAGAGAAGGGAGGTGTACATAAGCTTTCCCAGGAGGGTCTGTCTTTGTTTACATTTTATATGGTTAGGGTGACATAATTTTTCTAGCCAGAGATCTGGGTTCTCACACTCACCTGATTCTTAAAAAATAGAAACTGAGGCCTATGGCTTAGACTAATACTATGTTTCTGAAAAGTCAGCACTTTTGCCCCTCACAATTCTGTCACCTATGGTATGGAGAGTATATGGTTCTCTGCTACTCCCTTATACAGGAACTACAAGAAGGTCTATTTGGCTGGACCACATAGTACATGAAGAAGAGCAATGAATAATAAACTTGTAAAGATAGGTTCAATGCTGTTGTGAAAGTCTGTGAATTTCTAACCAAAGAATTTGTATTTAATCCCAGAGAAAATATGGAGCTATTGGAATTTTTAAAAAGAGGAGTGCCATAGTCAGATTGATGCCTTTGAAATATCCCCCTGGTTTCTGTGTGAAGGATGAAGAGAGACTTGAGGCAAGAAAGCTAATTAGGAGGAGATGTAAGAGTTGAGATAGGTAGGTGGTGAGTTCTTCAGCAAGGGTAGTAGGTGCGTGAATGGAAGGAAGGAATAGACATAAGAGATATTATCAGGGAGAAATGACAAAACTTGGCAGCCACTTAGGTATGTGGAATGACTAAGAGTTTGCAGCCAAAGATGACTCAGAGTTTCAAACCTAGGTGACTGGAAGGATGCTTGTGACTGAAAGAAGAATGTTTAGGAAAGGGGTGAGGTTGGGAAAAAGGATAAGGAGTTTTGAGTTTGAGATGGAGTTTTGAGTCTTGAGTTTGAGATGCCTTTGGGATATGCAGTTCAAAATGTCCAATAGGCAAAAGATGATGGGTTTAGAGCTCAAAAGAAAGACTAGATTTTATAAAAACAACAACAACAAAACAAACAAACCTTGGAGTCATCTGTATGGAAATGAATGTAGAGGGGCAAAGAGTGGATCAGGCATGGGCCCTGGAGTGAGGAGGACCTGAATTCAAATCCAATCTCAGATACTTAATAGCTGTGTGACCCTGGGCAAGTCACTTAACCCCAACAGCCTCAAAAAAAAGGAATTTAAAAAAAAGAAATAAATGGTAAATAGAATCATTGGAGCCTATGAGATCATACTAGATAAAGAGTATAGTTAAAATAAAAAAAAAAGAGGGTCCAGATACAGCTAGGGAATTCAATATAAAGCAGCTGGATAGGTAAGAGGAGACCCAAGAGAGGAGTATCATGAAAGCTTAGAAAGGAAAGAGTGGCCATCAGTTTCTTTTTTTTTTAAGAAAGATTTTATTTATTTCGAGTTTTACAAATTTTCCCCCATTCTTGCTTCCCTCCCCCATCCCCCACAGAAGGTATTTTGTTAGTCTTTACATTGATTCCATGTTATACATTGATCTCAGTTGAATGTGATGAGAGAGAAATCATATTCTTAGGCAAGAAAAATAAAGTATGACAGTAATAGTCTTTGTTCAAAGTCCATAATTCTTTCTCTGGATACAGATGGTATTTTCCATTGCAGATAGTCCAAAATTGTCCCTGGTTGTTGCACTGAAGGGATGAACAAATCCATCAGTATTAATCATCACCCCCGTGTTGCTGTTAGGGTATACAATGTTTTTCTGGTTCTGCTCATCTCGCTCAGCATCAGTTCATGCAAATCCTTCCAGGCTTCCCTGAATTACCATCCCTCCTGGTTTCTAATAGAACAATAGTGTTCCATGACATACATACACCACAGGTTGTTAAGCCATTCCCCAATTGAAGGACATTCATTTAATTTCCAATTTTTTGCCATCAGAAAGAGGGCTGCTATAAATATTTTTGTATAAGTAATGGTTTTACCCTTTTTCATAATCTCTTCAGGGTACAGACACAGTAGTGGTATTGCTAGGTCAGAGGGTATGCACATTTTTGTTGCTCTTTGGGCATAATTCCAAATTGCTCTCCAGAAAGGTTGGACAAGTTCACAGCACCTCCAACAATGTATTAGTGTCCCAGATCTCCTGTATCCCTTCCAATGTTGATCACTGTTCTTTCTGGTCATATTGGCCAGTCTGAGAGGTGTGAGATGGTATCTCAGAGATGCTTTAATTTGCATTTCTCTAATAAGTAATGATTTGGAGCAATTTTTCCTATGACTATGGATTACTTTGATTTCCTCAGCTGAAAATTGCCTTTGCATATCCTTTGACTATTTGTCAATTGGGGAATGACTTGTTTTTTTTGAAAATTTGACTCAGTTCTCTGTATATTTTAGAAATGAGTCCTTTATCACAAATACTAGTTGCAAAAATTGTTTCCCAATTTACTATATTTCTTTTGATCTTGGTTACAGTGGTTTTGTCTGTACAAAAGTTTTTTAATTTAATGTAAACAAAATTATCTAGTCTGTTTTGAATGATGTTCTCTATCTCTTCCTTGGTCATAAACTGTTTCCCATAGATCTGACAGGTAAACTACTTCTTGATCTTCTAGTTTGCTTATAATATTGTTTTTTATGTCTAAATCCTGTATCCATTTGAATCTTATCTTGGTATAGGGTATGAGGTGTTGGTCTAATCTAAGTTTCTTCCATACTAACTTCCAATTTTCCCAACAGTTTTTATTAGAGAGTTTTTATCCCTAATAGCTGGACTCTGAGTTTATCAAACACCATATTACTATAACCATTTCCTGCTATTGCGCCTAGTCTATTCCACTGATCCACAACTCTATTTCTTAGCCAATGACACATGTTTTTGAGGACTGATGCTTTATAATATGATTTTAGATCTGGTAAGATCATCAGTTTCAAATGCTATTGAAAGATCAGAAAGTATAAGGATTGAAAAAAATGCCATCAGATTTGGCAATTAAGAGATCAATGGTTTCCCTAGAGAGGTCAGTTTCAATTTAAGGATGAGATCAGAACCAAAATACAAAGGGTTGAAAGGGGAGGAAATGTCAGTAGCAGTAACTTTAATCTAGGAATTTGACTTTAAAAAAAGAGATTGAGTTTAATCCTAGTTTTTTAAAAGGGATTGGGGAAACCAGATATGTTTGTAGGCATTAGATAAGGAACTAGTAAATAAGGAAATATTGATGACTAGAAGGTAAATTGAGGGTGGAAATTTGGAGCAAATGGAATTGACAATTCATGTAGAAATGTTGACCTCAGCAAGGATAAGGTTCACCTTTTTAAAAAGCCTGGAGTGACAGAGCAGAAAATGGGAGCATTATAACACAGGACTTTGAGATGGAGAGCAGCAAGGAATGGAGATCATGGCAAAAGACCACTATTCCCAGCAAAGTGTAAAGAAAAGTCATCTACTGGGAGACTGGGGAAGAGAGAAGAGGTTTGGAAAAGGTGTTATATGGAGTTAAAGAATAAGTTAGGGAGGAATAAAAAGGATTGCCATGCTGAATGATAATAGAGATAAGATTACGAAATTTGTAACAGAACTGTCATCATTTAGAACTTCTCTAGTGCTTATGGGAGTATCCTAGGTCTCAGTTCTGGCATTTTCTTTTTTTTCTCAGTGAGTTCTGCTCTGCTTCTTAGTGAGTTCATCAATTACCATGAATTCAACTAGCTTCTATGGATTTATCCATAGATTTATTTCTTTCCTAAGCTTGGAGATCTCCAGTTGGCTACAGGGTATCTCTACCTGGACTTCTCATCTCAACATCTCAAACACCTTTCATCTCAACAACTCAAATTCAGTATATCCAGACTCAAACTCAGTATGTCTCTTTTCTTCATCTTTCTCAGTTTTCTCTTTTTCTGTCCAGGTACCATGATAATTCGAGTCATCTAGATTTGCAACTTTGAAACTATCCTCCACTCTTCACTCTTTACCTCCCATAGTTTGTCAGTGACCAATCCTTGACATTTTCATCTCCTCAATATCTCTCACATCTGTCCCTCTATCTTTGTTCAAATCACATCTTCTCTAGTTCAAACCCTCATATCCTCTTATTTTATTTTTTTTTAAGGTTTTTGCAAGGGACTGGGGTTAAGTGGCTTGGCCAAGGCCACACAGCTAGGTAATTATTAAGTGTCTGAGGTCAGATTTGAACTCAAGTCTTCCTGACTCCAGGGTTGGTGCTCTATTCACTGTGCCATCAAGCCCCACCCCCATAACCTCTTATTTTGATTATTACAATAGATTCCTAAATGTTTCCCTTTCAATCACTCTGTCCTCTCTTTAGTCCAGGAGTGGGGAACTTTTTTTCTGCCAAAGGTTATTTGGATATTTGTAACATCATTTGTAGGCTAAATTTGGTCAAACATTTAATTAATTCACCACTAAAAAGCTCCCATATTTATTGAATTTCAAGTCTAATCTGCTGTTGGCAACGTCAGACCAATACAGTCTGGTTATCAACTGGTGTCAATGACTAGTCTAAGATGGACCATATCATAAAAATCATAACAGAAGCAGATTATATACCTTTCATAGTAGAAAATTAATTCTTAACAAAATAAGCAATAGAGGTAACTACAAAAGATACAATTGATTATATATGAATCTGAAAAACTTTTACACAAACAGAATTAATGCATCTAGAATAAGAACTAGTTGGAGAAAAATGTCTTGGTAGCCAAGTCATTAAGATAGTTAATAAAAAAAAAATACAAACCCATAAGCCATTCCTCAATAAAGACTGGTCAAGGGGCAGCTAGGTGGCATAGTAGATAAAGCATCGGCCTTGGAGTCAGGAGTACTTGGGTTCAAATCCGGTCTCAGACACTTAATAATTACCTAGCTGTGTGGCCTTGGGCAAGCCACTTAACCCCATTTGTCTTGCGGAAAAAAAAAAAAGACTGGTCAAAAGAAATGAACAAATAGTCTCTTCATGATTTGTGTGTCATCCTTGTGCAGGGGCCATGCTAATTTTCTCTGTATCATTCCAATTTTAGTATAAGTGCTGCAAAAGCGAGCATGACAAATAGTTCTCAAATGAAGACTTGCAAAATATTAGCAACCATACAGGAAATCACCTCAAATGACTAATAAAAAACCCAAAGCAAAACAACCTCGAAGTTTCAATCCCCATCCAGTTAATTAGTAAAGATGACATTCAAGAATGAAGGACAAACAAGCATCAAAGATGACAAAAGATGAAAATAGTCAATATTGGAGGACATACAAAAAGATTAACACACTGATGAGCTGTTAGTGGCACTGTGAATCAGTACAATCATTCTGGAAAGCAATTTGGTATTATGTAAATAAAGTCTTAGACCTAAGTAGGTCAATGACAAAAAGAAAGGTTTCCTGTTCAAATTTATAGCAACACCTTTTGTAGTAGCAATTGAGTAGAACCTCAATAATCTTAATCAAGATGTGGTAAATGAATTTAATGGAATATTTTAGTCTGTAAGAAACAATGACTTTAGTAAATTCAGAGAATCATGAAAAGATGTACATAAACAAAATGGTGTTGGGAGGGAAAAATTCACAATGACTACACCAATGGAAATGGAAGGAATGACCATTTCAAAACAATCAAAAACATACGTTTCAAAATTATAAAGAACAAGCTTGGCTCCAAAGAAGAGATATGGGAATATATCTTCCCCTCTCATTTGTAGAGGTAGAAGTGTGGGAGTCGATGAATATGGAATCTTGTACATAATGTTAGATTTTTTTTAACATATTGATTAGTTTTGCTGAAATTTTCTGCATTTTCCATATATATATGTATATTTGTGTACATGTGGGTAGCTAGGTGTGAGGCCTTGGGCATGTCACTTAACCCTGATTAACTCACATTCAAGGCCAACTTCTGATCCATGTCTGACCACTAGATCCAGATGGCTCTGGAGGATAAAATGAGACTGGTGACTTGGCACAGTTACCTCCTCAATCAAAATCCAATTCATGAATTCATGTGCTCATCATGGCATCACTTCCCTGATGTCATGACCTTCTTTGAGAATAGAGGATAAACATCATCACACACATAGGTGTTTTCATTTATTATAAAGAATAATTCTCTGGAAGAGGGAAGGAGAAAAATACAATGGAAAATCTAGGTGAAATAAAAATAAGAGATAATGCAAATATATTTTTAAGCTCATTATCTCCTTACTATAGTCACCTGATGTTGACCTCCTCTAATACTCCATGATGTGAGCTTTTATATTTAGATAATATATCAATTTAAAATTTATCATGGTACAACCTGTATATTAGCCTATACCTAATTTATGACATGCAGTTTTCCACTTTTTTCTAACAATTAAAAGATAGTCCTTTTCCCAACAATTTATTCCTTTCTCCTTGTTCACCCTCTACTTGTTTACCATTCCTTCTTAGTCTCCTCTTATAGAACCTCATCTATACCTCACCCACTAATCAAAGAAGTCTCCCAAAGCTTTATCCTCATCCTTCTCTACCTAGCTCTAGTGATCTCAAGAGCTCCCATGAGTTCAATTATCAACTTAATCTAGATGATTTTATATCTAATTCCAGTCTTTGGCTAACCCAATTTTTTACAGTCAGTGATTACTAAATACTTCTTGACATTAACTGGAACCTCAACTCTAGGATTATACCCATTAGATTCAGTCTTGGACAATTGTCTCAAGATAATTCTCTTTGGCTCCTTTTGCTCCTAACTTTTAGTAAGGGCAGTTATGTGGGGCAGTGGATAGAGCACTGGCCCAGGAGTCAGGAGGAGCTGAGTTCATATTCAGTTTCAGAGACTTGACACTACTTAGCTATGTGACCTTGGGCAAGTCATTTAACCCCCAATTACCTTGCAAGAAAAAAAATATTTATATATGTGTGGGTATATGTGTGTGCATACACACACACACACACATATAAATATGTAAACTTTTCCCTCAATTATTGGCAATATCCTCCCTCATTTAAGTCTTCCCACATCAATGATTCTGAACCTCCCATAATCATCTTACTAACCCCATTCACCTATTCCCCACTGCCCCACTTCTGATTCCTATTTCCCTCAACCTACTCTGCCCTTTAAGTCCTACTCTAAAGATATCCACTGCTTCTACTATACTCTCAGGAATACCTGCTATATAGACAATCAATTTACTTTGATTTTAGATATTTTCCTTTTCCACTCATTCCATCTTCTGGATCTCATTAAGATCATAACCTCCATGATCCTTCAACAATAGCAGCACTTTCCATTCTCTTGACTCACTGGTTGAAGTTGGGAAATTGATATACTCCTAGTTTCCCATTTACTATTTCCAGGTTCTCCCTCTCCCATTATCATTTAGTAATCTGTCTTCCTATGAATTTCATTCAATATATTTCTGTGTGGGATATTGAAGGAGAATCTCTGGTGTGAGAGCTGCTACTGTCCACCTGCCCCAAACTCATGTGTGGCCCCCAAAAAGCTATAACATGCAAAGAAGCTATACTCTAGTCAAATTGTCGACAGAGCTAAACCAAGATGAGGATAACTAAGCCTCAAAACCTGTCAGGAGGTTAGAGGTATGTCCTCCCCCAGCTAAATGGGAGGATGAGAACAATTTGTTCCAATAGTCATGAAGGTGGCTGAAGCAAGTGCTTAGAGCTTAGTCAGGTATCAAAGGTGCTAAGGTCATCCACTGCACCCTGGGCCATAACCAGTTTTTACACTAGAGTTTGATGACTCTGGAGAAGGGAGTGAGACTAATAACTCTGTAACTGCCTCACTCAAATCCAATTCACATGCAAGTCAAGACATCATCACATGATGCCACTGGTCTTCTTCAAAAACAAAGGATGAATGATGAATCTACACAAGATTCTGAGTACTGTTATCTATGTACCTCTAGGACATGCTCTTTCTTTCCTAAATTCTTTGTCTGGAACTGAATCTTTTACTGTTCTCCAATTCCTGCTCTCACATTAAGGGACTTCAACATATGTATTGATACTCCTCTATACACTCTAGTCTGACAGTTCCTCAACCTCCACAGTTCCTCCTACTCATTTCACACAAAGGTTGTCATATCCTTGGCCTTGCCATCACCCATAAATGCTCCACTTCCATTTTCAAGAACTCTAAAATTCCATTATATGATCACACCTTTCTTTCCCTTTGCCTTGCTTCTGTAAACCCTATACTTTGTGCACACCATGACCTCCAATCCCTCAACTCTTCAGTTCATTCTCAAATCAACAATTCACTAGCCACATTCTCTTCCTTTCCCCTTCTTAAATCTGTGGCAAACCATTTTAACTCCTATAATCCATTGCCTTAGCTTCTACAAATGTGGTACTGAAGAAAATCATGAAACTATGCAGATCAAATCTCCAACAAACCTCAACTGAACACTCAGTGCTGCAAGGAATGCTTCTATACTCCTCCAATCAATTCATAATCCCACTTACCACAGTGGCTCTTCCAAAACTTTTTATTCTTCTTCAAACTTCCAAGGAATCCTCCTCATTCCACCCTTTCAGCTCAGAACTTTGCCTCACATTTTACAGGAAGAATTGTGACTATTTGAGTTGAGCTCCCTCTTCTCTTCTCCTTACCTTATATCATCCAAATGACTCCTATAACTACCCCATCCTTCACCAATATCTCACCAAAGAGATAATTCTTTTCTTTTCCAAAGCAAACCCATTTACATGTACAAGAGATGTAATTCCACCTTATCTTCTTCAGTAGATTGCCCTCTCATCATTCTGCCTAGTGAATTTATCTTATCTTCTCTTTCTTTACTGCCTAATCTCATCTTCAGAAAACCTTCATTTGATCCATCCAACCCTGCTAGTTATCATACCATTTTTCACATCTGTCTTGTAGTTTAAACTCCCTGAGAAGGTCATCTAAGATAGGTCCCTCCTCTTTCTCTACACCCAGTCTCTTCTCAGTTTGGCTTCCAGCCTTTCACAGTGTCAATCACCTTATAATCCTTAATTGTCTCTTTTCTCTAAGTCTTTATGGCACTGCTCTCTCCTTATTCTCTACTACCTGATTGTTCCTCTTCAAGTCTCCTTTTCTGGATCTTCATGTTCTCTAACCCTGGATGTTCAACAGGACACTATCTTCCCTCTCATTTAATTTGGTTTTACTTATTGGAGTCTTTTTTTTAGATGGTAAGCTCATTGGCTCCCATGGATTCAATTACCTATCTATGCTGATGGTTCTCAAATTCACTTATCCAACTGTAGCCTATATATTAACCTCCAGTCTCATTTCCTACTCCTATTGAACATCCCCAAATGGAAATCTTATACCCTATATATAAAAATTGAATTCATTATCTTTCCCCAAAGCTCTCCCTCACTTTCAAATGTCCCTGTTATTGTCAAGGGTATCCAAAGTCACATAACTAGTAAGTGTCTAAGGCCAGATTTGAATTTAAGACAATGTCTTCCTGACTCTAGGTTTAGTGCTTTATCCACTGAGCCACCTATCTGACACAAAATAGGAACTTAATAAATGTTATTGTGCAATTTGTGGCTGTATATAGATGCATCTAACTCTACTTTCTATATCCCAGAATCAATGGCCAAAATGGCTGCTTCCTTTTATAAGCCCAGGTTGCTCAAATTGCCAAACCAAATCAAACCATCTCTATCTACCCGGGAGATTCTTTGGGAGACTCAATGACAAGTTCCAAATAATGGCCTATCTCATCCCATCCCCACATCTCAACATCAAGGAATCTGGAGGATTTTTTTCCACTCATAAAGAATACATCTTTTGACAATTGCCTAGACTCCTGATCTTAGAGATCTCATTCTCTACAAGAA
Organism: Macrotis lagotis; assembly: GCF_037893015.1. Lineage (NCBI taxonomy): Eukaryota > Metazoa > Chordata > Mammalia > Peramelemorphia > Peramelidae > Macrotis > Macrotis lagotis. The sequence continues at coordinate 173,229,164 of NC_133666.1, forward strand.
CTAATCATCTCTTTTCAATAATGCTATGTTATTGCTATCATTTCACATCTAGTAATAAGGTAACCTTGACATAGCTTTATGGTTTACAAAGCCTTCAATATATTATCTCCTTTGACCTTGAAAATAACTGTGAAGTAGGTTGGAAATGTATCATTTAAAGTTCCATTCATCATTAAGGAAATAGCATTAGAAAATGACATGACCCATCCTATGTCATACAACTAGGTAGCAGAAGAGCCAGAGCACAATCCAAGTCCTCAGATTCTTCTTCCATGCATTGCATAATAAGCAAAGCAGGACCAAAACCATAAAAAGGCCAAGATCTGCAGTCTTAAAGAAAGTCATTAAGACAAATACTAGCAAGACTACAAGAAGAGAGGAAGTCATATAGGAGAATTAATGGTTCAGTGGGCAACCACAGTGATCTTCCCCACCTTCCACCAAAAATTGAATCTAGGTAGCTATACACACACACACACACACACACACACACACACACACACACACACACACATCGAATAATAGGGTAGATTCTGCAGTGGTCCTTGCTGCATTGCTTCCAATTTAATTCAATTCAATGCAACAAGCATATATGGGTCTGTCAAGAACTAGACATCAGGGATAAAAAAGATAAAAATAAGTCTTTTTCTTTAAGAAGCTTCTATTCTGATATTGCTCTTTCTCTAGGTTTTATCACCATTCATAATACTCAAGGAGGTTCCATAATTGTCTAGAAATTTTAGTAGAATATGAAAATGCCACAATCTCCACCCATCAATGAACCTTGGCTTATTTAGGTAGGTGGCAAACCAGCTCATAGCTACAGTTGTGTTTATCTCACCGTTATACCTGGTCTTTAGCTAAAGGCAGTGGGGGTAGGGTTGTGATGGGGACATTTATATCAGTCTGACAACCTAAGTGCTTATGAGAAATAAATGTTGTGGCTTGCTTCACCTTGGGGCCCACAGTGATGACCTCCCTCCCGAAGGGGAGCTGAGAATAAGGAATCAAGCCACTACTGCCTTATGCCTCCTGCTCAATTTTATTACTGCTTAGCTTCTACATATATACTGTTAGGTCTTCCAGAGTAGAACAAAGAATAGTGAAGTAATGGAGGGGTACACAAGCGGGTTGTACATGCAGCATCTTGCATTACAGGATAAGGGGGTACGTTGTGGGGGAGGTGGTAAAACACAGCTGTATCTTGTGCCCTTGGGCTGTGGGGCAGAATGTCCAGCTCCGAAGGACTCTGGCACACCTTATCTCTCAGCAAGCCAGCTCCTGCCAGGTGGCAGTCCATTAGAATAGCCTGTGTTCCCACATCTCCCGCTTGTTTTTCATTAAGGGCTGGGGGGGACCTGGATAGTCATAATAAACACTGCAAAATAATAATAAACATAATAAACAACACGAAATGCATAGGGATTTTTACATGGGGTCCAGGGGATCTGTGAAGACCAGAAGTGGGGGGAGTGTCCAGTGTCAGGGAGAAAAGGGCAGGGAAGGGTGTGTGGGGTTTGATCCTCCTAGCAGAGGAGTCAAAGGCAAAAAGGTCCCCTAGGAATGAATGGGTTAGTGGGACCTAGTACTGATATGCAAAGGACCAACAGAATTGGAAACTTTAAGAGTCCTGGCTGCTTGTTCTTCCAGTGAAAATGTGGGGAGACCTACAGTTCCATTACTGGCAAAGAGAGCAGGGAAAAGAGATGCATCGTAAAAGAATAGGGGGAAGGGGATAAGTGCACACTGAGGGGTCACCCATGCTTTGGGGATGTTCAGCAGGAATAGCATAGTAACAAGGAGTTGGTGAAGAGACAAATGTTCTCTAGGTTTAAAGTCCATCGCTCTTTTTTGCCAAGGTAAAGAGCTCATCCTGGAGTGCTGCGGGGAGGTTGGGGGGATCATCTTTTCCTCCTCAGTCCTCTACATCTCGGGTTTCATCTATTGTTGTTTAGAGACATTCTTTGCATTTCTTTAGCAGGATCTGGAAGGGGGCGGGATGCTGCAGCTGCTGTGAGCTTCAACTAGAGAGGCAGGTCGGGTCAGATGGTCAGGAATCTACAACCCAGCAGTGCAATCTGTGGTAAAAACACAAGCAGACAAGGACCAAGGCTAGGGCTTGCAATTCTGCCCATTGCACAGACTGGATGTGGAGGCTCCTGTGAGTGAATAAAACAGATCCATTACTGTAGATTACATAGCCCAGGTGCTTTCTGTTTGCGTATGTAAAGGCTCCATAAGCCTGTGGAATGGGTCGAGGGGAGGGAGATGAGAAGAGGAGTGTGCTGACAGGGAGTGCTGAAATCCCTTGAGGAGAGGGGAGGGTGGGTAATGGTTATCAATACAGCAAAGATCTCTCATCTGACAGGCATCCATGAGGTCATTAGCTGCTGCTGAGGGGGCGGGGGGAGCATCTTGATGTTTCAGGGGAGGATGGATCCCGCAGTCTTCCTGAGGCAACTCAGGGTAGAGATGAGGAGGCTTGGGGGGGGGGGGGTTGTCTGGCGTAGGATCCCGGGAGGGCTCAGGAGGAGTGGGGTGAGTGGATTTATCATCAGTTTGAGTGCCCTCAACGCAGACCTCAGTAAGGTGGCATTGGCTCTCTGCTCTGGCCTTTTCTGCATCTAAAGCTGCCTGTAAAATATTTTGAGGTTTTTCCTCTCTCCTTTAAAGGCAGGCATGTATTGCAGTGACAATAGGATAGAAGGGCAGTGGGGGAGAAAAGTCACCACGGACCTCAGCTCTGCAGGAAAGTGTCAAAACACACCCCCCCCAAATATCAGGATCCAGGATATGGCCAGCTTCAATCCAGGGGGTCAAAGCCAAAACCACCTGGAGTGTTATCTTACATTCTTTTTCAGAGCATTTCAGGGGATGGGAACTTAGGAGGTGTTTAAGAACCTGTACTTGGGTATCTTGGGAAGAAGGGGGAAGATTCCCCATTATGTTAAGGGACAACAGGGGGCTCTAGAAGCCACGGGGTTGCTGGGGCAAGGGGACCATCAGAGACTGGTCGGTATGGGGCACTTACCTTGGCCAGCAGGGATGAGAGCGAATTCTGAAGCATCCTTCAGATTGGGGGGGGGGATCCCAGATTTTGGCACCATTTGTTGTGGCTTGCTTCACCTTGGGGCCCATAGTGATGACCTCCCTCCCAGAGGGGAGCTGAGAATAAGGAGTCAAGCCACCACTGCCTTATGCCTCCAGCTCAAATTTATTACTGCTTAGCTTCTACATATATACTGTTAGGTCTTCTGGGGTAGAACAAAGAATAATGAGGTAATGGGGGTGCATAAGTGGGGTGTACAGTGCAGCGTCTTGCGTTACAGATTAAGGGGGTATGTTGGGGGGAGGTAGTAAAACACAGCTGTGTCTTGTGCCCTTGGGCTCTGGGGTGGAATGTCCAGCTCCCAAGGATTCCGGTACACCTTATCTCTCAGGGCTGCAAGCCAGCTCCTGCCAGGTGGTGGTCTATTAGAATAGCCTGTGTTCCCACAAATAAAGGCTCCCTTGAAATGGTTTTTCAAATGTTTAGCCATTTATTCTGGCTATTAATTTGGTCTTTGATGGAAGAGTAAGCCCAGTTCATCCAGATGAGAGTTCTAATAGGATTTTCTAATTTGTTCATAAATAATAGGCTTAATGTTTAGGAACTTATCAATTATAAGTTTTTTATAAGTCCAAAACAAAGGGCAAGTTAGTATATGATGTGATATTATATGGTGTGAATAGTAGGAAATAACTTTCCATTTGCATAGAAAAAAGAGAGACTGGAGAATGGGACACTATGGTGGTCTCTGAGGAGGTCCTGCTGAGGTAGTTAGCTAGTAGAGACATCAAGTACCTTAGAGGTGGTATTAATGCCTGATTTTAGAGTCACAGAACTTCTGGAGAAAATAGATCTTCACAAATTTAAAGTTCTACTAAGGGAGAGACTGAAGTTTAGAAAGAGAAAACATAGGATACCCACTATGGGATACCTAGGAAACAAACTTGTCCCCAAGTTGTTTTTTCTTTTTTTCTTTTCCCTTTTATATATCTAGTGGGTAGTGCATTGGATAGAATTGGGTTTGAAATCAGAAAGAGTCATCTTCCTGAGTTCAAATCTGACCACAGACACTCAATAGTTGTGTGAACCTGTTTGCTTTAGTTTCTTCATCTGTAAAATGAGCTGGACAAGGAAATGGCAAACCAGTCCAGTATTTTTGTCAAATGAAATCATAAAATATTGGAAACAACTCAAATAACTGAACAATAACAAGCACTATGACCCCATGGCATAGTGAGCAGATAGATAGCAGACCTAAGACCTGAGATGGATTTCTGCTTCAGACATTTGACCCTGGGATAATGATGAGAAGATGTTATGAGTAAAATATTATAAAAACTCTAATACTCCCTTCAATTAATCAACCAACATTTATTAAGAGTATAGTATGGAGCATCTAGGTGGCACATAGAGCACCAGCCCTGGAGTACCTGAGTTCAAATCTGGCCTCAGATACTTAATAATTACTTAGCTGTGTAGCCTTGGGCAAGCCACTTAACCCCATTGCCTTGTAAAAACCTAAAAAAAAAAAAAAGAGCACTATACAAAAAGAGGCAAAAAATAATCCTTGCCTTCAAGGAGATTGCAATCTAACTGGGAAGACAAAATGAAAAGAACTACGAACATATGTACTGAATAAATAGGAAAAAATCCACAGGTGGAAATACTGGTATTAAAAGGAATTGGGAAAACCTTTTTTTTTTGTAAAAGATTGGATTTTTGTTGGGACTTAAAGGAAAAAGGAGATCATTGCAAGCATGGTCAATAGCCAGAGAATATTCCTGTAGCCATGTGTCTTATTTGAGAAATAGCAAGGAAGTCAGTGTCACTGAATCAAAGTAGGGAGTGAGGTGTGAAAAAGCTGGGGAGGTAAGGACTCTTAAAGAATGGCAAACAGAGAACTTTGTATTTGATCTTGGAGGCAATAAGGAGCCAATGGAGTTTACTGAGAAGGGGGAAAACAGGATTGGAACAACATTTTAGGAAAATCACTTTAGTGGCTGAATAGAGGATGCATTGAAATGGGGAGAGACATGAGGAAGCTGACCCAGCAGCAGGTTATCATTATTCAGTAGCAAGGTGAAGAAGGATGGTGGAAAGGAAGGAGGGAAGGAAATAACTTGTAAATGTTTTATTATGTACTAAACACAAATCAGAAGTATACTTTTAAAAATTATTTTTAAGCATTTCCAAAACACTACAATAAAAACTGTAAATGAAACTGCAAATCTATTATGCACAACTTCCTATTCCTTTCAAAATTTTGATAGTGCCTTGAAAAGAGTTTCAAGATGCTAGTATGTATAATATAAAATATAGCTTATTGGTCTTATAGTCAGGATAGACTTCAGTTTAAGTCCACCCTTATACAATTATTAATTGTGTGGTCCTGAGTTTTTACACTTGTCAAAACAAGAGATGGTGATCACTGAAATTACAATAGCCTGTGAGTACTGAGAAGAGGACCAATTTGAGGTATATTGTTGGGATAGAAGTGATAATACTTGGCAACTAATTGGATATGGGGGTAAGGGAAAGAATAGTTGAAGATGTTTCCTATTTGGCAAGCCTGAATTATTGAAATAGAGAAGTCAGGAAGAGGGGAGGATTTGGGGAGAAAAGATGAGTTTGGTTTGGGACTTCTAAATTTGGAACTCTACTTCTATGGGAGAAGAATGAGGGAGGGGGAGAAAAGATTTTACCCTAAATAAGAGGGCAAAAGAAATTGTCTGGTGATTTGGAGAGGTTGGGATTAGTAAAGAAGGCCATAGATTAAATTGGGGGGAGGGGAGTAGGAATTTGTGAGAATGGAGAAAATTTGAAAGACAACAAACTCCAGGTAGAAATAGGTCCAGATTTTTCTGGTGGTTTCTATTAGAGAGAGGTTATCATTTGTCCTGTTTTCAAAGAGGATAATGACATCAGGAAAGTGAAGGAGAGGTTTAAAGATTATGGAGTAAAGACCTAAAAAAAGAATACTCAATAAGGAAAAGGAGAAAGCAGTTGGCTAGATTAGGCAGGATAAGAAAAAGTAAGTGAAACAATTGAACGCTAAAGTAAAATGATAGAGTGAAGGCAAATTGGTTTAATGAATAGAAAATTGGATCCAGGGGAAAGAAGTTGTGGTTGAGGAACAGTTATCAAGTCTAAGGAAAAGTATTTGGGTGGGGTTGTCTAGGTATTTAAGAGCTGCTACTTAGGTGGCTATGATCCCATTTGGGGCTTTCTTTATGAGGAAATTCTTCAGTATAGATTTTACAGATGAAGCAAACAGGGTTAATTGACTTACCCGGGGTCATACAACTAGTAAGTGTCTGAGGTTAGATTTGAACTTCATGTGAAGTTTACTAACTGTGAGACCCTGGACAAGTCATGTAACTTTATTTGCCTCAGTTCCTCATCTGTAAAATGAGCTGGAGAAGAAAACAACAGGCCACTCCACTATCATTGCAAGAAATTCCCAAATGGGATCACAAAGAGTCAAATGTGATTGAAACAACTGAATAACAATTGTCAGGGTATTAAAAGTTAAAAATGGGCAGCAAAAGTTTTAACCTAGTTCTAAATGTTAAATACAAATATTCATAAGTGGTTTAAAAATAAGAACCAGACTAAAAATTTCAACACTAGGGGTGGAGAAATTTTGGAAGTGTTTGTGATGCTTGCTTTCTAGTCACAGTTTGAGTAACTATTATCCAAAGTAGACTGATCTTCTTTCTGGAGAAAGTGAAGATATTCAAATGAAATATTTCTTATCCAAGTTTTGGAATGTAAATGAGATGAAGGCCTTCTGGGTGGAGAGAAATCTTCTGCAGTATCTGATTCTAGGATGTAATTGTTTCTTTAGTTTGTTTTTTTTGTCAAGGCTATGGGGGTAAGTGACTTGCTCAAGGTCTCACAGCTAAGTATTAAGTGTCTGAGTTCACATTTGAACTCAGGTCCTCCTGATTCCAGGGTTGGTGTTCTATCCATGGCACCATCCAGCTGCTCCCCTGTGATTGTTCCTAAGATAAGAGTTCTTATCTTCTTATCCAAAAGGAAGAGAAACACTAGCTAAATGCAGACTATTTGGATATTGGATAAGGTAGCAGTTTCTTGGCGAAAGGAGGTTTTGACAACTTGGCCAGAACCAGCTGCCTCAGACAACTTTCTTCCCAATATCTCTCCTTTTGAACCATGGACACTGTCAATGGAGTTTTCTTGGCAAAGATAATGGAGTAGTCTGCCATTTCCTTCCTTAGGGATTAAGGCAAACAGTGGCTAAGTGACTTGCCTAGTATCCCACAGTTAATAAATGTCTGAGGCTAGCTTTGAGCACAGATCTTGCTGACTCTGGGAACAGTGCTTTCCACTGAGATATCTGGCTACTTCCTTTCTCTCCTTGGGCAGATTTAAAGAACTTTCCCTCAATGAAGCAAGAGTAGGGAAAATTCCCATAAAGGGAAAATCACACCCACAGGAATTCTGATAGGGAGGACAATTAGAGATTAGGTGCATAAGGATAAGTGACTAAAGAAGCTCAGTTTAACAAACTGCTAGTCAAGCAATCCAGTTATTAAGAAAATTAAGTATTACTAAATGAAACAAAGCTGAGACTTCCAAAGGTTGGGGGTAGGGGTGGAGAAGAGGAAGTCTGATTCTTCTTGGGAAGTTAGAGATGGATGAGTGTGGGTCAAAGAATGGGAGAGTATGTCAATGCTTATCCAATAAAAGCTTATCAACTGACTACCAGTAGCTGCAGATTTCCTGGCCAAGGTTACCACAACAACAACTTGTAAACCTGATAACAATGATTTAAATAAAAAGGTTCTGGAATCTCACCTGACCATGTATTCAAGATATAATTGGAGAACAAGTGCCTACAATTTACCTCTGGTGAATCAGGTGGCCACATATGATGATGAAGAGGAACCAGAAAATTGTTGTCAAAATGGTTATGAAGTCTAGGACAAGAAACTAAAGACTATGGTGGGTGGTGTAGATGTTTTCCTCACTTTAGCTCATTGAAGCAATAGATAAAGAAGACACTAAGAGAACTGGGAAACAAACAGCTGGTAAGAAGAAAGGGTTTGAGAAAGAGATTTGGACTTTGGATCTAGGGCTTAAAATATAGAGCTGAAGATGGAAAGCCCCTAACAAAGGCTAGTAAAAATATATTTGCTTGGTGTTTGAAAAATCTAATAAAAAAAACTTTTGGGTGGCTATGTGGCATAGTGGATAAAGCACTGGTCTTGGAGTCAGGAGTACCTGGGTTCAAATCCGGTCTCAGACACTTAATAATTACTTAGCTGTGTGGCCTTGGGCAAGCCACTTAACCCCATTTGCCTTGCAAAAAAAAAAAACAACTAAAAAAAATTTTCAAAAATGATGGGTGAAGAAAAAAGACTGCCTATGTATATTTATCAAATTGGATACCATAAAAAATAGTTACAATGAAGGAAGAAAAATAAATTCACTCATAAATTCACAGGAGACAAAACCCAAGGGATTCAGTAAGCCATTTGGCTCAAATGTCCAATTTGTCTACCATTGGGCACGATATACCCAATGATTAGGCAGCAAGCAAGAGAAACTAAGGGTCTAATTTCAAGGAGGTAAATCTGAACTCACTAAGACTTGGTGAAATGAAAATCCATGACAGTGATATGACTGGAAAATTATACTTTATCAAAAAGAAATGGAGCAGAGAATGCCTATAATTTTAAAAATATCAATAATGATGTGAGAAAATTCAGGCTCCTGAACACTTCAGTGATGTTTAAAGGATTGAGAAACAGATACGATTTTTGTCATTAAAGCATACTAGACTTCTTAGAAAGAGAAAATATATCAGGTTCCAAAGAAACATCTGTAGGCTAACACACATTTGCTGGAGCTTCCTCTCTGCCAAAGGTAGAGCAACTAATAACTTTTCAATTTTCAATTTTCCTGAATGATAATTTCTTCCTTCAAAGGGTGGAAGAATCTATTCTGATTCTATTCTAGGTCTGATTTTCACAAACAAGAAAAATTAGTTTCTGGGGAGAAAATGGTGGAAACTCTAGAAGGAAGTCACTATTCTATTGTAGAATTTGTGATATCTTTAGATAGGAAATCCCAGGAATTATCTGTCATAAACCCTAGTCTTTAGGATAACAAATTTTTAAGGTTCAGAGAAAAGTCACATAGAATCCTATGTGCTAAAATTCTTTAGAGGAAGTCAGTTCAAGATGATTGGGAAGGATGAAATTCTGAAGATAAAAAGAGAAATTATTCCACTGAGGAAAAAAGGGAAAAGAGACCAATGCATATGCATATAACTCATCAGACAATATAGCCTTTAAAAATATAGCTGCTTGCAATAGTTGCTCGGGTCTCCTAAAGCTGAACCAACTCTAAGGACTTAGGATCAATAGACTTGTCAAAGACAAACTTTTATATTGTTCTCAAAATCAATGTTCAGTCATCTAGAATCAGGCCAAAATACACAATCAGAAAAGGCATTCAAAGGTCCAGGTTCCAGATTGTCTAGCTGAAGCCCTTGACTCTAGCTGACATGTGGGAACAGTCAACATGCTACCAATTAGGATGGAGGTCATCATTCATCCTTCACTATTCATGGTTAGACCCAGAGCTATATGACACTACCCGAAAGGTCTATGAAAGAAAAATCAGAATTGAGTTACCCTTTTGAGGGACAGCCAGGTGATGGATTGTTAGAGAACTGAGCCTGGAAACAGGAAGACTCATCTTTGTGAGTTCATATTTGATTGCATATATTTTTATGTGACCCTATTTGCCTCATTTTCTTCATTTGTAAAGTGAACTAAAGAAGGAAATGGTTAACCACCCTAGTATCTTTACCCAGAAAATTCCAAATGAGATCATGAAGAGTTAATAATAATGTTAGTCCTTCATTTTTGAAGAAGGCCACAATATCAGGGAAGTGACACCATAACACGCACATGAATTGCATTTGAGTGAGGGGGTGCTATGCTAAGTCACTAGCCTCACTTTCTCCTCCAGAACCATCTGGATCCAGGGGCCAGATATGAATTAAAAAAAGACTGGAGATGGCCCTGGTTGTGAGGCAGAGTTAAGTGACTTGCTCAAGGTCACACAGCTAGTAAGAGTCAAGTGTCTGAGGCTGGATTCAAACTCCCATACTCCTGACTCCAAGGAGAGTGCTCTATCCACTGAGCCACTTAGATGCCCTTGAACAATAATATTCCCTTTTTAAAGGTCCACTGACCCATTGGAAGTTTTTTCTTAATGGTCAATAAGTTCCTGAGTTCTTTAGTCCTAAATTTCATTAGGTCAGCAGGAAGTGGTCAATCATCCCTGAAGTAGCCAATTTTCCCCAAAGCACCTAATCATTGAGCTAACTAGGCTGCTAGGTGCAGGCAGGAAAGTTCTGTGCATGCACTATTGTGTTTTCTTTCCAGTCAAATTACCTACTTTGTAGGTAGTCTGTATTACCTCATTTGAGATTCAACAACAATCTTGGAAGATAGATACTATTAATAGCTCCATTTTATAAATAAAGAAACTGAGACAAAATGACTTTCCAAGTGTAGAGTCCTAGTTCTAGACACTCAATCTTCCCCAGGAGAGTGTTGGAGGGGCAGGATACAAGGATGACAAAGGAGACAAGTACTACACCAAGATCTCCAAGTGCTCTATTTATTCACCAAAATAAAGATACTTAAATACCTTTCCAGTCTCTAATCCACTCCTACTCCAGTGGTACTTGGCAAAACAAAGTTCTGATGTTCAAAGACACCACCAGATGAAGATAATTCACAATGTTTCCATACACAATGGTTTCCTACATCCAAGGTTACATAGCTTGCAAGTATTTGGGCAGTGAGGGTAACCCAAAGGCATGCTAAACATCACTTTGATAAAACATTTTATGTTTTTTTTCCTCGGTTGGGCATAAAGCAATCTACTCTGCCTAACATATGTCTTTTCTTTTGGTAGCCTGAAACTATAAATGAACCACTAAATACCACATTAAAAATTCCTGATATACATGTATTAATATAATTCTATCTTCTTTTAAATTATAAATAATACACTCTGAAATTATTCTCAAAATTTGAAAAAGAAAATATTCTACCAAACTGTTTTTATGATACAAAAATTAAGTCCTAACAAGTGAATCAGAGAAAGCAAAGAAAGAGAACTATAAGACCAATATCATCATTATTGATTTAAATTATAAGTTCTTCTCTATTTCATTGTTTATTTGATTTTTAATTTTTTAAATTTATTTAATACAATGGGGTTAATGACTTTCCCAAGGTCACACAGCCAGGCAATTATTAAGTGTCTGAGACTGGATTTGAATGAAGGTCCTCCTGACTCCAGGGCCAGTGCTCTAACCACTATACCACCCAGCTGCCCTGATTTAAATAATTTAAAGTAAAATCCTTGCAAAAATACTATTGCAATTTATAAAAAAAAATAATTGTGAGCAAATAGGATATATAAAAAGGATGGTTCAATATTAGAGAAAAAACTTATTAAAAATCCAGTATCGTGTTCATGGCCAATGTCACTCGATTGAAGTTAGTGTTGGGGAGTAAGGTGTTAGGAGATTGGAAAGGTAGGATAGGGCCAAATTATGAAAGGCTTTGAATGTCAAAAAAGAGTGTCTTGTACTTGCTCCTGGAGACAAGAGGAAGCCACTGTAAATTATTGACAAGAGAGGGTTTCATGAGAAAGTCACTGGAGTTGGTTAAGTGACTTGTCCAGGGTCACACAACTACTGTGTTCTGGGTTCATATTTGAACTCAGGTTTTCCTGATTTCAGTCCCAGTGCTCTATTGAGCCATCTAACTAGATATGATTACAAAAAATGAAATAGAAAACTTTTATAACATGAAATTGCAAAACAATATAAACAAAATTAATGTAACTAGCATAAGTAGGGAAGTAGTTGACTGGCAAAAAAAATCTTTTTATCAAAATACTTTGATAAGATTCTGATATCCAAATTATATAAGTAACTAACAGAAACATATGGGTAAAAAAATTCTCTAATGTATATGAACAAATAGTTCTCAAAAGAATTGTAAACTGCTAATAGTCATTTGAAAGAATGCTCCACATTAGTTATAATAAGAGAAAACAAAATTTTAAAACTAACAAGACTTGACACACCCAGAACACTGACAAAGATGCAAAAGATGGAAATAGAAAATGTTGTAAGAGTTGTAGAAAGTTGTAGGAAAAACCCTTTTCCATCCTTCATCAAGTCTTTCACCATATTTCTTATCCTACTCAAATTTGCAAAAAAACTCACTTCATAATTCACTGAAAAAAATCTTTTGCCCAAGTGTTTCTTCTTCTCCTTTTCTCCTATTCTCACACCTATCAGACATCTATTTTCCTTCAGTAAACTCACCTTATCTAATAAAGAGGTGACCTTTTTTTTTTGCTAAAATAAATCCCTGGATACATCTTCTTCAGCAGATTGCCCCAATGATCATCCACTATCATTCTCTCTTATTAAAATCTTTCCATATCTATTGATACTTTTCATCCCTTCTACAAACACATCTATACCTCTCCCACTTGATCCCAATATTTTTTACCACAGGCTGTCATCCAGTATCTCTCCTTCACCTTCTAAACTAAACTCCTTGTGAAAGCCATAGATACTAAATTTATCCTTCTATTTCATCTCCTCTCATTCACTTCTAAACCCTTTGCCAGCTGACTTCTATAGCATCATCTGGATCATCACCCTAGTCACTCAACTGAAACTTGCCATCTTCAAAGTTACCAATAATTGCCAAATACCAAAATATATTGCCAAATTCATGTCTATTCTAAGTCTTCATCTTTCTTGACCTATCTGGAGCATTTGATGATGGTTAATTGGTTTGTTATTAAAAAAAAAACCTCACAAACCATCTGACCCCAGAGGTAAGAAAGGCTTAAATTTTAATTCATAGGTTGCTCAGTTTACTAAGTTACTACAAAAAGTTCACAAGTTAAGTTCTTTAGAGAAGCAGCAAAATAGGCTAATGAGCATAAGTTGAGGTTAAAAGATTAAATGCTTAAAAGGAAAGGAAAGAATTGTAGATCAATACAGATCTAGGTGGATGGCCATATTGGTAGTGGGAAAGTAGTCAAATTAAAAGAGAAGGAGGGAAAAGAGAAGAAACTTAGAGGAAAGAAGAGAGAGAGAGAAATGCCAGGGACTCCAGGAGAGAAAAAAGAGAAGAAAGAAGCTTGGATCAATGTAGATCCAGTCACATGGAGCTGGGGCTGCATTATTCCAGCTTCGTGACCAGACCATGTGGATCTAGATTAGAGAAAGCAAGTAGTTAGCTGGGAGTCCAGAAGAGGGGAAAAAACCCAAGAGCTAAAGAGAGTTAGCATGAAAGCTGGGCAGAAGTTTATTCAAACCTTTCCTAGTGGGCAGGACTAGAGTAGTGCTTAAGAAGTGGTTTAGCACCTGGCTCCAGGTATTCTCCAATGTACCCAAAGGAGTGACTAAAACAGTATTCTTTGCATATGGGTGGTAATCTAGGAACTATGTACTGAATGCTAAACCTTCTCCTGTCCCAAAGGGCATGACCAAAAAGTAATGGAGATCATGTGTCTAAAGAGTTCCCCTGCTACAATTTGACACTGTTGATTACCATTTCCAAGGATACTATCTACTTAGTTTTCTTGACACTCTTTCTTCTCTTTCTCTGCTTACCCTTCTTATTGCTCCTTTTCATCTTCCTTTGCTGGATCATCCTCCAAATCATGTTCACTAACCATTGGCATCCCTTCAGGATCTGTCCTGGATTCCCTTCTCTTTTCTCTCCATAACATTTTTGTTTATTTCATTCCAATAGTTTAAATTATTATCCTTTGGCAGATAATTCCCAGATCTATTTATTCAGCCCTAGCTTTTCTCCTAAACAGTAATCACAAATCACTAACTGCTTTTTTTTGCATCTTGAACTGGATATACCACTGATATCTCAAATTTAAGATGTCTAAAACAGAACTCATTACGTTTTCCCCAAACTTCCTCTCTTCCCAAACTTACTATTGCTATTGTTTCTACCTTGACATTATCATATATATTTGTATGTGTGTGTGTGTGTATACAATTGGTCTGATCAGCCATAGTCTGACACACTGTAATTTGTCTCAAACATAGTGATGTCATTTTCATCTTCGATAAGGAAGGACAAGAACCAACCAAACTTGACAATGTCATATGAATGTGTATATACAATATATATACACATAGACAAAATATATATATTCTATTTATATCTATATCTATAATGTGTGTGTGTGTGTGCACATTCCTTTGTCTCTATTCACAAAGTCACCTTTGGCCTGAACTATAATAGCATTCTGAATCACTAGTTAATTTATAAAATTATAAAATCAGGGTAGACACTCCAGTTCTTTGGCTCCTCACCAGGAAAGACTACAATGGGAGTGGAAAGTGAGACTGCAATCACACATTAATAAGGGTAGAAGGACAAATAGAACAAAAAGTACAGAGACAGTCAGGAAAAAGAGGTATAGTGGTAGATGCAATAGGGACTGCTAGAGGGGGAGGAAGGCAGACAGATGGGGAGTAGGGGAGATGAGGCACAGAAAGAATCATTCTCATAACCATGAATTAGAGCTGGGATCATTTTTGGCAGCATGACCCAATGAAGATGGAAGAATCCTTGGGCAAGAGTCTCATGTTTCATTTTTCTAGGTTTTTGGCAGGGGCGGCTGAACAGACTAATTCTTATCTGTGCTACTTTAGGGCTAATTCATTAATGTATTCAAATCATCTCCAGAATGTTGATAAAATTTTAAAATCAACATATCCATTACATTTCATCATTACCAGCACCATTTGGTATTCTGCTGGTCTTACTATGGACATCTGGAATTTATTTGAGATTTGCATGTCATAGGACCAAAAAGCCCTAACAATGAAGCCTGGATGACTTCTCCTGATTCAGCATATATTAGGAGGGTATATTTGGGGGTAATATATGATATAATTTGAGAATAATCCTCCTTTGATCTTTGAATCAATTTATAAAATGACTTCTAAATCCTTTGCAATCTTACTTGCTACTATGCCACTTTATTTTTGCTCTTCAGTCATTTTTCATGGTCCATTTGGCATTTTCTTAAGAAAGATACTAGAGTGGCTCAACATTCCTTCTCCAATTTAGAAAACTGAGCAAACAGGATTAAATAGCTTGAACAGGTCACATAGCTGGTAAGTGTTTGAGGTGGGATTTGAACTCAGGTCTTCTTGGCAATCCATCTGTAACACCTAACTTCCTTGTCACTTTATACAGACTACTTATTAATTTACTTATTATAAAAACTAATTTTTAAATACTTGACTGAGTAACTGACTGTTTAATGCACTATTAGTGGCTTAGTTGGTTCAATCATTCTGCAAAGCTAAGAAAGTGACTAAAATTTCCATATTCTTTGATCCAGAGATTCTACTGCTAGGCATATAATAAATGACCCCAAAAAGGTTCGATGTACGCCTCAAAAGTTTATAGTCATACTTTTTTGGAGTAGCTAACAAAATGGATACCATGGATTGGGGTTGACTAAACAAGTTGTATATGAATGTTATAGGATATTATGCCATCTCATTATCATGAGAATCTTTGTCAAATGTTTTGCCAGAATCAAGATATCTATAGCATTTGTTCATCTACAACTGTACTGTGATTAAGTCAGTTTTCAGTCTTGGCCAACTCTGGCGTTTTCTTGGCAAAGATACTGCAGTGATTTGTGATTTCCTACTCCAACTCATTTTGCACATGAGGAAAGTGCGGCAAACAGGGTTAAGTGACCTGCTCAGAGACACAGAAATAGTAAATGTCTGAGTCCAGATTTAAATTGAGGAACCTGAGACTTCCTAACTCTAGGCCCAGCACTCTATCTCCACTATACCACCTAGCTAACTATTTAGAATTTTGATAACTGGAAAATTATATAAAAAGTTCTTTTTATTCCTAACTGAATTGACAAAACTCAGGGGCAGCTTTTACTTCTTTAATATAGTTCACAGAATTACCAATGTGTAGCCCTGACCACTGAAGAACAGTGGTAATCCCAGATCACTGGGAAATTCAAATTATAGAATATTTGTAAAGAAATGTGGCATCCTGGGATCACAAATATATGTGAAGGACTTTAATGGTCATCTGGTCCAGCCAGTTCATTTTACAGACAATGAACTTGAAGACACAAAAAATTAAATGCCTTGTTCAAAGTTATACAGGTAATAAGTGACAGATTTCAACCCAGATGCTCTGTCTCTCTCTACATACAGCACTTTCCAATCTTTGGTACTGATTCTTATGATTTCATTTTTTTAAAATAGCTTGAGCTTTGTTACAGATTATAGGGATAGGAATTTATGGTATGTGGAATTCATGCAAAAGGAAACTCCTTCTAGAAGTGCAGGTTTTCTCTTCTCAAAAACTCATCATTTAAGGGCAAGAGATAGTGATCCAACCCTGAAGTCAGGAAATTGTTGTTCAATTATTTTAAGTGATGTCCATCTCTTTGAACCTCCTTTTGGGGTTATCTTGGAAAAGTTTCCATTTCTTTCTCAATTCATTTTACAGATGAGGATCTGAGGCAAGCAGGATTAGGTGACTTGCTCAAGTTCACATAGCTAGTAAGTATCTGAGACCAGATTTGAACTCAGGAAGATGAGCCTTTTGGACACCAAGTCCAGTACTCTATCCACTACAACACCTAGCTGTCTACCTAGGTGTCAGGAAGACAATTTCAAAGACAGTCTTAGATACTAGTTACGTGACCCAGGAAAAGTCACTTCACCCTTTTTGCCTTAGTTTCACCATCCGTCAAACAGAGTTAATAATAGTACTTATCTTTCAGGGTTGTAGTGAGGATAAAATGAGATAATAATTGCAATGCACTCAGAAGAGGTTAAGTGTCTTGCCCAAGGTCATACAGATAGTAAATGTTATGGCTGGACTTGAATATAGACTTTCTGGTTTCAGGTCTACCTCTCTAGCTCCCTCTATCCTATGTCTTTATTGCAGATTAAACATCACCAAATAAAGCAATTTGTTTTCATAACAAGATAATTCCTTTCAGATGGTTTTTGCTGCTTGCCCTTCAATAAAATGTTAAAATCAATAAGATGTTCAAAACAATTTCCCTTTTAAATATGACAGATAATCATGATACAGTCCCAAGATTTGCTCAGCAAATTCTTTCTTTGCACTACTGCAAATACACACTCTAATTCTGACAAGGTCATATGATCACAAATTACATAGCTGTTTAGTCATTTCAGCTGACTCTTCCTGGGTGCATTTGGTTTGTTTTTTTTTTGACAAAAAACATTTGGAATAGTTTGCCACTTCCTTCTCCAGTTCATTTTAGAGATGAGAAAACTGAGGTAATCAGGGTTAAATGACTTTTCCAGGGTCACACAGTTACCAAGTGTCTGAGGTCAGATTTAAACACAGGAAAATGCATCTTCTTAACTCTAGGTCTGGCATTCCATCCACTGGGCCCAACTAGCTGCCCCCCAAATTACATAATAGTAGATTCCAAAGGAACGAAGTCTTACTGGGTTTAAATTTGAATATCAGTACTTCACTTTTCTCATCTTCTAGATGTTCAGAATACAGTGAGGCCTTCTGGAATGGATAGTCTCATTAACTAGAAATTCATGCTTGAACCTTAACTCTTAGAAAACAGAGCCCAAACTTTGGATTGTTAGTTCTATTATAGATCTAGACTAAACCTATATTCAATAAGTATTCAATTTAATGTAATTCAGTTTTAGTATCATTAGCTCCTTCATCAGCAAGGATCTCTTCTTGGTTCTAGGAATATAAAGACAAAAGAATAATAGATTTCCTACCAGCTAGGATAGGGTGGTCCAAGCTTAGGCTATCTTAAGGTCAAATTAAAATTGAATAATTATTCAAGGACTGCACCCAGAATACAAAATAGAGTATACTAAAATAACAGTTCATTTGTTGTCTTACCCTACATTTACCAAATGCTTCGAAAAGTCATGGTACTTTTAACTTCTTAGAAAGTGGGGGAATGGACATCATCAAAATGGCAGGCAAAGTGCAAAAGCAAACAAAACAGCAAAGCAATAACATAACAGTGTAAAGATAGGTGCATACTGACTAGTCTGCATTGTACAAATGGAACACATCCCACAGATTGATTGAAAATTCCATGCAATATGTTCCATCCAAAGTACTGCTTAAAAACACCAAAGAAAATTAACATCAATGATATTATTTATTGGTGATGGAATTAAAAAATATAATATGCATTCCATGCAATTTTTTTTTTGCTCATGAAAATTAAAACCCACGGGCAGGCCACATAAAATCTACATGGTGGACTGCATACAGCTGGCAATACATTTGGATAGCCCTGCTGTAAGAAATTACATTCTAATTTCATTCACTAGTAAGTAATGCTGGTAATAATAAAGATAATACTATATAGAAATTTCATAACAGAGAAAAAACTCAAATTGTGGAAGAACAGAATCAACTGGAGATCAGAAGAAGTGAACAGGTCAGCAACACAGTCGCTAGTGACAATTAAAAACAAAACTGTATCCTATTGTCAGAAGTTATGACTCACTGTAGTTCCATTTCCTACCCCTGTAATTTTCAATAAAACTCAAGCTTCTTAAAAGTAATACAATTACAGGAATCAGAACAAAGGAGTAGAAAGTGCTGTATGTTGAAACAAAGCATCTGAATTCAAATCTATCATTTACTATTTGTGTGACTTGGACAAGGCTTAAGTACAAACTGGTTAAAGAAGATCTTTTCTTCCATAAATGAGTTATGAATAATATTGAGGAATTAGTTCTCCTTCCCCCCCCCCCCCAACTAAACTGAACATATGAAATATCTCTTTTTTGGGAGGAAATCAGGATTAAGTGATTTGTTCAAATTCACTTCTCTAGTAAATGTCTGAGGTTAAATTTGAACTCAGGGCCTACTGGAATCCAGGACAGGTGCTGTCCACTGCATCATTTAACTGTCTTATGAAATATATTTTAAATATTAATGTGGATCATGTAAAGTAATATCAATTTAGAACTTTTGTTCTCAAAGATACCTAGGGAAGTCGATAGGGTAGTGGATTGAACACTGGACCTGGTGTTAAGAAAACCCGAATTCAAATTAAACATCAGGCACTAGCTGTCTGACCTTTAGCAATCTCTTAACCTATATCTACCTTGGTTTCTTTATCTATAAAAATGGGAGTAATAATCTCAGCAACCTCCTTCACAACTACCTCCCAGAGTTGTAAGGATAAAATAAATTATTATTTGTAAAATAGCAATTCCCCAAAGCAGTAATATATTTTAAAATCCATTTTATTCCATGATTCTTGTTGTTCATTTATTTTTATCCAGCTCTTTGTGATCATGTTCCATAGTTTGTGTTCGCTGCTTCCCTGACACTTTCCATCTTAATCTTGTTATCCTCTTCTCCCTTTTTCTTCAATCTTTATTTATATTAGTCTTTTCCAATGAGTCTCATCTTCTCATTATGCTATAAAACTATGAAAACTTCAGCTTCATTATTTGTCCTTCCAATGAATAGTCTGAATTAATTTCTTTATATTTTGACTGATTTGATCTCCTTGCTGTCCTAGGGATATTCAAAAGTCTTCTCTAACACCACAGTTCAAAAGCTCAATTCTGCAGCACTCAAACTATAGTTATCTCAAGTTATAATTATGTAAATTATGATCACTGGTTCCAGTCCAATGGAAACATGTAGTGAGGCTTCAGGTAATGAGACCACTTCAGGGGAATTCATTGTTCACATTTATTGGAATCAGGACAAATTCAATTTGAAGAACAATTACCATGAGAAGCTGAAAATCAAATGGGAAATTACTTTCCCTTCAACTCTACAATAAGAGCATCCCCCAGTTTGCTTTATTCCTTTTGGTTTGGTTGGTGTTTGACTTTCTTTGACTTTTACTCATGCAGTATTTCAAGAGTTGAGTACAAATTAAATCCAGCAATTGAACCAATGTATTTGTGAAGTGAATGAGTCATTGAAAGAGCCCTGCAAAAGACCTGAGTAGCACTTAGTGAACTATTTCAGCTATTTTCAAACAGAAGTATAAACACTGGGAGAGAAATCCATCTTCACCTCCTGTAACAATGTATAAAGCCAAGATGAGAATAAGAGAACTTGAAGGAATTTAGGCTAGTCTGTCTCCTTTTTAGCTTAGGTATTTACGATATTTTATAGTTCATAAATGTATTCATATATATCAACTCATTTGAGCCTCATAACAACCATATGAGGTACAGATATTATTGTTCCCATTTTACAGATGAGGAAAGAGAGGTTGAAAGATTCCATGACTTGCCCAATTTCACATACCTAGTAAATAGCCCAGCCTGAATTTGAACAAACCAGGTTTCTGCTAGGTCCAGTCCTCTTTGTATCACACCTCTGTGCTTCAATATGTGGTTATAATAATTTTAATAGCTGAGATGTTTAATTCAAGGTTGTAATTAGTGTCTTCCTTGTTGCAAATGAATTCATCTCCCTATATTAACCAACCTCAAATCCAAATGAATTAAGATTATTTTTTGAAAATTAGTCAGCTTAATTTGCTTTTGTTGGAGTAGGAGAAAATGACTACTTCTAGAATTTGTATCCTCCTTTATATTTTTGGAAAGGAAAAATAAAAAGCACGTAAGAAGTTTTTCAAACAGAACAAAGTGACAGTGTGAGTAGCTAGGTTGATAATATTTTCTCAACCTCATTATCCATCAAACCTGAAAAACAGGTCTGTCTCACAGAGTGAGTGGGAATAAAGAAGTGTGATATAACACACCAAAGTGTTTTCTGTAATAATTTAGTGGGCACAATGATAGTGATAGAGAATGGACCTCTAATTTCATCAGTGTTGGGAACTCCATGATGAAGAAACTCCCTCTACCAATATTGGCACCTTCTAGTCTTAGAGATTGGCCTATAACCCTGAGAGGTTGAATTCATTGTTTAGAATCAAACAGCCAGTAGCTATCAGATATGGAACTTAAAATTTAAACTGCAACTCAGGACTTCTTGGCTTTTGATGGTCAAGCTTTAGCCACTGGGCTAGGGCAAAAAAATCAAAGGTTAAAAGTTAGCATAAGTCAGTACACTATGATAGGCAAAGGAAAAGATTTTCGGCTCAGTTCATTCCCCTTAGTACCTATTCCTTGGCTTAGTGTCCTCACCACTTCTAGAAGCACAGGAGACATGTTTCTTTATTCACCATGTTAACAATAATTAACAGTGCTTTCAGGAAACAAATTAAAGTGAGGTTTTTATTTAAATTGCTTATAATCTCTACCAAGTAACTCCTTTCTAATTTATATGGCTTATAACAGTGCTGTGAATTATAATATATAACTTAGAAAGCCCTATTTCTTTTCACCAAAGCAGGACAAAAGATTTTTGAATATGTATGCAATAAAAGATCCTTTAGCATAGGCAGTTTCATACTCATCCAATTTCATCCCAACTCACCTAGGCAGAATGATTTTTAGAAAAAATGTTGAAGGACCTAGGCTCTGCTACTTGTTACCTATATGATTTGGGACAAATAATTTCACCTCTCTGGGCCTCAGTTTCATTTCCATTCATTCATTCAAAAAGCATTTATTAAGAGATGAAGAATCCCCAGTCTCCAAGATTTTATATTCTTTTTAGAAAAACCAAGTACACAGATGCGTTGAAATAGTGGCATATGATTTGGGATAAGGACAGATACTAGCAACTTGAGAATTAGAAGCAGAAGATTGAAGGAACCTCAGGATTCCAAGAGGCAGAAGTGAGAGGTGAATGTATTCCAGGATCTTTGAGAGATGATGCAAAAATCATGGGACAGGAGGTGGAATGCCGAAGTGAGGGGATGGAAAGTAGGTCGGTTTGACTAGAACATATGAACAGGAGACAGTTGGGAATTCATTAAACATACGAACTCACTGACTCACCAAGAAATGGAAGTAGTATATAGGAAGCGCAGGTAGGTCAGTTTGATCAGAACACAAGAATGCTTGAAGGGGAGCATTATGCAATAAGCCTGGAAAAGGAAGCTGGAGTCAGATGCTGAATGGTTTTAAATGTCAAACAGAAAAGTTTGGAATTTAATCCAAGGGTTTATGGGGAATCCCAGACACTTCTCAAGCAAAGAAGTGGCATGGTCAGACATGCGCTTAAGAAATGTCAGTTTGGCAGCTCCTGTGGGAAGGTTTGACAGAGACTTGAGGGAGGAAAGTCAATCAGAAGATTAATGCAGTTGTCATTTGGAGAAGTAATCTAGGTCTGAACCAGACAGTGGGTATATAGATAGAAAAAGGTGAGGAAGAAGGAAGGATACCTTTGAGATTTCCAACTTGGATGGTTAGAAGTAGGGTGACATTGTTAACAAATAGAAACTATTGAGATTGGAATACATGATTTGTTGAGCCTTTTCCAACTTTCTTTTGTTTTTGTTTTCCATTTTTGCAAGGCAGTAGGGTTAAGTGGCTTGCCCAAGGCCACACAGCTAGGTAATTAAGTGTCTGAGGCCAGATTTGAACTCAGATCCTTCTGACTCCAGGGCCAGTGCTCTATCCACTATGCCACCTAGCTACCCCTCAACTCTAATGTTCTAAGGAGGGTGAGGACAACTTCATTAATTCCAATTTAATTTAATTCAACAAGTATTTATCAAGTGCATAATATATGTGACCTATAATTCTGGAGGCACGGTATATGGAGCACTAGACCTGAATGCAAGGAAGACCCTGAGTTCAAATCCAGCCTCAGACCCTTACTAGCTGTATAACCCTGGATAAGTCACTAGACCTGGTTTGCTTGGCTTTCTCATCTGGAAAATGAGCTGGAGGAAGAAATAGCAAACCATTTTAGTATCTTTGCCAAGAAACCTCCAAATGAGACAATACAGAAAGGGACATGATTGAAACAAGTGAACAACAAACAACTGTTCTAGGTACTTGGGATTACAAAGGCAAAAATGAAATGACCTGCAAGGAGCTTACATTCTATTGAATCATTTTTGGCATATCATTTCATTCTCTGGATCTTGTTGTCTTCATCTTTAAAATGGCGGAGTTAGATTGGGGGCCTCCAAAGTTCCTTTCAGTTCTAAATCTATGATTCTGTGCTATCTCCTTGTTCATGTCAATATTTTTATTGATCATATCATTTAATGAAGTTAAGGGATAAGGCTCTTATCTGAGACTTTGATTATTCTATGATGCAGAGATTCTTTTCTGTCTTGAGGGACTTTTTCCCCCTGAGGAAAATGTAAAATACATAAAGTTTCCCTCCAGACCATAGTAAAGAAATTCAGATCATATCATAAAATATTATAGCCTTTATTTAGAGATAATGAAAATGAGACCCAGAGAAGAGATTTGACTTCACAGCAATTACTGTTTTCCAATAGTATGGTCTTGCTCTGACACTGATTTAAGAATTTGGAAGATTGGGGGAAAAGGATAGAAGGGAAACATTGCATAGGTTCTTTTTATAAAATGTTTCTCAGGTTGAGAATCATTTGATTCTCATTATCAGTTTTGGAAAAAGGTGTTGGAAAGGGTAGGCCTGCAGCATGGTGATTGGACTGGAGGGTAGAGAGTGAAGTGAAACATAGCAGGGGCCTTCCTGAAATAGCAGGAAATCTACCCAATCAAGACAGTGAAGCTCTAGCATTACCAGACCTAAAATTATATTATAAAGCATCAGTCATCAAAACTGTGATATTGGCTAAGATATAGAGTGGTGTATCAGTGGAATAGATTAGGTGCAAAAGAGACAGCAGGAAACAATTATAGTAATCTGCTGTTTGATAAACCCAAAGAATCCAGAAGTTAGTATGGCAGAAACTTGGATTAGACCAACATCTCACACCCTATACCAAGATAAGGTCAAAATGGGTATAGGATTTAGACATAAAAGACAATATTATAAGCAAACCAGGAGATCAAGGAATAGTTTATCTATCAGATCTATGGAAAGGGAAGCAATTTATGACCAAGGAAGAGATGGAGAGCATCATTTAAAAAAATTAGATAATTTTGATTACATTAGACTAAAAAGCTTTTGCACAAACAAAATCACTTAACCAAGATCAAAAGAAATATAAATTGGAGACAATTTTTATAACTACTATATCTGACAAAGGATTCATTTCTAAAATATACAGAGAACTGAGTCAAATTAAAAAAAAAAAACCAAGCCATTCCCCAATTGACAAATGGTCAAAGGATATGCAAAGGCAATTTACAGCTGAGGAAATCAAAGCAATCCATAGTCATATGAAAAATTTCCCTAAATCATTATTTATTAGAGAAATGCAAATTAAAGCATCTCTGAGATACCACCTCACACCTCTCAGGCTGGCCAATATGACCATTGGAAGGGATGTGGGAAATCTGGAACACTAATACATTTTTTTGGGGAGCTGTGAATTCATCCAGCCTTTCTGGAGAGCAATTTGGAATTATTCCCAAAGGGCAACAAAAATATCCATACCCTTTGATCCAGCAATGCCACTACTGGGTCTATGCCCTGAAGAGATTAAGGAAAAAGAGTAAAAACATTACTTGTACAAAAATATTCATAGCAGCCCTGTTTGTAGTGGCAAAGAACTGGAAATTAAGTAAAGTCCTTCAATTGGGGAATGGCTTAACAAACTGTGGTATATGTATGTCATGGAACACTTGTTCTATTAGAAACCAGGAAGGATAGGAATTCAGGGAAGCCTGGAAGGATTTGCATGAGTGAGATGAGAAGAACCAGAAAAACACTGTATACCCTAACAGTAACATGGGGGTGATGATCAACCTTGATAGACTTGCTCATTCCATCAGTGCAACAATCAGGGAAAATTTTGGGCTATCTGTGATGTAGAATACCATCTGTATCCAGAGAAAGAATTGTGGAATTTGAACAAAGACAAAAGACTATTACCTTTAATTTAGAAAAAAAACTCATTATCTTATTATGTAATTTTGCTATCCTTTATACTTTATTTTTCTTCCTTAAGGATATGATTTCTCTCTCATCACATTCAACTGAGATCAATGGATACCTGGAAACAATGGTATCCAGAGAAAGAACTGTGGAGTTTGAACAAAGACCAAAGTCTATTACCTTCATTTTTTTTTTAAAAAAGTATCTTATGTACAACATAAATTTGCTCTCTCTAATCTTTTATTTTCTCCTTGATGATAGGATTTAACACATTCAATTTCTATCAATGTATAGCATGGAAACAATGTAAAGATTATCAGACTGCCTTCTGTGGGGGGATGGGGGAGGGAAGGGGGAATTGTAAAATTCAAAACCTTAAAAAAATATAAGTAGAAACTACTATTGTATATAATTGGAAAACTAATAAATATTAAAAAAAAGACAGTGAAGCTCCAGGATATAAGAATTAAATTGAACTCCTTTACAATAAATGTATGTATTTATTTTTATATGCATTTGTACTGTCACTGCCATGGTACATTATTGTGTTTAATAGAATTCCAAAGTCTCTTAAAGTTGTTTTTCTCTATAATAGTTGCTTATATATATATATATATATATATATATATATATATGTCAAAAATATGTGTATACATACGCATACACATATATGTGTATAAATAATATATACATACACATATAAAGTTCAGCTCACTTCATCCTGAATTGTTCATTTCATTATTTCTTATGAAATAATAATATTCCATTATATCCTTGTGCCATAATTTGTTTATCCATTCCCTTATAGCAAAACAATCCTTTAGTTTTCAATGTTTTGACTTCTATGGAAAGAGCTTTTATAAATGTTTTTTTAACATATTGGGTCTTTTCCTGTTTCTTTGATCTCTTTGGGTTATAAGTCTGGTCATGGCATAGCTTGGTCAAAGGATATACAAGTTTAGTAACGTTGGGGACATGGTTCCAGATTGCTTTCTAGAAAGCACAGACCAATTAGCTCCACCAACAGTATACATTTATGCCTTTTTACTAACAGATATTCAATACTGTAGAGAGTCCTGGGTCAGAACTGACCTGTTAGAAGCTTAGAGGGCAAGTATATCAAATACATGCCATTCGTTTAAGAAGCAGAAAGGCCCCATGATATCACTTACCCCTACTTCTGATGTTGAAAAACAGGCACTCCACCTCAAGGGCTCACAGTCATTATTCAAGTATTGTTGTATCAACCCACCACTTAATCAGGGATTGATAAATCAACATTATGCAAAACACCTGTATAGATTCAACTACAAAGTGTTCCCTAAAGAAATGAAAAATAATTTACATAGCTGGAATATTCATGTCTTCCACGTCAATATAATAAAATATAACAGTACTACTTGAGTTAATTTATATTTTAATACTGTATCAATTATATCAAATCAAATCATAATAGACATGTTTTATAGAACTCTATAAAATCATGGCAAAATTTATTCTGAAAAATAAAAAATTTAGACTATCAAAGAAAATAATGAAAAGAAGTAGGGATGAAGGAAGAATAGTGCCTCAAACTCTATTATGAAGCAACAATCCTCAAAACCTCTAAGTATCAGTTTAAAATAGATCAATCGATGGAACAGAGAGGTAGAATCAATGGAACTCAAATCAATGTTTGATAAATTGGAAAACATAAATTACTTTGGAAAGAATTCTCTATTTGACAAAAACTAGAAAACAATTTGGAAAAAATTAGGCTTAAACCAACACCTTATATAATTTTCCATAATACATTCTAAATGGATATATGACTTTAATATTAAAGATCAAACCATTTTTAAAAATTAAAAGATAAATCAACATTGGTATTGCTAATCTAGTTCCCACTGACTGGATTTAGTAATTCTTAGTAAGCTTCCTAAGCTGGATCTCCTTTCCTTAGCTAATCAATCAGCAAGCATGTATATAAATTTACTATATTAATTTTCTGTGTTAGACACTCTGCTGAGTATAATGGGGAAATATGAGGCGGTCCCTGTACCTACACTGAATACTAGAATTTTTGTATTTTGTTCCTCCTGTGAGGCAAAGAAATATAACATATTTTTTGAAATTCTAGTGGGACTTGGACCTTGAAAAAAAAGAAAAACTGAAAAAGAGCTGTAGAGATGGCTTCTTTGCCCACACAATTAAAAACTGCTCACTTTCACATTATCTCCCTATTTTCCCCCAATACCTCTCTTTCCTTCCCTCCCCCTCTTTTGCTTCTTTCTCTCCCTCTCTTTTTCATCTCTCTCCACCCTCTCTCTCCTTCCCTACTGTTCATTACTCTTCTACCTATTCTTTTTTCCTTGGTTCTAACAACTCTTTTCTAAGGGTTCTCCAAATTCCCTAAAATTACATGATATTCCCTTCTCTCATGAAATGAACAAAAATTTAGAATTCCAGCAATCTGACACTACTCCAGTGCTGAGAAGGGATTGTGCATTGAAGCCAAAGAACAAAAACAATCCCCGCCCTCTGGATCAGGGACAATCATTTAAGCTCCATTCCTCCCCTTGCCCCAATGCAAATCTACCCTACCCTTCCATGAACCTTCTGGAATAAATTACCCTTCACTTTAAAGCTATGCTCTCTTGGATATTTCTTTTGTCTTTTTTGTATTTAATTTTGTGGGCATGAGTTCTATAATGACTGTATTATGTTAGAACTCCTCTTCTTCATAGGAAAGTAGGACAAGAGTCAATTACCAGTCAATCAGAAGAATTTCTGAGTCTCAAAGTTGCTTGCCATACCAGTTATCCTTTACAAAGGGAACTTTAGGTGACTTAGAGGTGGCTGCTGTAGCCTCAGAATTTCCAAACACATTACTCCCTGGCATTTTGTATCTACAGATGTCTTCTCCCACTCCAAAAGCCTCTAGAAACTATATTAACTCCCCCTCCCCTTTCTATCCCCTTTGAGCAGTTAAAGAATTCTTTCTGCTCTAACACACTTCAAGTCTTTCTCCTGGACAATAAATGCATTTAATTGGTATGACGAACTCTGTTTCATTTCAGGTGCCTTTATGGACTGGGGAATGGTTGTTAATTTTTTTATTTACATGTTGTTCCTTACAAAAGAAAGAAAGCAAAGACTGTACATTTTTTGTTGTTTTGTATTCCCAAAACCAGTAACAATGTTAGAATGTAGCAAGTACAATATAAAAGTTTGTTGTCAAATTGAACTAGATGATTACTTTTATTTTGTAGTAATAAATCTCTTACCATTCTTATAGGCTAGAAATAGAACCCATTTTTTTTTGGGTGTGGAGCAATGGGATTAAATGATTTGCCCAAACTCACATAGCTAGTAATATCAAATACATGAAACTGGATTTGTACTCAGGCCCTTCAGACTACGGAGCTCATGTTCTATACATTGCAACATCTAGTTGCCCCACCTTGCTCCTTATTTTCTAAACAAACTCTGGATTATCATATTTCTAAGCATATTTTCTAAATTAACACCTAATCAAAAAATTCATGCTATAACAAGATCAACAGTCATAGAACTATTGCTTATACACTCAAGTAGATAGATGGTCTCAAGTAGAGAAAACACTGTCTGTGTTATAGAACTGTCACATATTGGATTAATCAAAGTCCCAGACAAGAGCTTTATCTTTTAACTTTATTGCATTACCCCCAGCTTCATGAAGTGACATGTTAATAGAAATATAGAAATGAACAAGGAGATAGCACAGAATTGTAATTTTGAGCTGAAAGAGACCTTGGAGGCATTCTAGTCTGTCATTTTATAGATGAAAATATTGAGACCCAGGGAATGAATTGATATGCCAAAGGTTATTCAATAGAATGTACAGGTACTGTCATGGATAGAGCACTAGCCTTGGAGTCAGGCAGACAGAAGTTCAAATCTGACCTCAGACACTTGACACTAACTGTGTGACCCTGGACAAGTCACTTAAACTTGATTGCTTTGTGACTTAGCACAGCATCCCCTCACTCAAATCCAATTCATGTTCATGTCCTGGCATCAGGTTCTATGAAGAAAGAATTTCATTTTTGCCTTTGTTGTTCAATGTTCCAAACATATTCTGGTTTAGTAGCTAATCAAAAAATATACATTCAGTAAGAATATTATAAACAGTCATAGAACTCCTGCCCCTGAACTCAAATAGAGGGGATGAAGATGATAGAGGTCACTAGAGCTAGTTCAAATTCAGCAAGAGTCAATTCATAAAAAGCATTTACATCTCAGAAATCATCAAAGTTTACAAATCAAGGCTTGACTTATTCTTGTTTTGATTACTTTAAAAATTGATAAAAAGCATGTAAACTATGCAAATCAAAAGTGAGTCTTGTGTACATTTTCTTTCAGAGACAATTTTTAAGCATTACCAGCCTATATAGGTTCTTTTTTTTTCACATGATAGGCACTTCTATGGAGGCTCTCCAAATATACATGACCCCAGACTCATTGACCTGATCCATATTACTAGATTTGCAATTGAAAGGGATATGAAAAGCCATCTATTGCAGGTCCCTCATTTTTACAAATAAAGAAACTCAAGCCCTAAGAAGGAAGGAAGGAAGCAAGTATTGAACATATACTTTAAACCAGGGACTATGCTATGTATTTACAAATATTATCTCATTTGATGCTCACAACAAACCTGTGAGGTAGGTGCTGTTAACCCAATTTTACAGTTCGGGCAGCTGCGTTAAGTGATTTGCACAGTCACCCAAGCTAGAGTGTGAGGTCAAATTTGAGCTCAGGTCTTTCTGATGCCAGGTTCAGTTATCTATCCACTATGCCACTTAATTACCTGTATAAGAAGCAAAATAACTTGCCCAAAGTCACACAAGTAGTAATTGGTATAGTTAGGATTTGAATTCAGAATCTCTGATTCCAGACATAACTCATCATTTCCTAATAAGCTGTTTATTCTTTTATCATTCCCCTGCTTCTTACTTGTGTATAGTAGCAGGACTTTAGGGGATATTGTGATTGCATAAGGATTTTTGGATTATGAATTTGTGAATCTGTGCTATGACCCAGAGATGCACTCTCCTCCACAAACATAATTTTATTGCCATGAGAAGAGGGTGGCAACCACATCACCTTGTATTAGGACATAAGGATGAGCTTATTTGTTTTTATTTTTATCTGATTCAGTCATCTTGCTTCAATCCTTTATTTATTCAATTGCTAACTGGTAATGGAGCCAAGTTTTTGCTTAAATCTGAATGGAAGGAAATAGCAATATCTATTGCAGTAATCAGTACCACCCAAAGGCTCAGGGTTCCCACAACATTTAGGATGGTTCTGAAAAAAATCATTTCAGTACTGAACAGAAGTAATGACTGCCCCCAATGTTATATACCACATCAGTCTATGGTATGAAAATCTATGTTTGTTTATGTTACATCACTTCGCTATTCCATCCAAGAAACCAAAGCATTAGCTTCCGGGGACCATCCTTCAACATCCTTATCATCACCATCACCAACTGATTTCATGGAGCACCCACACATTATGTGGATGACAATCATTTGTCATTTTACAAATACAATACAAAGAGGACATAGAGAATGATCTCCTCAATTTATATTTTATATTTGATTGTGATGATAATGATGAGAGGAATATGGCATAATCTATAAAGAGAAGTTATCAAGCATTTCTTAAATGCTTACTGTATACTAAACACTAAGCTAAGCAAAAAAGAAAGAATCCTTACCCCTCAAAGAGCTTACAATCTACTGGGGAAAGCAACTCTTAAAAGGAAGGAGAGGTAGAAATATTTAAGTGGTGAAGTTCAAAAACATTGTCGTCGTCATCATCATCATCGTAACTAACATTTTTATGAACCAGACACATGCTAAACATAGTACAAATATTATTTCATTTGATTCTCAGAATGACCCTGAGATGTAGCATTATTACTATCTCTATTTTGTATTCAAGGAAACTGAGACAAGAGAGGCTAAAAGAATTGCCCAAGGACATGTCTTGTAAGTACCTGAGATCAAATTTGAACTCAGGTCATCCTGACCCCAGATCCAGCACTTAGTCCATTGCACCAACTTGTTGCCTAGGAATGCAATGCAGCCCAGTCAGAAGGATAATGAAGGTTAACCAGCCTGTATCCCTCCATCAAATGGTGGATCTAGGAAACTCAGCATTGGGAGAAGATCAAAATAGAGACCCATTCTGGAGTTAGAAGCTTGCAGATGCATGTTCCAGGTAAAACTGTAGATAAAGCAAGATGCTGAAGTCCAAAAAGGGACACAGTGGATAAGAGTGCTGGGTCTGGAATCAGTGAGAAAGATTCATCTTCCTAAGTTCAAATCCAACCATCTCATCTGGAAAATGATTTGGAAAAGGGAATGGCAAACTACTCCAGCAATTTTGGCAAGAAAACTCTAAAAGGGGTCACTAAGAGTTGTATAGGATGGAAAACAACAAAACAACCACAAAAGTTGAAGTCCAGAAAATGAAATGCACAGATAAAAATTAAGTTATGGAGCTTAGAAGACTCACCTCTGATATATAATGCCTGTGTGACTGAACAAATTGCTTAACCTCTCATTATTCTAGGTCAAAGATGTCAAACATGCAGGTCATAGGAAATAGATTATAATGTAAATGGGAAATATTTAACAAATAAAAATATAATAGAACAAAGATAATCTTACTATGTGGTTTCCAAGTCAATATGCAATTCACAAGGTTCTTTAGGTACTGTTTTGTGGCCCCAGTTTCTGTTTGAGTTGGGTATTACTAGAGTTTGATACTAGAGACTTTGAGAGCTCTCTAGAGTTTCCTATATCAATGACATTAGAAATCCAGGCCTTATCTCTAAAGATTATATGGATGATAATGAAGATTATAGCTCCTAAATTTCTTAGAATCCTTAGTTTTCATCAAGGTTTAGATCAAGAACTAACTTCTTTGTGGAGACTTTTCCTGATTGTCCTCAATTACTAATGCCTTTCCCCATAAAAAAAAGTGCCTAACATTTAATTTGTATGTAGCATCTTTTCTGAGACTACTTTCTAATCACATCAGAAGACTTGCATGTTCAATCAGTGGCTAACTGTTATTCCTTTCATAGTTTTCAGGATCTGAGGGATCAGTATTTCTAGTATGCTCATAAGCCCTGAATTACTATATTCCTAGTTGATTATCAGACATGGATATTTAGTTTTTAGAAAAAGATATTTATTAAGGTAATATAGTAAAAACAGTTGATATAAAACAATTCCACTCCACTCCTACATACACACACACACACACACATACATACACACACACATACACAATACCTAGAGCACACTCTGCCAAATACACATAGAGTTCAGAGAAAAATGACTTAATGAAACTCAGTACTCCCTCTTAGTTTCTACTAACATAACAATAACATAGCCATAATTACCAATATTTTCTGGTTCAAGAGCTTTTCTACCTTGCAAACCTCAATTCTTTTTTTTTTTTTTTTGCAAGGCAAATAGGCTTAAGTGGCTTGCCCAAGGCCACACAGCTAGGTAATTATTAAGTGTCTGAGACTAGATTTGAACCCAGGTACTCCTGACTCCAAGGCCGGTACTTTATCCACTACGCCACCTAGCTGCCCCTGAGCTTTTCTACCTTGAAGCTGTTTGGTACCCTGGTGGATATTTCTCTGTGTCCTTCTGACTGTGTTTGTCCTTGATGAATCTCTCTCTTTGCTCTGGTTTGTATACACATCTCCTACTAATTCTTCTGAAGACAACATCCTTGCATGAAAAGGTGAGAGAGAGAGGGAGAAATTCTTTGTTCCCTATCCCACGAAAGATTCTTTCCCTGGAACTTGACTCAAACTGAATACTCAACTCTAGAAATGAAATTAACCATTGCTAGCTCGGACTTCTCTGGACTAAACTCACCAATGGACTGACTACTATTGTTTACATAGGTCTAATGGACAAGTGTTACTTTCAGCCAATTTGAGAAAGTCATTGTTTTCTTTCTGGATGCAACAATACTCACATCTCATAAATCATTAAAAAAAATACATTTAAAAACTTTATCACAAGCAATGGGTTGATTTTTTAATGGGGAAGGGAAGAACTCTACCCTTACATGTATGTATTTACTTTTATATAGAAATGTTTTCTCTCACAATAGTATGCAGATTCTTGAGGTCAGAGACTTTTTTTATCTTTGTATCCTCAATGCCTAGAGCAGTGTTTGACATAGTAAATACTTAATAAGTGAATTAAAGAATAAATCATATTGCTCATTCCATCAGTGCAACAACCAGGGACAATTTTGGTCTGTCTGCAATGGAGAATACCATCTGTATCCAGATAAAGAGCTGTGGAGTTTGAACAAAGTTCAACGACTATTCCCTTTAATTTAGGGGGGAAAAAAACAGATATCTTATTGTCTGATCTTGTTATCTCTTATACTTTTTGTTTCTTCCTTAAGGATATGATTTCTCTCTCATCATATTCAGTTTGGATCAATGTACAACATGGAAACAAAATAAAGATTGACAGATTGCTTTCCTTGGGGGGTGGGGGGAGGGAAGTAAGATTGGGAAAAAAATTGTAAAACTCAAAATATTTTTTAAAAAATAATAAATCATATAAAAATTACTATATAAAAGGGGATGATAAAATGAGATGAAATTTTTTTCAGCTAAAACAGTAAGCAAAAAATTATATTTATAAAAATATGTTAAGAAGCTAGAGAGGATTAATGAACTGAGTATGCAATTCAAAATACAAAAGCAAAAAATACAGAAAACAAAAGAGAAAAATCTTGAACATTATAGGAGAATAAAATAGTTTAAAAAGAAAAAAGAAATAAACTTATGAATTCTGATAGAAAGTTCAATTGTATAATCATTATTTACCTTTCTAGAATAAATTCAACAGCAGTAACATAAATCATGGACAAGAAACAAACTGTCTAAATCATAGTATTTAAAGCTAGAAAATAACCTTTAAGTCAATAGCTCTGAAAGTGTGATTTGAATTTTTGAGATTCCCTAAGAATCTTCCAGGTAGTATTTGAAGTCAAAACTTTTCATATTAATTGTAAGGCATGCCTATTAAAATACTCCTCCCTTTACTATGTATCTCTGTGAGTCAGATTTTCTTCAACCAAAATAATATATTGCAGCTGATTGACTGTAGAAGGAGATATGTGAATTGAGCTGTCTTCTCTTAAGTCGAACAAACATCAAAGAAATTTGAAAATATTTTAAAATTTATCAGTTTTAATTTGTAGTATGATAAATATTGATAAATAGAATCCACATAAACAACAGCTCCTTAGGGTCCTCAATATTTTTAAGAGTATAAAACATTTTAGAGATTAACTATACTCTTTACAAAGGGTATAGAGGTCTTGAAACCAGAACAGCTATGTCCATATAAGCTATATATAGAATAAATTGGAGATAATCAATAGAAGAAAGGCACTAGAATTAAGAGACATCTAGAAAGACTTCCTGTAGAAGGTAGAATTTTTAGCTGGAACTTGAAAGAAGCCAAAGAAACCAGGAAGCAGAAATGAGGGGAGAAGAGGTTCCAGGTATGGGGTACAGCAAGTTAAAATGTCTGGGAGTCAGGAGACAGTATGTCATTTGTGAGGAAAAGCAAGAAGACCAGTGTCATTGGTTTGAAGAGTAAGCTGTGGAAAAGATGGTGGAGTATAAGTTATAAGACAACTAGAAAGTTTGGGGGAGGGAGAATAAGACAGGGTATGAAAACAATACCCCCAAGACATTCCAGTATGTGGAAGGGCCTAAGCCACGATCCAACAGTCCATCTATTCAAGAAAACCTCAGGAAAAGTAGGACAGTTATTAAAGCTTCAGGATACTGTCATCGAATCTTCCCAAAGCAGCTCAATAGAATTCCTTCTTGGTTATAAACACCTTTCAAAATATTTACATATTTTAAGTAAATTGAACATTTGTCAGGTTCAGAAATGGGAATCTGAATTTTATGGTTTAAGCTAACAATTTGTAAACTAGTGTAAGTATTTGGAAGTGGGAGGGAAGGAGGAATGTGGAAAACTCTGTACTTAGACTCAAGTAATGTTTTAAAATATTACATACTTCCAAATGCCCTCCTAGTTCAGGCACAGGATGAAATGAGGCATTCCAAAGTCACTGAACATTGAACAAAAGATGAGATTTACTTTGTCCTAGCACAGCAAGGATGTGCAATAAGAATATAGTGGCACCTAGCTTTGTTGTGGTCTCTCATATCTCCATCTGGAAATCTTTTGGGTCATTAAGTCATCAGGTATAGTACCTTCTATGATCTTAGGCAACCACCACATCAAGAGGCCAGATTACACTCTGGCTTTTGATGTCTCGACTAGGAAAAGCTGAGGAAGTCAGGGAAGCTGAGGCCGATTAGATGGGATGAGGTAGAATGGGATGGGGTGGGGAGGAGGCTATCAGGGAGGCTAGGACCTTTCAGGGAAGCTAGAATCTAACTAAGTTGCATCAGGGAAACTCTGATGCTGTCTCAAGTAACTAACATTCACTTAAAATTCATAAAAATAGAAGTCAGCAATTTCAAAATTATTGTAATGTCTTCTCCCTGGAGTTGTATCTAGATTGGATATGACAAAATCTAAAGCAGTCCTTCCTGGGAAGATAAAGAGAATGCTACATTTCCTCTGCCGCCATTTGTTGTTAATTCATTTTAGTTGTGTCCAACTCTTCCTTATCCCATTTGGGGTTTTCTTGTCAAAGTTACTGAAGCCGTTTGCTATTTGTTTCTCCAGTTCATTTTACGGATGAGGATACTGGGGCAAACAGAGTTAAATGACTTTTCTGGGGTCACACAGCTATCTGAACTCAGGTCCTCCTGATTCCAGGTGCCACCTACCTGTTTATTCCCCTACTTTGCTTCATGGTGCTTGTTGGCCTTAGCAGTTTTAGGGCCCAACCCCACCCTTCCAGGCACTGGGTTTCATTTTAAAGTGGACCGTATCCAATAGATTCCAGAGTTTAGGTGGATTTTATCAATGGTCAAATTGTCCTGTTTCTCACCCACTGACCCCCCCATCTTCACTGTTTTAGCTCCATGTAAAAATATTCCTAATTATGGCCCTGTTTTCCCCTCTCTTTATGCTCCTGCACAAGATAATTTTGGTTCCTTTGATGTAATTTGTATGGTAGTTATAAGTTTCATTCAGAATTTTTAAATAGCTAGTTGACACCTGATGATATCTATAAAAATGTATACTGGAAATGGGAAGAATGGATTAGGGAATAAATACCTCCTACAGACTAAAAGATAAATACAAATCCTTAAACTTGTTTTATTAAAAACTAGTTAGGTAATGGCCAAGCCTATGACTTGTGCAGAAATTATGTAATTTTGATACAGATGTAGTCCAGGTTTTTACAGGTTTATCTTCTGTGTATGACAATGTCTCTAACAATGCAAAAGAAAACAGCACTTGAAGGTGGTGAAATTTCTAATTAATTATCATGACCAATTTCTGCCTACCAGCAAGATTGATGAAGAACACACCTCCTATCTCTTAGTGGAGATGGGGGAATATGGGAAATATGGAATATACTGTCAAACACACTTAAATGTTTTAATTTTTGATACAAGGGAAGGCCTTAACAAGGGAAGATGTGTGCCTCATGAAAACAGTATCAATGAAACTTTTTTAAATTATCTAATTTAAATCCAGTTCCAAATTCTCTCCCTCAACCTCCTCCTCCACTCATTGAGAAATCAAGAAATACCATACTCATTATACTTATGAAGTCATGCAAAACATATCTCCACATTTATCATGTTCCAGGAGAGGGAAAAAAGTGCCCCAATCTGCACTCTGAATCCATCAGCTCTCTTTCAGGAAATGGAGAATATTTTTCATCATAAGTCCTTTTGGAATTGAGTAGATCATTGAATCCATCAGAGTTACTAAGTTGATTCTCTTCACAATAAAACTTTTTTTTTAGGTTTTTTTGGCAAGGCAAATGGGGTTAAGTGACTTGCCAAAGGCCACACAGCTAGGTAATTATTAAGTGTCTGAGACCGGATTTGAACCCAGGTACTCCTGACTCCAAGGCTGGTGCTTTATCCACTACTCCACCTAGCCACCCCACACAATAAAACTTTTAAAAGAGCAAATTTCCTATTTATGTTTCCAAGATAAAATTTATATTACTCTACTTTTGTAATGAATATCTCAGTTTTGAAGGGAATCATAAAACTTATAATCATGTTCATCTGATGATATAAATACAAAATTTTCACTAGGGGAAAAGGGAGAAAAATAGTTGGATACTATGTGGGGGGAAGAAGTGAGAAAGCTATGAAGAGCCTAATGTATTGGGGTGATTAGGGGACCTTAAGTCTTCTAATCAATTTGACGAGATTGTTGTCCTGAAAATTTCCTTGAAAGGTACCTCCCACAGATTAAAAAGGAGCTATGCTAGTACTTTTGTTTGAATTTTTCTTCCAACTCTCCCATGAGACCTTCTTTTCTCTCTAAGCAGAAAGAATGGAAGCCTTAATTTGTCAGAATTTTTTCATTATCAGCTTTGAACATTTATAATTATCTTATCTACTCCAATTAATTTCATTAAATATTAAAAATTAATTTGTCTCCTTTCTTATTGGATCCAATAGAACAGTTGAATTAAAGAGAATATAAATTCATGTAAATGTATACATATAAAAATACATATCAGATATATATATATATGCCTTTTATTCCTCACCCACCACTTGTTTAATAAAATGACTGTGCTGTTGTTATTTTTTAATTTCTTTTAAAAAATTAATGCTTATTTTTTCTGTTCTCACCTCCTTCTTGCCTTCTTAAACTGAAAAAAACCCCAAAAGCATAAACAAAACATCTACTCTATTGGGGAACTCTTGTTATAATTTATTCACTTCCATATATACCCTGGAAATTAGATTTTTTTAACTGAGAAATTTTCTGCTGAGATTTTTTTTCCAGTCAACTGCTTCTCTTCTAATTTCCATTCCCTTCTTCTCCAACAGATTGTACTATCACCCAAACTCTTACCATTTAGTTTCAATCTCTCCCAGTCTATTTCATCCTTCCTTACTGCCTAAGGATGTGCTCATATCTCCTCCCATCCTCCAAAAACCTTTACTTGAGCCTTCTATTCCCAATAATGTCTTCTCTCTTTCTAAACTACTTGAAAAGACTTTTTACAATTAGGTGCTTTTCAGACATCTCAAACTGAATGCTCAGTAGACATCTTAATCTCAACATGATCAAAATCAATTTAATTATCTTTCCCCAAAATTCTCCCTCCAAGTTCCCTATTACCATCCAAGATGACACCATTCTCCCAGTCCCTTAGTCTCACAACATGGGTGCTATCCTTGAATCCTCACTATCTTTACCTGGATCCCTACTTACCCCACCAAGCTATTACCAAGACTTGCTGATCTCATCTTTGAAATAGCTCTCAAATGTGTTCTCTTATCTCCTTTTGACACCAGACCCATTCTGGTTCAGGCCTCATCACCTGTCGCCTGGATTATTGCAATAGCCTATTGGTAGGTCTGTCTGCTTCAAATCTCTACCCATTCTAATCTATCATCCATTCAGTCACTACAGTGATTTTCCTAAAGTATGGGTTCAACCTCCTATTCAATAAATTCCAGTGATTCTCTATTGTCTCCAGGATCAAATAGAAAATCATCTCTGGGCTCTAGATATTTTCTCTGGCTGTTCCATCCTCTTATCTGCTTACTGACTTCTTAACCTTCCTTTAAGTCTCAGCTAAAGTCCATCTTCTATAGGAAAGCTTACCCAACCCTATTAAGTCTTGTGTTTTCCCTGTATTATTTCCTCTTTTGTTGTTTGTCTCTCCTTGTCACTTGTGAGCTCCTTGAGGGGAGGAACTTTCTTTTGCCTCTTTTTAACAATCCTAACATTTAGCATAGCACCTAACAGATAGTAGATGTCTAATAAATGTTTATTGATTGACTAATTGACTAATATTAACTTCATTGGTTTTGTTTATGACACTTTCATTCTTCAAGGAAAATCTTTTTTTAGAAGGACACGAAATTGCAGAGGAAGAATAAGATAGTGAAAATAGGTAAAGACATCAAGGGAAGACTTTTTTTAAAGTAAGTTTGACTAAAGAAATGGAGATGCAAGGAGAGAGTTTGAGGTTATGATAGGGTCTGATACTTTATTTATTTTTTTGTTTTAGTGTACAAGGGAGACTTTTGTTTAGTTGTTTCAGTCACACCCAACTCTTTGTGACCCCAAAATGGGCAGGTTGGAAAAATCCTGGGATAGTTTACTATT
Organism: Macrotis lagotis; assembly: GCF_037893015.1. Lineage (NCBI taxonomy): Eukaryota > Metazoa > Chordata > Mammalia > Peramelemorphia > Peramelidae > Macrotis > Macrotis lagotis. Next base: position 173,268,559 of record NC_133666.1, read on the forward strand.
TCCTTCTCCCATTCATTTTATAAATAAGAAAACTAAGGCAAACAGGTTTAAATGAGTTAGCCAAATCACTAGCAATTGTTTGCCAAATTTGAGCTCAGGAATATGAGTCTTTCTGATTCCAAACCCAGCACTCACCTAGCAAGGTGAGACTTAATTATGTTTATAAACAACAGGAAAGAATCTTAGATTGGGAGAGACTAAAGATAAAAAGAACTGAGGATGATTGTGGGGGCAATCTGCTGAAGACAGGAAAAAATAAGATTCAAGGGCATGCATATTGGAGTTGGCTTTGGTGAGGAGAAATGCCATCTTTTTGTTAAAAGGAGAAGGTAGGTATGATATCAGAGGGTAAAGGATGAGGAGAGAGGAAGAAGAGGGTGTTCCTAGTAATGGTCTTAATTTTCTCAGTAAAGTATGAGATGAGGTCCTCAGCCTGGAGGGTGAGGACAGAAGGCACCATAGGAGTCTTGAGGAGAAAAAATTTAGAACCTCAATTGTGGGGAGTACTATATAGAATAATTAGGAAACAAAAGAGTAGGAGTAGAGGAAGCAAATGGTAGAAGTAATTCAGTGTCTGGGTGTGGCAAGGTATCTTGGACTGAGAGTAGAGGATAGAGTTGAATTGGTTAACTAACTTGTCAAAATTAGGAAAATAGAAGGCTATTGTCAGAAGAAGGATAGTCTGGGAGAACAATACAGGGGGAATAGGCATCATATTGAAGATACAGAATAGGTTTAGGAGAAGCAATAAATAGGTAGAGGTTGAATAAAAGCTTGGATTCAGATAAAGGACTTCTTGGTGAGGGAAATAGAACCCTTGTATATGATGGCAAGAATAAGTGTATGATCAGAATGAGGTCCAAATCATGGTACTTAATTAGACTGAAGACATGGAAAGTTGTGGTGTTTAAGATATATGTTGAAGTCCCTAGAATGAGGAAAGAAGAGAGACTTTATTCATTGAGAAAGAAAGGAGAATGTGTCATGGGACAGATGACAGCCATCAAGAGATCTGGTTTTGTATAAAATTTTTGTATATATTGCTATTAAATATTTGTGTAACATGAACCTCAAAGGAAGAGGGGTTGCAAAGTGATGAAAGCAAAGGAAGAGTAGAGAGTGAAGATAGGGAGCAAGAAGAAGTCTAACTCCCATTCTAGAAGCAATATGTTTTAAGAAGTAATACAAAGTAGTACAAAAGTACTGAAAAGGATGGCTAAAATGCAATGTTATTTGAGGAAAGGTATATATCAATGATGAAGAGTAGTATGAGAGATAGGAATTTTTAAATGGAATTAGATTGTGAAAGGAATAGAGTGCCTGGACCAAGGAATTTGTATTTTATCTATAGAAAATGGGGAGCACTGGAGGTTTGCCTGAGATGGTAGGGTCTAGTGAGGGTTTGAGAGTCTTTTTTTGTGGTTGTTTATTTTGTTTTTTAAGGTTTCAGATATTTGGTAATGTCTAGAATATATGATTAGGGAGATAACTTTGGCATCAGTACAAAGGACAAGGGAGAGACAGGAAGTGGGGAGAAAATTGGGAAGTTAAAAAAGAACTGAAAATATGGTAGCAGCAAGTGATTAAGATATTAAGATAGATTTTATATGATTAATAAGAAATATGTTTTATATGATTGCACATATATAACCTATATCAAACTATTTACCATCTTGGAAGAGTGAGGGGATAGGAGGAAGAAAATTTGGAACTCAAAATTTTATTTAAAAATAAAATGTTATTGTATAAACCTGAAGTTTTACAAAAGGGAACTTGCTGTTTTATCTGTGCATCTTTGGGAGTTTGAAGAAGAGACTTATTCTTTTGATGGTATGAAGAGGAACTATTTTTAAATACCTTAAGTTGGAAACTGCAACTATGTATAAAACTTTTGGGGTTGTTTCTGATTTTTGGAAATAAAGTAGCATGGACTGAAAATGGGAGAAAAAAAGAATGTTAAAAATTGTGTTTACATGTAATTGGGGAAAAATAACATTCTATTTAAAAGACAAAAAATTAAATGCTGAGTCACACGTGACCAGAAGCAACAATAACAAAGACAACAACAAAAGATAGATAGATGTTGTAAAGATATATTCAATAAGATTTGGCAAATAATTGAATGAGAAAGCTCAATAAAAGTAAAGAGCCAAAGATGCCTCTAAGATTCTAGGTCTGGTAACTGGAAAGACAGAGTACTATCAACAATGATAAGGAAGTTGAAGTTAAGGTTTAAAAAAAACCAACAAATTCACAGGAGTATTGTATTCAAAACTGGAAGGGGATACATATTTATTAAGTATGTGCTTCATAGTGTCCTCATCACAGCGACAACTTCACAAAAATGTTTATCCAACTCTGACCAAGTTCATTAAACTGTCCTTCATTTGCCACCCTTGTTTCACTCAGGGCTTTTCTTTGGATGAGGTACTTGCTGAGTTCTCTTGCAATAAGAGCTATTTGTCTTTCAGATCTACTGGATTTTGTATTGTCCATAAGCATACATATCTTCCTTGTACCAAAGGTATAAAGCTATGATATATTAATTTTTGTATAGTTTTGTGTGTTTTGACTGCAAGATGGGATCCCTGACTCCTGAGGTAAGCAGGGTAGGGCTGGATGAAGCTGATAATTTTCATTCTTTTCTAACCCCTTGTTCACATCAAGAGATGAGCTTTGCAGTAAAGCTGCAAAGGTTTTGCAATCAGATCTAATCTAGACAGCAAGCTCATATGCCTCTCTAAAGGGGTGAATGACAATGTAACAGTGCAACTGCTACTTGTAGAAAAGTGCAACACCATTGGTACATATGCTTCCACCATGACAGCCTTTGATGTGATCAAAGAAAAATTCTATGAAGACCTGGAGAGTCTCATCATCAGTGTTCTAAAAGAAGCATTGTGAGACATGGGAGATGTTCATCCAGCATGGTACCCACATCAAAAAAGGCCCTGTGCTCTATGAGCAAAGCAGAATCCTTATAGAACAAAGGAAACATAAGATGTACAACTCTAGAGACATCTCCAACCCAAATATCCAACAGACTATTTATTCTAACTGTGGTAGAACCTTTTGAGATGGATTGGACTGATCAGCCACACTATACCCTTACCCCAATATCATAATGTCATTGTGATGGCCTCTTAGAGTATAAAGGATCAAAAACAATGGCAACTTAGTATTAGGCACTGTGCTAAGCACTTTACAAGAATTAATTCATTTGATTCTCAATGAAACTTGGGAGGTAGGTGCTAGGATTATACCCATTTTACAGTTGAGGAAATTGAGGCATGCAGCTTGTCCAAGGACACACATTTAATGACTAAGTTCACATTTGAACCCAGGTCTTCCTAGCTACAGGTCTAGGATTCTTCTATGGCACCATCTAACAGAGACCATCTAATCCAACTGATTCATTGCACAGATATAACTATGGAGGAAAACAAACACCAGAGGGGTTAGGGTTAAGTTATTTTCCCAAGAAAACAATTGTTTGAATCTAGATCCCTTAACATCAAATGTGGTTATTTCTACTCTGTCATGTTACCTCTCAGTTCAATTTTCAACATACTGACTTTAAGAAATCTGGAGTTCATCCAAGCAGAAATATTTAGCAAGCAGATGGAAAATTAGGAATGGAGATTAGGGGAGTGGTTGAATTGCTTACCAGAGTGCTTGGCACATAGCAAGCAGTTAATAAATGCTTGTTAACTGATTAATGAGGTGCAGATAGATTTGGAAACCATCTTTATAAATATAATCATTGAAGCTATGAAAATGAATGAGACACTCAAGGAAGAGATTAAAGAGAGAGTAAAGTTGAATTTTGTAAGGATGCCAATTTTTCAAGAGACAATTGTTAAATTTTCAGTGTGAGCATTTTTTTTACACTTCTGAAATCAGCAAATTCCACACATCAGGGACTGATATATTGTTTTGTTGGTCATCCAGACTTAGATAAATCATTAATGCAGGTTAAATTTAAAAATATGTAGTGTTTTTTTTGTTAAGAAATCCAATTGTTAAGCATTTATCAGCACAACCAATGAAGAAGAGTCAGATTGTAGAATACTTTTTCTTGACCTGACGAATTTCAAATATGTATAAACCTTAAAGAGATCAACAAAAGAGGAAAAGAACCCATTCATACAAAAGTATTTATAGTAGTTCTTTTTATGGAAAGTTGAGTATAGATGGGTGGGGTGATCCCATGGTGGTAAGAAATTGAGGAATGGTTAAACAAGTTAGAGTAAGCAGAATCAGGAGAAAATGAATTTTAAAAAACACCAATAACATTGGAATGATAATCAACTTTGAAAGATTTAGGAACTCTGATCAACACCATGATCAACCACAGTTCCTAATACTTCATGATGAAACATACTATCCATCTCCAGAGAAATAATGGACTGAAAGTACAGATTGAAGCATTTTTTTGGACATGGCTAATGCAGTAATATACACCTACTACAATCACCACCTCTCATTCATTTTCATAGTTCTTAAATCAGCCTTTAGCCCCTCCAAAAATAAATGCCACTATCCTACTTGCTTCTTGTTGCTTCCAAAAACTACAGAGAATTGTTATCCCTCATTCTCCCTTTGTATCATCCTTACAGTGAAAAAGCTATGGAAAAGAAATCTTTCTGTGGAAAGAACATTTGTGTCTGCCTTCACTACTCAGCTCTACAGCTTCTCTGGCTCCTGACTCTAATTTGCTCCTGGTGATGGTCAATGAATACATATCATGGGACACCACAAAATCAAAATAATCAAAGCTGTAGGTCATACACAAAAAATAGTCTGTATAACACATAACATATTACAAATATGATTTTAAGGTAAAAATTGGCATTAGGGACATTACTGATCAAAAAACAAATTAATCATCAAGCAAAAAGATAATAATGGAATGGTCAAACGAACTTCCTATTGAAGAAAACAATATGTGCATATTTAAGTAAATACAAATTTAAATTTTGCATCTCCACTCATCGGTTTAGGCAGTCCCCAAAAGATAGTCCTGTTATCCTGTAGACATTTAGGGAGAGGGAAATCTTTTTTTTTCTTCAAGGCAATGCTTGACATGTTCAAGGTCACAGAGCTAGGTAATTATTGAGTATCTAAGGCCAGATTTGAACTTAGGTCCTCCTGACTCTAGGGCTGGCGCTCTATCCACTGCATCACCTACCTGCCCCAGAAGAGGGGAAATCTTGATTGACTGAGATATTTCTTAGAGGAATCAGAGAAAAGAAAAAGTAGTAATAAACTTTAAATGACTGATGACCATACAGCCACAAGTCAACAGCACAACATGCACCTTGATTTTATCTCTAAACCACAAAGACTGCTATGCACGGGAGAGATCATTATTTTCTCAAATGAGCTGAGATTTCATTTCACTTTGGTATAACAATATCCCTAAATTCTTATATATATTATCAGCTAAACTAATCTGTACCCTTTTACAGTTTGTTTAGATAAAGTGTTTTCTTGCTTTCTGTAGTTATCTTTTGTATAAAAAAAAACATTTTGTGGGAAGAAAGTAAAGCTAATGGAGATTAAACCTGCTACCTTCAGAGTCTGAAATAGGACCATTCCCCCAATCCCCTTGTATGACCAAGAAACTACAAGAATGACCAGTGAAGTTTGGTCATAGAGAGAGTCAAGGAGGGAGTTCCGGTTTATGAAGAATATTAAATACAATTATCCTTGAAGTGATGGGAAGACATTGCAGCTTATTGAGCAAGCAGACCTATGCTTTAGGAAAATAAACAAAATTCACCTTGGCAGTTGGGAGGAGGTTACATTGAAGTGGAAAGTGATGAGACAGTTAAAAAGTTATTGTTGTAGACCAGAGGAGAGGTGATGAGGGAATGAGGGGATGAGGGTCTGAATTAAGTTTATAGTTATATGGGTGGAGAGAAGGTGCGGGGGTCCAGCCTCCACGGGGTCCTTGGAACCAGACATGAGGGATAGAGTAGGCAAAATGAGTTGAGTCAATGAGGGGGTAAAGGCAGGAGCAGGTTGACTGACTGTCAGCTGCTTGGATTTATTTTTATAGTCTCAGACTCATGTATGTTTCAAGCAAGCAAGCTAAGATCATTTCCTTGGTTACAAAAGTGTACAATTTTCATCATCAATCATATAGTTCATATGGTTACAAGTTTTAATCATGTGATTACAAGTTTAATTAATAATCATATAGTTAATTGATTTATCCCTACTCAGACCATGATGACCTCAAGCTGTATGTTACCTTATTTATTGCTACATTGTATAATTGTTAATTCTTTTAAAGTTATTAATTAAGCAATTCTTTTAATGGAAAGTTTTTTCTATTTTCTGTGTAAGTAATGTTTTTCGATACACTTCTTTAACAATCTATAGTGAGGGTCTTTATGCTTGTCCACCCATCTGTTAATTCTTAAAATAACCAATTTTTCTTTCAGGCCTTGTTGGTAGAAACCACAGTTTCTGTGACTTTTTTATTCTTTCCCATGAAACTAAGGCTGCTGGAGTTCACATATCAGTCACCTGTACTATTTTCTCACCATCTTTTTCATATATTCCTGTGTATGGTAAGGGGGGCAAAACTATTAATTTCCCTGGAATTCTATCTGACCCCATCTTGTATCTGTTTTCCCTGTATATATTCTGACATCTCCTTGGAATTCCCAGTGTTGGGTTTTCCAGAGATTTCATAATGTTGAAGCCTTTTGTATGCCTCAGGGAGAGGCAGTCCTGTTAAATTTGGACAGAATTTACAATCTGTTTTATTCAAGGAATTTTTCTGAAATCCTTCCTTTATAGTCATTCCACTATTAGGGTGAGTAAATATTGCAATCAATAATAAACCTATAAATATTGGTATACATGAAATCCCTATCTATATTGAAGAAGGAAATGTTGTTCCATCAGGCAGTGTGACTGCCTTGAGTCTTCTTGCTGCGACTTTGTCAAACAGCTTAGAGACCCTGGCTCCCAACAAGAAGGGAAAATATATATTATATATATATATATATATACACAAAAAAGTGTTGTGAAAATAGAAATAAAAAAATTAGAATTAGAGAACAGTAGTCATTTTAAGACTACTGAACAGATATGTAGATTGTACAGTTAACTCTATCACAGACGTTCCAATTGTCTTTCTGAAAACTGGTCCTGCAGTCAATAGTCCACAAGAACTTTTTTAAGCACCACAGTATGCCAGAGACTATGCTAAATACAAGGAAGAGAAAGAAAAGCAAAAAAATAGTCCCAGATCTCAAGAAGTTCATCATTTAATGAGAGTCGGGGCTAGTGGGGAGACAACATGCAAATAACTATTTACAAAGAAGAATTACATAAGAATAATTTAGAGATCATTAAGGGAGGCAAAGAAAGGTTTCTTGTAGATGAATTTTTAGCTAGGGATTTAATGAAAACCAGAGAATCCTGGAGATGAAAATGAGAAAAAGAATTCATCTGAAGTCAAGAGGCATATATTTTGTGAGCAACTCCAAGGTCACTGGATCACAGAGTAAAAGATAGCAGTGGGAGAAATAGAGGGAGTGTGGTATAAGAGGCCTAGAAAGATAAGAAAGGCTAAGATGCCAAAAATTTTAAATGTTGAACAAAAGATTTTATATTTGATACCATAGTGAGAGGTAACCACCGGAATTTATCAACTAGAAAGGCTAACATGGTCAGATTTGTCCTTTAAAAGTAAAATAACTTTTGACAATTGAGTGGAAGATGAACTGCTCCAGGAAAAATTTCAGTGTGAATAGCCCTGGATTGCTGACTTTAAAATCTATTATCAACCCCTTAGTCAGTCAGCAGTGATCATAAAAGGATCATTCTAGGAAATCTTTATTAAGCATATAGTTTGTATCCTGTCAATCAGAATCACTCTTGAACAGAATGCTTACTTCCCTGGTGGCAAAATTGTCTCTCTTCTTCCTTCTTGGTAGATTTTTTTTATAATCTCCCAAAGAAATCGGGGAGTTATAGCAAATTTGAGTTCCTTCTCTTAAGTTTTCTGACCCTCTGGTAGTTCATAAAATACCCATAAGACACTTAATAGTAAATGGTTATCGAATTTCCAGAATAATTTGACTTCTGCACCCTCTTCAAATCAAATCCCCAATCTCTAGATATATGGGGAGGTATTTGTGTTTCTGGATTCTTTCTTTTTAATCTGATCAGACAAGAACTCCTCAATTTGTTCCCTGAAGTTAAGGGGAGGTGACATGACAAAAGTGGCTCTGAGAAGTCTTTGACAAAGGCAGGAGACAAAGGACAGAAGCAGAGCCTGTGGGCCATGGGGCAAAAAATTTTGCCTATGGGTCACAAAAGTTGCATCTATAAGACATAATTTTGTGGAGAGGAAGCAACCATAAGAACTGCATCAGTTTGGTTTTTAATGGTGATTTTTCAGGAACTGGAAAGCATTTTTCCTTTTTTAACTTGTGATACATTTTTTTAAAGTGTAAGCTCTTTGTTAGGAGTGGTTTGTGCAAAGTTCTCAATTGTTAGCTTTTTCTCATTTCAGTAGTTTTGAGGACACAGAAATAATTTTGGTGCACTAACTCCTGGAATTGTTTTCCAGAGCTTATTCCAAGAATTCCCAGTTTATTCTCATTTTTCTCTTTTAAAAATATTTTCTTTATTTTCTGTGGAGATGTAAAGAGCTTATTCAGACCAACTTGACTTCATACTATAACTGGTGCTAGCATGAAAATATTGTTATGCAATATGTATATTGCTGAATTTTATTAATGTGCTATGTGTTTATAAGCAAGTTTTAAATACCTGGTAGATGCATCATTATGTAATTTATGTTGATATATGAATAAGTTCCTGAGACTGTTTTCACAGTTTTGAGGTCATATGTGTTGCTTTAATGTTGTATTACTTTGATCTATTGATTGCATATACAGCCTTATTTTCTATTATCATGAATATTTATTGCTTGCATTAATATTTCAGTATTGATATCACACATGGAGTAACCTTTTAAAAAAGATGAAAGTTGAAACAGTTTAATTACATTGCGGTGTGTTCTGTGGGAGGAGGCAGGGATGCCTAGAAGTCTCCTAAAATTGGGGAGAGACCTAGTCAGTCAATATATTATTTATTATGTGTTTACTATGTGTCAGGAGCTGCTGCTCACTAAGGTTACAAAGAAAGGTCAAAACAGCTCCTGACCTCAAAGTAGATACTTTCATGTGTACAATAATATGGAAACAACCAAGAAGATACAAAGAATGTTGATGAAGGGATTTGAAAGGGGAAGCCACTGGCAACTGGAAGTCCTTCTGCATGCATGCCCAAGGTGGATTTTGAACTGAGTGTAGAAAGAAGTCAGGGAAAATAAATATTGGATGTGAATGAACAGAGCATTTCAGAAATGGATGAAAGTATGACCAATGGAGTTGGATCATAGAGTTCATGAAAAAGGAGGAAGGAATCAGTTTGTGAGGAATATTAAATTCAATGATCTTTGAGGTATTGAGAAGCCACTGGAGATCACTGAGTAGGAAAATAATATGGTCAAACTGCTGCTTTAGGAAAAACCAACAAAAAACAAAAGCCCATCTTGGTAGTTGGGAGGAAGATGGATTAAAGTGAAGAGAGATGAGACAGGAAGACCAGTAAAAAGATTATTGTGATAGACCAGAGGAACATAACTAGTGTTAAGTTATATGGGGAGAAGGATATTTATTATTATATATTATAGAATAGCAGTTATTTTAAGAATATGAACAAGAATGTAAAGATAGTATTATTAAAGTCACTAATGTAAGTAAAGGCAGAAGAGACAAAAGGATGTTATTATGAGGCTATTTGAGACATTTGAATATAGATGCCTATCTGAGGAGCAGTACTTGAAATTATACATATCCTTTTTGGCAGCTAAATGGTGCAGTGGATAGAACACTGGGCCTAGAGTCAGGCAGACTCATCTTCATTTGTTCAAATCTGAACTTAGATATTTAATAGCAGTGTGACTCTAGGCAAGTCAATTAACCCTATCTGTCTCAGTTTCCTCATCTGTAAAATGAGTTGGGGGAAGGAAATGGAAAACTAGTCCAATATCTCTACCAACAAAATTCTCAATGGGGTTATGAAGAGTCAAACATGACTGAAAAGTAACCAAACAACAACAATAAAGCAGATTAAGCCATTAAAGCTTAAAGTAGGACCAAGGTATATTGGCCTACCATCTAAGGCATTGCTAACCAAAAACATGAGAACAAAACAACAAAAAAAACTTTTTCACAGAAACTAGATGTCAAAATAAAATTAGGAATATAGCTCTATCAGTGGCTAAAATGGAGGCCATACCCTTGGTGGTAATCTGATACCACAAAAACCAGAGGCTAGCATTTTCTCTACCCAAGAATTGTTGTTCCCCAGGGTAATATGGCTGACAGGTTCAAGTTGGACTGGTAAACATGATTCTAAAACAGTGGAAGGTGCCTAAGTCAGAGAAAGTGATAAGGTAGACTGAGAGTTTAAGAAAGCTTCAATGATAGTAAATAACCTCATTGATACATATCCAGACATCAGCTGAAGCAAATGCATTCAAACTTTGGTTGCCTGTTTGAAGGAGATGGATCAATATAAGAATTTTAATCTAATTTTATGTGTAATACTGTGACATAAAGGTGAAAAGGTCTGATGAGTCCTGTACCCTGGTAAAGTGATATCTGCTGGGATTTATACTTATAGATGTAATAGGTCCTAAGAAAGCTATTGTTAATCCTTCATTTTCAAAGAGGACTTATGATGATATCTTAACTTGCTCATGAACTGAATTTAAACTTGTTTAAATTTAAAAATCTGGCTATAAAGATTAGAAAAAGACTAGTTCCATATTTCTTATGAATCCACTTGTCTCTATGCTGATACAGAAAATATTACCAATAATGACTGAGGTGAGTTAGACACTCCAGAACATAGAGAGTCAAAGAATTCAGTTTCAAAGAGGATTCTGTGAAGATGGAAGAAGAGGTCATAAAATTCCAAGCTCTCCAAATTTCTTCCACAAGTCCAAAAAAAAGAACAAATTTTTATCACAGATATTTGAGAAAAATCTTTAAAGTATATGACAGGATTGAAGTTGGTAGATTGAATGATAAATAAGACTCTCCATCTCTTGGATACATCAAGGTGAAATTGAGATTTCCTCAGGAAGTTTTTGGTTTCAATAGGAAAACGAACAATGTGATTTTGTAAAGTTTAGACACATTGGATTGGAATTAAGTTATCATTTCAAAATTCTATCAGTATACTACAAGTACTAAGTTAGGGCTCAACCTGTGCCATTTTGACTATCTATGTAGACTATGGAGACTATGCAGAAGTTCACAAGAGGACAGAGACAAGAGGTGCCAAAGACTATTTACAGGAGTTCCTGACTTTTTAACCTTTGGGCTGAATACTGAGAAGTTTGATTTGGTGAGTCCTTTGGATCAGAGACCTGGAAGAAATGAGTTGAGGCAGAAAATTAGCAAGAGGATTGGTTTGTTTTCACTGAATGAACAGGATGTGGGAAGGACCTGCAGTCTAAACTACAGAATTTGACTCCTTTCCATAATTATTCCAAGAAAGATCTGGAAAGATTTCTTTATGACAGAAAATCTCAAAAACTGTTCCAAAGAAATCCTAGCATCATCACAAGATCCAGCAATTCTTATCACCAGTAGTGATGATATATAAAAACAATAGGAAGATGTGAAAGAAAGCTATGCTTACTTATTGCCATATGTTTGGGAGTTTCAGATGAAGGAAGCATTCATCATAGGTATATTTCTTAATAGAAAGAAGCCTGTCAGAGTATTATGTTCCTCTTCCCTGAAGATTCACCCAGGTGGTCTCACTACAATAAGGACAACCATAGGCATGTGTACAATGTGAGCTATATGTGTCCACTTTGGCCTATCATGCTTTATGGGAACATAAAGGGACAATTCTTATTATGTGAAGTATGTTTTTCAATGAATAGAAATCAGAATGTAGATAAGGTTATATATGTATGTATGAATTGACAGAGGGACATGAAAAAAAAGTACATAGAGTATGAGAGTCAGACAATGATATCTAAAAATTAGAGCTGCCCGAAAGAGAAGCAGTAGGCTGGTCATTAATGAAAGTCTTCAAGCAGAAGGAAGAACATTACGAATATTATGGTGGGAATTCCTTTCCAAGGGTGGGTTGGATTAGTTAGCTGCTAAGATCTCTTCCAATTCTTCAGTTCTGTTTCTGTGACTTGAAAAGCAAGCAGCACAAAATGGCTGAAATGTATGTAACTAAACCTGGGATCTAAGAAAATAATTTTCCAAGGGCAATTCTCACTTCCCACCCAACTAAGGAGTAGAATTAATCATGATCTACATTAAATGACTTGGACAAGAAAGATGATTAAGGAAGATACAGCCTCTGGTCATAGTTACATATATTCTATAATTATGTTATTAGAATTTTTCTTGTGGATGGGTTGAATATATTTCATTAGAGTACTAGAGAATTGAGTTCAGTTATTATACTTTTTAAAATTATAAGAGATCAGTCCTATTTATAGTAGAGGTCCAATGGTAGAAATTTGGTTATTCTGGGTTTCCAAATGGAAACAATGGAACTATGACTATGTAATGAGTTAGAGAGAAAAAAAAAACCTAGTTAATGTTAAAATTTTGAAGAGTAAAAAACTGAATTGTAGCTATAGAAAAAAAGTTACAATCTGAATCATCCTTGATTAGGCAAGGAGTCAGAAAACAATTTGAAAACAATTGTAGACCAGACAGTTAATAAAAATGTGTTAAGTATCCAATGGAAGAGCTATAGTCTAACAACTATGTACAAACAAGCTATAGACAGGATAAATAAGAAATAATAAACAGAGAAAAGGTGCTAGATTTAAGAGGAATTGGGGAAAACTTTGAAAAAAATGAGATTTTTAGACTTACATGAACTGATACTCAGTGAAGTGAGCAAAAGCAAGAGAACATTGTTCATATTAACAGCAACAATGTGAGATGATCAACTATGATAGATGCAGCTCTTCTTAGCAGTTCACGGGTCAAGGACAATACTGATGACCTTTTATGGAAAATGTCATATACATCCAGAGAAAAGCCTTTGGAGCCTGAATGCAGGGCAAAACATACTATGTTCACTTTTTAAAAAATTTTTATGCTTCTTCTTTCTTTCTCATGATCCCCCCCCTCAATTTTGTTCTAATTCTTTCACAACATGAAATATGGAAATAGATTAAAAATGATTGTACATGTAAAACCTGTATCAATTTTTTGCTGTCATGGAGAAGGGAAAGGAAAGAAAGGGTTGTAGAAAAATGTGGAACTCAAAAACTTGCAAAAAGGATTAATGTGGAAAATACCTTTGCATGTCATAAAATAAAATAAAATAATAGCTAGATAGAACTTGAAGGAAATCAGGGAAATCAGATGAAGAAGGAAATCATTCCAGGCATGAGGAATAGCCAAAAAAAAAATTCCCCAGAAGTCAAGCATAGTATCTTGTGGGAGGAATAAGGAAGCTGATATCACTGGATGGAAGAATTTATTCTGTGTGTGTGCTGAGGAAGGGGAGAATATGGGGGAAGGGAGTAAGATGTAAGAAAATTGAACAAATAGGGAGGCTAGATTATAAAAGTCTTTGAATAACAAAACATTTGATATTGGAGGTAGTAAGGAGCCACTGAAATTTATTGAGGGGTGGTGTTGAGGAATGACACTTAAAGGACAAGAAAATTATATATTAGATAATTTAAGTATATATATAGATAGATAAATAGTTATAGTTATAACAAATGTATATATTCTATACACACAATAAATACTTAAATTTTAAGTTCAATAATCCTAAATCGACCTACAAATTTACTAATTATTTTGAAAAGATGTCTCTTGCTGGTGTATTTGAAGGGAATTATAACAGAATGGTAGAGAATTTTGATGAAATTTTTTTCACTTTCCTCCAGGGGAAGAATTTAGATAGTTATGTTTCCTATCAAATATGTTCTTTTGAGAGTGCCCCTTTTGAGTTGTTGAAGACAAAATGAGCATTTTTATCCAGACATTTTCATTCAAATGACCAAAGGTTTTGTCATAAGGAGTTATCAAAAGATAAACAACCAGAGGCACAGAGAAGAATATTCTGTCAGAAACAAGAATGCTGATGTAGGAGAGGAAAGAGTATGTAGCAACATCATATCTGTCAGGCAGCATGCTTTCTTTATAGCTCACCTGCCTCCTCCCTGTAACATAACATTCAACTGATACTGACCCCCCCCAAAGTTATCATTGATTTCTTAATTACAAAATCCAAAAGCCTTTTCTTAACCCTCATCTTTTTGACCTGTCCTCTTCTACAGCATCTGACTACCCTCTTTGCTTTTGTTGCCCATTCATTTCAGTCATGACCAACTCTTTGTGACCTCCATTAATGGTTTTTTGACAGACACTGGAGTGGTTTGCTATTTCCTTCTCTACCACATTTTCATTTTATAGGTAAGGAAACCGAGGCAACGTTAAGTGACTTGCCAAGGGTCACACAATTTTGTAATATCTGAGGCTGGAATTGAATTTAGGAGGATAAGCTTTTTTGATTCCAGTCCCAGGACTCTATCCACCAAACTGCTTAGCAGCCCAATGCATTTTAGGTCTTCTAAAAATTTGGGTAGTCTATCTTCAATTGGATCTTTTTTCCCCACCTCTCTTTGTATCCCTAGCACTTAGTTTAGGGCTTGACACTGCATAGACATAGTAGGCAGTTAATAAATGCCTTGATTTGACCTGACTTGACTCTTACTCCTTCCTAATGGATTACCAAATGTAATTATTTAAAACCATCTCTTCTGTTCTAAAACCTCCTCCACTCGTCTTCACTAGCCATCCTCTCTGCTTACTTTACCAAGAAAACTGAGGTTTTACTGAAGGTGCTTTCTCTTTTCCCCTTCTCCTCATCTTATGATTCCTTAATATCCTCCAATTTTTCTTTCTATAATCTAGTCTCTGATAAAGAGATAGTCCCTCTTCACCCCAAGGCTAGCCTATTATTTGTATCTTTGTTCCCATCACCTCTCTAATCTTAGAATGTTGCTTCACACATACCTCTTCCCCTCTAATCTTCAGTCTCTCCCTATTTATTAGTTCATTTCCTTCTACCTACAAACATATCCAGGACTTTCCCATCCTTTAAAAACAACATCAAAAAAACAAAAAAACACAGAGTCATCCCTTCTTCATAGACTATCAATTGTCAAGGGAAAAAAAAGTTGATTATAATACAATTCTATGCACATAAGTGCGGAGGCACATTAGACTGGTAAAAAATCCTATTTAGGGGCAGCTAGGTGGCGTAGTGGATAAAGCACTGGCCTTGGAGTCAGGAGTACCTGGGTTCAAATCTGATCTCAGACACTTAATAATTACCTAGCTGTGTGGCCTTGGGCAAGCCACTTCACCCCATTTGCCTTGCAAAAAACCCTAAAAAAAAAAACCTAAAAAAAATCCTATTTAACATTATCTTTATCCAAAAGATATCCAAACTAATATAATATCCTATGTCTTCTGATATGACTCTTTCCTCCAAGAAAATTTCAGACATTTTTAGAAATCTAGAACAGGGAAAAGGTATTTTAGATAAAAACCTGGGTTCATACTTCAGAACTAAGAAAGCATATCTTCAAGAGATAGAGGGAGGAGATTGACCTTGGGGTCAATGGGCAAAATGGTGGTCACATGGGTGGGGAGGGAGGGAAGGAAGGGTATTTCTTATCTAGGTACCCTTTGTTAGGTTTCTGGTATTCATTCACATGAGGAAAAACTCTTTTTCTTTTATCCAGATCTATTCCACTCAATTTTCCAAGGAGATTTTCTTAGATATCTTGAAAGGTCTATAGAGAAAAATATACTTTCTTAGTATTTCTATAGACATTAAAAAGGAACAATGTCTAGATGGATCATTGAACAAAGCACTGAAACTGGAGTCAAGAACATCCAAGTCCAAATCCTGCCTCAGACACTAGCTGTGAGACATTAGGCAAATCATCACATACCCCAATCCTTAATTTCCTCATCTATAAAATGAGGATACTAGCACCTCACCTATAATGACAACAGAATGCTTGAAAAGCACTTTGCAAACCTTAAAACACTATATAAAGGTTAGTTATTTTATTATTAACAATAATAATAGCAATATTAGCAATAGTAATACACTTCCATAGTTAATAAATGTTATTCATTCTACCTACTCATTCCTCAAATCTATCTCCTTTTCTCTACTAATGTAACTATCAGCACTAGTTTAGTCCTTTGTTAACCTCTCAACTAAACTACAGCAGTCTCCTATTTAAGTCTCCCTGAAATGTCTCTTTTTCTATGTACTAAAGTGATATTTTTAAAGCACAGATATAAATATAAAGTGCTTTATAACCATTAAAAATTATATGGATTGTTTTTTTTCCCTTTTGGTTCTAATTCTTCTTTCACAACATAATTAATATGGAAATATGTTTAACATAGTTATACATACAAGGTAGAAACCTAACCAAAAAATGATTATTGAAAACTATATTTATATGTAGTTGGAAAAATAAATTCATTAAAATAAAAATTACATGATTTAATTATTATTAATTAATATTACTAACCTTTCCAGGATTATTGTGCATTATTATTCCTCTTTTCATACTTCATTAACCAAGCAAACTGACTTTCTTGTCATTCCTTGTACCCAATATTACAACTCTCTTCTCAATGCCTTTATGTTGGCACTCCTTCCATTTCTGAAATTAATCAATCAACAAGTATTTAGTAAGGTTTATTGAGTTTGGCAAATAGCAGAGGGTTTTTTTGATGATACTAAGCTTCCCATGGAAATGAAAGCCATCCTTTTCAAAATCAACATTTTCCTGGTGTTACTATATGCAAGTAAGGGAACATGGAATAACAGGGTCCAAAGAATTAAAATGAAGTATCACACTTAGGGCAATGGTGAAGCATAGGGTGGATCTAAGCAGTCTGCTACATGAGGAATTCTAAAGAAAATTAGAACTGAAAGAGGTCAACAAAGACATGAATGATGGGAAGAGAGAATAGGATGGTCAAATGAAAAAGGAAAGAATATCAGGTGCTTAGCTTGTTTGACAGGCCTGTATTAAACTAGGAGGAAGATACGCACAAAATAGCAAGAGATGGGTGGATAATCTTTGGTGATAACTTCTAAATGAGCAAGATTTTAAGGATTTACTAACTGTGCTGAGTACTGGGCAGATAAAGATCAAAAGAAAAAAATCTTTGCCTTCAAGGAGCTCCCAGTCTAACTGAGGAGACAATATACAAATAATTAGGTACAAACAAGATATATACAGGATAATTTTGGGATTTTCTAAAAGGAAGGAATGAAGTTTAAGGAGGAATGGAAAAGGTTCTTCCGGAAAGTGGGACTTCATCTCAGACTAGAATGAATCTAGGGATGCCAGGAGGCACATGTTAGGAGAGTGTTCCAGGAGTGGGGAATAGCACAGATTTTCTCCTGCTTCTCTGATGGTTCTTTTCTGTCTCTTTTGGTGATTCATGCTACTCTCATTCCTTAAATTGAGACTTCTCAAGATTTTAATTCAACTATTTTTCTTTTCTCCTCTCCTGTCCTCTCCTATCCTCCCCTCTCTCCTCCTCTCTTCTTCCCTCCTCTTCTTTTTCTCTTCCTCTCCTCTCTTCTCTTCCCTTCTTTTCTCTTCTCTTCCCTTCTCTTTTCTCTCCTCTCCTCTCTTCTCTTTCCTTCTCTTCCTTTTCCTTTTTTATTTCGCTTCCTTCATTTCCACTTCTCTCTTCCACTCTCCTCTCCTCTCCTCTCTCTCATTCTTTCTCTATCCCTCTCTTGTTCTCTTCACCTCTTGCTTGTTTAGTTTTTCCCCATAGTTTCAATTTTTACCTCCATATTAGTGCCCCACAAATTTTTATAGAAACACCAAAACATAGAATCTTAAAATTTGTCTAATCTAATTCATATCTGAGTTCCTGAGACATGATGCAAAACTGTATTCCGATATGGCAGAATGGCATTTCAAAGGCATAGAGAAATATAAAAGAAACATATGAGAGAAGACCAGGTAGGCTGAATCGGTGTACAGGATGGAGAATAATATCCAGTGAGGCTGGAAAGAAGGTTGGGACCAAGTTTTGAAGGGTTTTTAAAGCTAAACACAGTGATATAATTTATTTTATCCTAACTAAACATTATCTGAGAAACAATAGGGAACCCCTGGAGTAAATTTTTGATGGGAGGAGGGAAGTCTCATAATTGAACATGGACAATTTATATCAAATTGCTTACTGTCTCAGGAAGGGAGGGAGAAAATTTGGAATTCAATCTTTTAAAATGTTTAAACATTTATTTTTATTTTTGGGTTTTGTTTATTTTTAGGTTTTTGCAAGGCAAATGGGGTTAAGTGGCTTGCCCAAGGCCACACAGCTAGGTAATTTGAACCCAGGGACTCCTGATTCCAGGGCCAGTGCTTTATCCACTGTGCCACCTAGCCGCCCCTGTTTAAATATTTAAAATGTTACATGTTTAAAATTGTTTTTGCATGTAACTGGGGAAAATATTACTTGAAAATAATAAAAAAATAAATGAGGAGTTTAGGGGGTGCCTGTCAATATTATTTAAACCTTAATATGTTGCCAGCAGAGAGTGGAATGGATTGTAGTGGTAAGAGACTTGAGGCAGTAGGTAAGAGAAGGACCAATGTGGTGATTTCATGAATGGAAAGACAGGTTAAGATGCAAGAGATATTTTTGGAGAACAAATAGATTTAGCAACTGATGAGATATGTAGGGATAAGGGGGAGTGAGAAAATATTGAGGTTCAAACCTAGGAGACAGGAAGGTGTGCCTTTAAGCAGAAATAGTGAAGTTTAATAGAGGAAAACAGTTGAGATTAAAGATAATGAGCTAAGCTTGAGTTTATGTTGAATTTGAGATGTCTTCAAAAATGTCTTTTTTGAAATAATAGGCAATTGATGATTCAGGACTGAAACTCAGAAAAACAATTGTGTCTCGATAAACATACATACAAACATATATGCAACTATACATATACATTCATACATATATGAAGAGAAGTGTGCGTAGGGTAAGGTCTTTCTCCCAAATTCAAGGATCTAGGGATGTCTCCTCCACTGCATACTCTAGCTGCTCCTAGCATGGCAACTGATCTCAGAGTTAGGAAGACTTCAAAAACTGACTTCAGGCACTTACTAGCTATATAACCCAGAGCAAATATTTTAAATTTATATTAATTAAATTAATAGTGCATTTTCCCTCCTATGGAGGAAGGGTTAAGGTATATGTCTTTACAGTTATCCCCTCAGACCCCCATTTCAGGTGTGCCCCCCCCTACTGTTACCTATCAGTGACAAACACTCTAGTTCCATTCAAATAATTAATATCAACATATTTTACAGAGATATATTTACTTGGAGATACAGTGAGAATAGGAATACAAACCATCCTTTTGAAGCACAGTTCCCCCCAAACCAACTCAGTCTCTGGGGAGAGACTGGAGGTATTATTTCTACATAATAGTAGTTCCACCAAGTTGATGACCCAAGGCTGCATCACTGTCAGAAGAGTCCTTGTTTTTAACCACCATTGACCTGGATCCTTGAAGGTTGCTCCTTAATCCTTGGGCATTCAGACTGGTTTCTAAAAAACATGGCAGAGATTCAGGTACACAAACATTCCTGAATCCAGGAAAAGCATGACCTCTCCAGTGATTCAGTTCTCAATGGATCTCAGTTTCCACACTTGGAACTGAGGTAAAGATTCTAAAGCTATTCCTTGTGCCATGGGTCCCTAGTTCCAGAGTTCTTCCAGAGTTACTGCCTCTGTTTTGGATGATTAGCTTTTTCAGAGGAATGAGTCAAACATCTTGTGAGAATTATGTCATTATATGGACCTTTACCCACTCCTGAGCAAGGAGATAAAAGCACTGAAAATTTTAGAAGTCAAACTGTGTGTGTTCCAGGATTTATAGATTGAGATTGATACTATGTCTTAAGGGACTTTTGGGGTTTAAGAGAGTGGCAGTGCCATAACTTTTACATAGATATTGAATTTATTCTTCTAGTTATTAAGTACTGTTTATTTGCTTATTCATCTTAAGCTAAGAGAAAATGTTGTATGCCATACTTAAATATGTGTGTCAGCTATCTTGGAGAGTAGTAACAGCATTATATCAGGGTCACATGACTAGCACTCATTGAAATACAACCAGTTTAAAAAGGAGGTGGTGGCTAACCAATGGATGAGAACTCAAAGCTTTTTTTTATACTGTATATTACTTATATAAAATATTAATATGTATGCTATGTTACATTTTTTAAATTGGATGAGAGTTCAGAATTTTTACATACTTTTAAAATCAGCTGTCATTGCCCCACAGCAGCCCCACAGAGCCAAGAGATAGAAGATCACTTATGTTCTGGTATCTTTATGATACATATCTAGCACTCTTGTCCCATTGAAGCATGTTTAAATAGACGGGGTCTATTCCATAATTAGTCATTTCAGTAGTGACCAACATTTCATGACTCCATTTGGAAATTTCTTGGAAAAGATACTGCAGTAGTTTGCCTTTTCCTTCTTTACCTTATTTTTAAAGATGAGAAGAAATGGGTAGACTGTTGTTAAGTGACTTGACCAGGGTCACACAGTAGGTGTCTGAGGTCAGAAATTAGGAACATGAGTCCAAGTCCAGGATTATAACCACTGAGACACCTAGCTGTCTGGTACACATGCACGCACACACACACATGCACACACACGCACACACATGCACACACACACGCGCACACACACACACACACACACACACACACACACACACACTCAGAATGAGATTAAGTAATTTTTCCATTCAGACAGTCAATAAATTTTTCCATAAATTCAAAGGAAGAATTTGAACCAAGGTTTTCCTTACATTAAATTCAGGACTAGATCTACTGTACTGTCTTGTTACTTTATGAAAGCAATTAATCATCTTGGTTACATTTTTCCCTTGTATAATCTCTATAAACCATCACATTATCTGCAAATACAGATAATTAAGTTGATTATGAATATTTGTTTCAAGAGATTTTTTTCTTCTTTTTTTCTTTTTTTGGTTAATTGAGGACAGAACTCAGAAAAGAGGGACCTCTCTAGGCTATTCCGATCCTTTTGGTCAAACAGCAATATAAACTTGGTTTATCCTTGACTCCTCATTCTCACCCATGCTCATAACCAATTAGTTACCAAATCTTGTGACCTCTATCCTCATAGCATCTCTCATTTGTTTCCTTTCTTTTTACTCACATTTAGGATTTTTGTGTAATCTCACTTGGATTATTGAAATGGTGAAATTGGTCTTTCTCTAGGAAGGAGAAACTACCACCTCCTGGGGCAGGTCATTCCATTTCTGGATAGCTCTAATCAATAGGAGGTTTATGAGGGTTTTTCCCCCCGACCTCAAACTGAAAATTGCCTTTTTGCAACTATTCCTCCTAGCTCTTAGCATTATCCTCTGGGAAATAAACAGAACAAATAAATCCCTCTTTCACATAACATTCTTCTGAAGGCAGCTATCATGTCTCCTAGAAATCCTCTCTTTTCTGCACTTAGAGCTAGAAAAATCACTTTAGAACTTTTCTGACATACACATATTAATAAGTATTATTTTTAATACATGGGGGTGCTCAAATTTTCCTACCTGAAAACATCAACATCATAGCATTTATATAGGAAGTACAAAGCACTTTCCAAATATTATCTCACTTAATCTTCCTGACAATCCTGAGAAAGAGGTGTTAGTCTTATTTCCATTTTACAGATGAGAAAATTGAGTCAGAGATTGATTATAAATTTCCCCAGGTCACAGATCTAATAAATATCTGAGACTGGAAACATCTCTGAAACTGTTATTAATGTCAAAGGGGAAGTGAATTAAAATTTTAACATTCATTATTTTACATATAGTTATACTGATGTAAATCACCAGAAGTGGGCAGTAGTCTAGTTTGATGAGTCTCAGAAGGTTCTGGGTCATATCTTGAACATGTGACTTCAGAAGAGAACAGATTTTCCAATTGGTAGCTAAATCAATGCCTGATTTAATATCCCTTAAAGGGATTCCTTAGCAAGGTATATCAGTACCATGAAGTATTGTTCTTTGCCTCTTAACTGCTTCTTCTAAGGAATTGCCTCTTTGGCTTGTTCAGAGTTGAGCACAAATTTTTACTTCCTTCCTTGTCACTAGAAATCAAGGCTTGTCCCCAAAACTCCTTCAAGGGATGGAGTTACAACAAGGGTTCTTTTAAGCAGATTTCTGAACCTTGCTTGGGTGATAGAGCCCTTTGATAACCTAGTGTGAAACTTGTGGATTCCTTATCAGAATAATGTTTTTAATTGCATAAAACAAATTATATAGAATCACAAAGGGAATCAATTATATAATATATAGGTATTTATGTGTTTTTATTATTCTGTGTATATATGTATACATTTAAAATTATATAATACAAATTACGTATTTTATATATTACACAATGTATTTTATTGATGTGTTTTTATATACTTTATAAGCATATGTTTATGTGTATGCATGTTCTGAACACATAATAAATAGTTTATAGTTACAATTAATCAGGTTAAAAACACCTACATCTAAACCCTTCCTAGGAAGGAATTTACCATTGACCCCTGAATATTTGATCAGCAGCAATGTCAAAGGGGCTTCTCAGTTCCATATTACCCTTAAGAATGGTCTAACATGGGACTGCCTATCTCACTGCCCAAACTGGTGCCCATTCCACTGAGGCCCTCTGTGCTTCTTCCACTGCTGTCCTCTTCCATTTTTTGCTCTACTGGAGCCTTGGGCTACCCCTCTGTGCCAGAGCACAATGAAGTCCCACTCAGTCAGACAAACCATTGACTCCTGTGCTAGAGCTGAATATTGCCCCCCCCCATGCCAAGGTGTATCAATACATGAAATATGTAGGGAATATTTTGCATACATGTATTTATTTATACACACACACACACACACACACACACACACACACACATATATATGTATTTGGGTCTAATTGTAGACATCTCTAGGGCAAGGTGGGAGAAAAATAGAGAAGAAAAGAAGAAAAAGAAATTTACAAGATAATTTTGTTGTCTATTTGAAAGGAATAGCAAGTTGTACATAGCAGATTTATAGTTTCGTGTGCAATCATCTTTTTATTGTACTATGTTACAGAAATGCTTGTTTTGTTCCATAAATTAAAAATAAAATTTTTTAAAAACCAAAAAAATTTGAACATATATTCTTTTCTTTCTGATAACAATCAAAGCTCATATTTCCAATGATGTAATTATGAAGTCAAGGGATACATTTTTTATATGTCCTCATTTAAAAATTCCATTTATATCCATTATGACCTGGGAGTTGCTATTATAAATTTTCAATGCTTTCTTATCTATTTTAGATGTTAAGTTTTACCTGTTTGACACCAATATTTTCTGTTGATATTTCTTTCATTTTATTGTTTTGTGTTTAAATTTCTTTAAAAATTCAACCATATAAGGTTTAGAGTCAAGTATTTGTGGAATAGAATGGAATAGAATGGAATTCTATCTTTATAATATTCTTCATTTAATGAAAAACTCATCATCATGTTCTTGGAAAAGTTGACAAATATCTTGCAAAATTTGACAAAAATTCTTTAATGTTAACTCTCTATTCAATTAAAAATAACTTTCCTTCATGGTATCTGAACTGGAGAATATAAGGCCTCACAGGATCCACAGAAAAGAAAAGGGAAGACTGGTGTATATAATATTGGGATAAAGATTAAAGAAGAAGGAAACAAATCATTATAAAGCAGTTGAAGTATAGTATTTTAGTAATAATGCAGTTTACATTTAATCATTACTTTGAGTTTGCTAAGTACCATCCAATCCTTACAGTAGTCTCTGAGATAGATCAAGTACAATCTTTAGTTAAGACTAAGGTTCAGAGGTATAAAATGAAATCTGTTCACTCATAGGATTAGAAAGTAATAGAAACAGATACACAGATTTTTTGCTGTTGTTATTGCATATGTAAGCAAAAATGTTTCATGGGAGAACGCATTTAATTATGCAACTTGGGATACCAGTAATAGATATCTTTTATTGCTATAATGGAAAACTATGGTGATTTTCCTCTCTAATCATCCAGGTAGTAAATATAAGGACTCTAGGATGAAGAATGGACAATGAACTTGAATGTTAATTGAACTGAATTTTTCTATTTTTGCTAGAAATAACCTTTCCATCATCTAAGTTGGAATAATATACCCCAAAGAAATCAAAGAAAGCCAGAAAGAATATTTATCCACAAGAATAATTATAGCAGCTCTTTTCAAAATAGTCCCAAATTAAAAACTAATAAGCCATTCTACTAGTGACAGCTAGATGGTTCTATGGATAGAGTGCTGAGTGTGGAATAAGAAAGATCTGAGTTCAAACTGAATTTCAGACAGGTAGAAGTTTTGGGATAGAAGAGAATGAGGGATCAGAAATCATAGAGGCAAAGTCTCCTGCCGATATCAAATCTGACAGACGAAGTTCTTTAACTGCAAAGTCATTCTGTTTCCTTTCTTTTGTAAACCCTAGAGACTGGCCAGTTTATTTACATTTCTACCTTTATTTATTTTTTTTTGGAGGTAGTTAGGATTAAGTGACCTGCCCAGAGACACCAACCTACCGAGAGGTTGGATTTTTGAACTCAGGTCCTCCTGACTCCAGGGCCTGTGCTCTAGCCATTGCATCAACTAACTGAACCCTTTTCTACTTTTGATAGGTGTTTAAAAATGTTCCTTTTCAAGAACCACTTTTCTGTTCCCATAGATCCCATAAAAATATTTCCACATAGCTTATCCTAAATTATTTGGCTAAAGGAAAGAATAGAAGTGAGTCACTTACATCCCAATGAAAAAGTAAATTCTGGAAATTTGGGGCAATTTTCCATAGGATATAGGTGAACATAGAGTCTCTGAGGTAAAAATTAGAAAAGAACATTTTCCATAGAGACTAAAATAAGCTCAGCATTAGCACTGGGAACAAAAATAGTGGAGAAAAAGGAAGACTAGACTTTGAGATCTGAGTTTCAGATCTGGTTTCCCCTCTTCCACCTCATCAATGTTATGACCTGAAGACCCACTCTGGATCAAAGTCAAAAAAAATCCTAGATAACAGATGGACAAAGGGGAAAAATGACAAAAATCTCCAATAGGGATAGAATTCTTCTGGTCCATAGGTCGACTGTTCCAAGATAGCCACAGAGAGACAAAGGGCATGGTTAAGTTAGACAGATAACTAAGGATTTTTACTTTATCTTATGGTTCAGCTGATTATATATCTGCCTTATGTTTTTCTGAATCAAAAAGTGTCTTAGGGCAGATGGTCAGCTTGTTTTGTTTTTAAAATGTTTAGTACAGAATCCAGCACCTAGAAAACATAATATAAATACTTTGGATATTCTCATGTGCATGTAGCAAGGGCTCAGACTTCTAATTCTACATATTAATATAATTTTCCCTTCTACATTGAAGGAGTTGGGAACAAGTTACCCCTGCAATTTGTAAAATCCATGTAAAACTTCTTGGCCCTCTCTTTGTTCCTGAGAAGTCTGAATTCTTATGGTATTAAAAGATAAAATAAGTTAATAGAATACAATACTATACATATATATTATACATTTCTAAGTTTATAAACTTTTTCTGTGTTGTCTGCTGGCCTTTGCATATCATCTGCAGCTTCTGCAAAACTCCTCCCAAATTATTATTTAATTTCTTTTATTGACCTATATTACATATCAAAACCTTGATGGAAAAGTCATCATATACACTGTATTCATTATTATCTAAGTTTTCTTGTATCACAGTTAATGTTTCCTTTATGAATTTGGATCCTAAGGCATTTGGAGCACATAAATTTATTACTAATATTGACTAAGAAACCAGACAACAATATATGATTCCTTTCACCATAATGTAGTTTCATTTATTATCCCTTTTTAGTTTCTGAATTATTTGCTTTCACTTTGTCAGAGAATATGATTGCAATTTTTGCTTTTTGGGATTCCCTTGATACATAGTATAAAAAAAATTTTCCATTTTCAGTTTTGAGTATGTCTTTGTTTTATAAATGTGTTTCTTCTAAAGCACCACATTATAGGATTTTGTTTTCTTATCTAATCTTCACATTCACGTTTAAAATTGTTAACAATGTATTTTCCTACATTTGTCTCTAATGTTAGGTTTCTTCAAGGTTTAGGGTTTTTTTACATCTTCTGCTGTAAACACAATATTATGTTCCTTTCAGTTATTTTGGTTTATTCTTTTTTAAGGTGTCCTATTCCCAGTATCTCTTTTCCCTTCACCAGTGATTCCCCTCTTCCCATCTGTTACCTCTTTGTCAATTAGTTCCTATTTCTTTCCTGCTTTTATGTGATTATTTTATTCTTCTCTTTTTTTTCTATTAGTCAAATAGATTGACACTTCCTCTTCTTCCCTTCAACTTGACTAGTTTATTATTTTTATGTCATTTCTGGCATCCCTTTCCAGGGAGGATTTCTCTCACTCTTCAATATTCATCTTCTTTTTCTGTCTGCTCTAGGCCCCTCAAGCTCTGATTCCTAGTTTCTATAACTATTTAGCTTCTCTCTTTTGTCTGTATTGTCTGTATTCCTTATGAAATCATAAATTCTAAGGTATCCATTCAGGACTACTTCCCTTTTGGCAGTTTCTGCCCCTGCCTTGTAGAGATTCCCCTTTTCCATTATACCTTACTTCCAGAACACAGACAATTCCTACATAGGACAAAGTAGTTAATTTCAGATGGTAGATATTCCCTTCTCTACTTCCCCAGTGTTGCAGCCCACTACTGATAAATCACTCTCCATAGTTACCTTCTTTTCTTCATTTGTTTTAAAATCTCCTCCCTAAGCCCATATCCTTCCTCTCTCTCTTTCAGTTGCCAGTTATTCCCAGGATAATCCCTCACTCCCAAGGTTGAACAAGTGGTCTTTTCAAGCAATAAATACAATAGACTATGCTCAGTACAAGGTTCTTATTTTCCTTCACAGAGTATCTCTCTTCATCCATAGAAGTTGTCATCATTGGAACCCCCTCCCATTACTAAAGTAAGGCTGTCCACCTTTTCTTCTCTTCCTTTTCAATCCTTTTCTCTCAACTTCTCAACCATTCCCCTGCAAGTTTTTCGCTTCCTAAAACCACCAGAGTTAACTTCTCATTGCTAGTCCTCAATTTGGTCCTATGCACATCATACATTCCCTTCATCTCTTTTCATTTATCTTCCCATTTTTGTAATATTGTTATTAAGTCATGTCCAATTCTTTGTGACCCCAATGGGTTTTCTGATCAGGGATACTGGAATGGTTTGTCATTTTCTTCTCTAATTCATTTTATAAATAAAAAACTGTTACACAAGGTCACAGAGCTATTAAATATCTAAGGCTGAATTTGAACTTAGATCTTCCTGACCCAGGCCCAACACTCCGTTCACTGTGCCACCAAATTGCCCATTTTGTAATGTGGTCCCAACAAATAAATCATTGATTCATCTATAGGGAAAGTATCTACAGATTCTGTCTATGACTCCTCTTAAACTATTTTCTATCTACCTTCTATCTTCACTCGTGAATCTGTGTACATTTAGAAAGAATTCTGGTACTGATCTCTCTGTTTGGACTGCCCTTGGCTTTTGCATTTTATCCATTCCTCCCAAATTCTGGTTGTTTGAGATGTTTGAGAACCACAAAATATCTTCAGGTCTAAGTTTCTTTCTTGTTTTGTTTTGTTTTGTTTTGATTTGATTTGTTTTGTTCTGTTTTGTTTGCAAGGCAGTGGGGTTAAGTGATTTGCCCATGATCACATAGGTAATTATCTGAGATCGAATTTGAACCCAGGTCCTCCTGACTCCAGGGCTGGTACTCTCTCCACTGTGCCACCTAGCTGCCCCCTCTAGGTTTCTTTCTTAAAAAATGTTTCAAATACTTCTTTATTATTGAATGTCCAACATTTTAAATTTATAGTTAGGCTCAGATTTGAATGTTAAGTCACCCTGGGTTGTATCCTGATCTTGACTGTTTTTTTTTTTTGGATCACATCATTCCATTCTCTCCAGTATCTTCTAATGGATGCAAAATAGTTTTGAGTTATTTGGATTTCTTTTCATTTATGTTTTAAGGTCTTTCTCCTTTTTTCCTGTTAACCTTAATTTTCTTAGGCTAAAAATGAAATAACAAAGTAAATTTTTAAAATGAAGTTTTATTCTCTAAGAGCTTACCAATAACCCATTGATGGATGGCATCCTTACAAATGTCAACACTGATCCAAAATTTGGGGAGAATTTTATACAGAAAGGACAAATAACCATAAAAAGTAACCAGTGATATTTCACATAGATGACATAGTTCTACAATATGATCCTCTCATAATTTATAATATTTGCTTCAAATTCCTATTGATAAGAATTCTACTTAGGCTGGAGAGGTAATGTTTGCAAATAGCCATGGGATTGCTCTCTCTTCATCTAAGATGTCTTTCACCTTGTGATTTGTTGACCCAAGTAAATTAAAAGAATTTATTGGTGCTATCACTGAACTGACCAGGTAGTATTGACACAGGCCAAGTCAACGTTTTAGATGTAGGAGACAGGCCTTGACATAGCAGACTAGCATTTTTTACACACTGAGACAACATTTAGACTTATAACTATAAGTTAGAGGCTAAGAGACCAATTTTTGATCAGAAGTATAGAATTAAAGAATATCAGACTTAGATATTCCTTAAAGAATTTGTTTCCAAATAGAATTGCTAAATTTAACTATTTTCTGTCTTGGAGTTTGGAGCCTTGGGGTTTTGGGTTTTTTTTTTCTTTCAATTGATTTTTCATTCTTTCAATTGACATTTCATTGTCTCTGCTCAGAAGTTCTGGCTGCTCCCTTATATTATTTCCTGCATTGTACTTTGGAATCTGTGATCCTTAGCTTGTCTCTATGTTGCCTTTCTTCAAGATCATTATGTTTTGCTTGCTTAGTGAAAATATTTTCTCTTAATGTTACTATTTTATCTCTTCTTTTTCTAGAGTGTCCTTCACTTCAATGTATTTGCATTCCCTAGTTACGTTCTTTCTTTTGTTTCTTTGGTGAGATTTGCCATTGCAAATTCCAGTTTCTCTAGTCTGTTTATTATTTTTGCTGTGCAGGCTATAAATTCTCTCATAATTCTCATTTTTCTTTTAAACTACTGAAGAATAACATATTATGTTTCCCTTTTCTCCTCAAATTCCAGTTTTCTGCCTCTTCAAATGAAATCATTTTCCCTTTATTTTGCAGCCTTTTTTCATAGATATCTGAACTAATGTCCTAGATTTAAAAAACCAAATTTCTTACTAGTATTGTTTTCCCTGTTTATCTTATGTTAGAGGTCTCTAAGTTTTACTTTCAAATAGTCCTTTCCCCAACCATATCCAGCCATTCATCAAATAAATTGGCTAGGTGAACATTGCACCAGAGAATTCCATTGATAACAAGATGGAAGACTAGACATATTCTCTGATCCCATAGAATAGGGGTGTTCAATCTTTTGGCTCTTCTGGACCACATCGCCCAACAAAACTTTCCAAGGACCACATATAGAATTTAATATTTATTCATGGATATAAATGTAATATTTTCTTTCTTTAATGCACTTAATATTTCTTTAATTTAATGTTAATATTAATAAATTTTAATTTTCATATTTTAATGTATATAAATGTCTAGCCCTACATCTTGTTTATGAGTGATATTCTCTAGTGCATGGTTCTCAAAGATTCAGAGCCCATTTACATCTTTCTAATGAATAAAGCCTTCAAATGGACTATTTTCTAATCCCTCTAGTTCCCTGGGCCCCCTTCTGGTATTCTGGTATGACAGGAAACTCTATGGCTTGAGGCCGTGAAAGGCATTAGGTCATGCAATCACCTGGGGATCCACTTCCTCCTCTGCATTGTCTTTCCCCCACTCCAATCATGGTGAGATCAGTCCCATGCAATCCATTCAACTAGAGCCAAATGTTCTGGGCCATGCCTGACTCAAGCCAATTTGGTGGCTCAAAAGGTTTTCTTAATGATAGCATGTAAAGAATATCCATCCAGGATATAGCATTGATTTATTTGGGTGTGACCACATAGCCTCTGATTTTTCCAAGGTGTCATCCAGGTGAGATGCCTGGGTCAAGCCTGATAAGCAAATTGATTGTCTTTGCCTTCCCCTTCACTGGGCTTTCTGTACTATATGCCAGACATTAACAAATACTATCTCATTTGATCCTCACAACAAACCTGAGAGGTAGATGCCCCCCCCCACACACACACACACAGTTGAGGAAACTGATGCAGGCAAATGTGATTTGACCATGGACACACAACTATTAAGTATATGAGGGAGGATATGAACTCAGGTCTTCTTGACTGTAAGTCCAGGGTTTTTTCCACTGTGACACCTAGCTTTTTACAGAAGAATCTCAACATTTAGGTACCAAGGACATTTCTATAACTTTTAGGGAAGAAGAAGCCTAATTCCATGTTATTCCTATAACACATATATAGGAAAGCTCTATCTTATGCATAGAGGCTTGCTTGTTTGTATGTTTTTGGTCCTGGTGTGTGATTTCTTCCTTATAGGCAGCTTCCTCACATGCAAAGTCCCTCTGCTGATTTAGTTCTTGAAGTTGGGTAAAGATATCCCCACTGATCATTTCTTAAGCATTTACAATATGTCAAACACTGTGATAAGCATGGGGAATACAAAGAAAGGCAAGCATGAGTTTACTCTCAAGGAGCTCACAGTCTAAGAGATCTTCTTGTCTTGATTCCAAAATGCTAGGATGGAGAAAGAACTATGGAACTGGAATGCAGACCGAAGCATACTAGTCTCACTTTTTTGGTTGTTTTTTGTTTTTTCTTTATTGTGTGGTTTTTTTCCCTTTTTTTCTGATTCTTCTTTTTCAACATCACTAATGTAGAAATATGTTTAACATGATAGTACATGTATAACCTATATCAGATTGCTTGCTGTCTTGGGGAAGGGGAAGGAAGAGAGGACAGGAGAAAAATTTGAAACTCAAAGTCTTACAAATAAATGAATGTTTACAACTATTTTTATATTTAATTGGAAAAGAAAATACTTTTAAGTACAAAATAAGAGAGAGATTGTCTTGCCTTGTTGAGTCATTTCAATCATGTCTAACTCATTGTGACCTTATTTGAGGTTTTTTGGGCAAAGACTTGGAATGGTTTGCCATTTCCTCTTCAGATCATTTTACAAATGAGGAAACTGAGGGAAAAAAGTTTAAGTGACTGGTTCAGGATAAATTGGAAACAATAGAAGGCAGGCATTTTAATTAAAGGGATACAGAAAGATTCTTAAAAAGGGAGAGTTTTTGTTGAGACTTGAGGGAAGCCAGGGAAGTTAGGAGACTGAGGAAAAAGAGGTTGAGAATTATAGAAGTGGGGACAACCATTAAAAAATACAAAGAGTTGGGAAGAGTGTGATACTTGAGAAAAAAAAAAACAAGAACCTCAGTGGCACTGTATCACAAGCATATGAGGGAGTCCGGTATAAGAGGCCTGGAAATGTAGAAAGGGGCCAAGTTATGAAGTCTTTTAAAACTCAGAGGGTTTTATTTTTGATCTTTGGTATAATAGGGAACCACTGGAGTTGATTAAGCAGTGGGGTGATATGGTCAGACCTGCACTTTAGGAAAATCAATTTAATAGCTGAGGATGGATTGGAGTGGGAAGAACCTCCAGGCATGAAGACCAACCAAAAAGTCATTGAAATAGTCTAGATGAGAGGTAGTAAGGGCCTGCATTAGGGTGGTGATAGTGTCAGAGAAGAGAAGGGGAATATATGAGATTTATAAAGGTAGAAACAAGACTTAGATATGGGGGAGTAAGAGAATAAATAAATAAACAAACAAACAAATAAATAAGTGAATGAGTGAATGAATACAAAAATGAAAAAAAAATTTGAAATATAAATGGTAAAGTAAGACTGTCTATGCTCTCAAGAAACTCCTATTTTAATGGAGGAGACAACACATGAAAAGTTTCAGCTGTCAGTCAGATGGAGAGGTACTATGGTCCTTAGGGTAAAGTGGAAAATATTGCCTCTTCTTTGATGTCATTTCCACCAATAGAACAGATCAAGTAAAGGATTTTGGGAGATTAAAGAACTCTTGAGTGAATCAAGTCAACTAATATTTATTAAGCACTTTCTATGTGATAAAATCTATAATAAAGATTGATGATGTTCTCCAGGAGTTTATAGTTTAATTGGGGGGCAACATGCAAACAACTATGTTCAATAAACTATATATAGGATAAATTGGAGATAATCAACAAAGGGCAGGCACTAGCGTCAAAAAGGATTGGGAAACCTCCAACTAATGATGCTGTAGCATGTAGTGGGGACAAAAGGCAAAAATTAGGTTGTCCTTGACCTTGAAGGATCTAGCTGACATTTAATGGGATGGGGTTTAGGGCAGGGAAGAGATGGACAAGAGTAAAGACAGGTTCAAAATATATCTAAAGTAAATGCACAAAGCAACTTTGAAGGAAGGTGGGGGTATGAGAGTAGAGAGAACACTAACAACTGGGAGGATCAAGATCAGGGTCAGGTAGCAAGTGGCACCTGAGGTCAACCTGAAAAGGAATTCAGCATTCTAAGAGATAGCAATGAGTCTTGCCCAACCAATTAACCAGCACGTGCTTTAGGGACTAGGAGAAATATTATCATTCAGTCAAGACCTTCAGATTCTGTGACTGACTTTTTTATGAGTTGGAGCTGAACAGAAACAGAAGGGAAATTAAAATTAATAATTGGTGATTTATATAAACACATAATATTAATTTCTCTCACATGGATAATTAGGAATATCAGAATGGCAGCTATGTGGTAGATAAAGGATAGAAAAAATAAATATAAATGTAGAGAAAAGAAACTGGAATCAAGGATACTATTAGGAGGCAATTTCAATTCAGTTCTGAACTTACCTCTCAATTGTATCTAAAACCACTTCAAATCCTCAAAATTCTACTTCCCTTTACTCCATTATTTCTGAAATTGACATTCACCCAGCATTTCATCTTCAGACCTTGGTGTTAGGTGTCTTGGAATTTTTTCTCTCTCTAATCTTCCACATCTTGTCAATTTAATCCTGTTAAATGCATCTCCAAAATATTTCTCCTTATAGTCTCTCCTTGCTAATCCACATTGTCATTTCTTATAATTTTCCCTATGCTCTAGTCATGTAATTTTTCTTCTTAAATTTTGGTGATTCCCAATTACAATTCCTTGTAGAATTTGTTTTAAGCTAAAAGAGATCTAAAAGATTATTTAATCCAATCCTTTATTTATTTAACAGATAAAGAAATTTATCTTCTTCCCCAGAGGGTACAAATGACTTATTATTCTCGGTATGAGCTGAATCATCATCAGTCTCCTGATTCATTGTTTTTTTCCCTATTGGATCCCACTTCATCTGGCCTTCAAGGCTCTTAATAGAAACTCCAATCTAATTTCTGTGGTGGGTGAAAGGAAACAAAGACTAAGGAAACAAAGGTTTAATTCTGTGCCTATAGTAATGCATGTCAATTGCTTAACAAATCAATTCCAGACCCCTAAAATTTGGCAATGGATTCTGAAATACAGACTTTTATGCACTAAAAATAGTTAATCAAACAACTGAAATAAAACAATCAGGATTATTAAATTAGGTAATCTGATTTCTAGTTGAAGGAAAGAGTAAGGGTTTGAAAGGTGTGAGGTTGTGAGGGAGAAATCAAACAGGTGCAATTCCCTGAAATATAGATTCAATCAAAGGAAAATGGAAACAATAATTGATTCACTATTACAAGGGCCAGTTTTCAGATAAGACATGCAGATTGCTTGATATGTTTAATTGTGAGAAAACTCCTTGAATCAATCTATGGATCTGCTGGGGTTTTTGGTAAGTAAAACCTCGGTCCTTAGTTAAGGGTCTCTTAAGCAGTAAATAGAGATGGTCCAGTTTCCTAATCACACAGGATTAGGTTCAAATAATGCAATTAAGTTTCTCATAATTCTCACAATTGAATAAAGTTTTCTCACATGACAGAAACTGAGCTAGATACATATTGAATAGAAATAGAACTGAGCTAGCTCCAGAATTGGAGTTAGTATGGTTCACTCAATTCTCACTACCACTTGCTAATCTAATTCCCTCAATTTCCTCATCTCATTCTATTATCCATTCATATGTTCTAAATTCTAGTGAAACTAGCCCAGCTCAGTCAGTTAACCAACTAACATTTATTAAGCACCTATTATATACTAGACACTAGACCATGCATTGGTAGATATAAAGAAAGTTTTAAAACAACAACATATAGTCCATGCTGTCAAGGAACTCACAGTCTAATAGAGGATACCAACTCTTAGGTACAAATAAGATGTTGTTTAGTCATGTCCAACTCCTCATGATTCCATTTGGAGTTGTCTTGGCAAAGATCCTAGAGAGGTTTGCCATCTCCTTCTCCAGCTCATTTTACAGAGCAGAAAACTGAGGCAAACAGGGAGGTGACTTGATGAGGGTCATATAGTTAGGAAGTGTCTGACGTCAGATTGAACTCTGGAGGATGCATCTTCCTGACTCCAGTCCTGACACTATCTACTGTACCACCCAGCTGCCTCTCAAACAAGACATAGGATATATTAAATGATCAATAGAGAAGGAAGGAACTAAGTTTAAGGAAGACAAGGACAGATTTCTTGCAGAATGGGACTTTAGCTGAAATTTGAAAGAAGCCAAAAATCAGAGATGAAGAAAATTTCAGGCATGGAAGAAAGGCAGTAAAAAAGCAATTTGGGAGATTGTGTGTTATGCTCAAGAAACATACAGGTTGCTATTGTCAATGGTTCACAAAGTACATAGAGGAAATCAAGTATCAGGAGCCTGGAAAGGAAGGAAGGGGACAGGTTATGAATGATTTTAAAAGGCAGAGGGTTTTATATTTAATCCTTTGTGTAACAGGGAGCCTGTAGAATTTATCAACCAGTGGGGACCTACATTTTAGCTAAAATCAGTTTGAGAGTTTAAATTGAGGATGGATAGGAGTAAGGGAAAGATAAGGCAGAGAGACCAATTATCAGCCTATTGCAATAGTCTGAGCTTGAAGGGATGAGGGCCTACACCAGCATGGTGGCAGTGACAGAAGAAAGAAGGAAGCATTTATAAGAAATGTTATGGAGGTAGAATTGACAGAATTTGACAAATGATTGGCTATGAGAGATAAGAGGAAGGAACTGAGGAATTGAAGTATTGAACTTGGATGAATGGGAGAATGGTACACTTGATAGTAATAGAGAAGTTAGGAAGAGGGGAGAGTTTAGGGAGAAAGGTAATGAATTCAGTTTGGGAAATGTTGAATTTAATTTATCTGTGGGATCCAGTTTAATATGCTTAAAAAGCAATTGGAGGTGTAAGACTGAAAGTTAAGAGAGAGGTTAGGGCTGGACAAGTTGATCTGAGAGACATCTACGTAGAGATAATTTATATCATGGGAACTAATGAGATCATCAAATAATATAGTAAATAGGCAAAAAAGAAGAGTTAGGACAGAGTCTTGGGGACCCTCAAAAGGAAACCAGTTTAGGAATTTCAGGCAAAGGAGACGGACAAGGAACAGTCTAACAGAACCAAGGGAGAGCAATGTATCATGAAAATTTAGAAAGCATCAAGGAAAAGACAATAACAATGTCAAAGGCTACAGAGGGCTCAAGAAGGATAATGACTGAGAAAATATCATTAGATTTGCCAAGATCACGAGATGGCCATCCAATAGTTTCAGTTGAATGGAGTTAAGGACTGATTGAGAGAAAAGGAAATGGCGACATCAATTATAGTTGGCCTTCTCAAGGAGTTTAGCCACAAAAGGGAGAAAAAATAGAATTGATAGCCAGCAGGAATTGTGTGTAGATATTTTGAGGACAAGGGATCCGCAGGCATTTTTGTAGTAATTAATGGAAGCAGAGTGACTGAAGATTAGTGAGAGAAGAGAGATCTGCTGTAGAAGACAGATCCCAGTTCAAAAGGGTGCTTTCCCATCTCCAGGCTTCTGACTACCTTTTCTTGTGCCTAGAATGCTGTCGCCACCACGTTGTCAATTGAAACCCTCTCTACCCCAACCGCCTCAATTCCAAAATCACCTTTATGAGAAAGCTTGCCTTTGACCCAACTCCAAGTAAAACCCTATTTCACAAAGGGGTCGATTTGGTTATACTTCTCTGTTGCATCTACCCTTAGTTATAGCATATTATATTTTTCTGGTTATGGCTAGCATTCCCCTCCACAGTTAAAAGTCTTTGTGCACTCCATAGCTTGTAAATCTCCTGGCTGTGAGTCTTCAGACAGAAAATCTCAGAATTTGGAATGAGAAGGCCTGAATCGTGGTGCTGCCATTTGCTGTTTGACCTTGGACAAGTCATTTAGAACCCCGAGTCTCGGTTTCTTCAAACAGAGAATACAAGCTTGAAGAACCCTTAGAGCTCTAACTTTTAACATTTTCTAAATGTTGAAACGAATCAGTGAGTATACCAAAGGTTCAATCCCGGTTACCTCTGCCGAGCCTCTTATCTCAGTCGTGCCCGGTTGGCTTGGCCATTCCTCCCTCCCTCCCCGCCATTCCCAACGCCAAGCCCCTCCAGCCAAGCCGAGGTTCTTTCTCTTAGGAAACACCGTGACCCTTTTCACCTTTCCACCAGCAAAGTAAGAGAAACCCGCCTCCGGGATCTCCAGAGCCCTCCCTTCCCCTCCCCCAGCCCCTCTGCGTCTCCACCCTGAAGGCTGAAGCAAAAGCCGACAGGTTGAGAAAGAGGCGCATCACGCGCCGGGGAGTCTCTGACCCACCCGCGGCCCCACCCCTCATCCGGCCAGAGCCAATGGCCACGACGGGGGGTGGCAGCAGGCCGGCCGAGCCCGGGACCGCGGCATAAAGGAGCCGCGGGCAGAGCCGGGCCTGAACCTTCGGCCGCCGGGACCCGCAAGTTTCCCTAGAGGTCCCGCT